>NC_091392.1:159371104-159693604 GCF_032191515.1 Phaenicophaeus curvirostris | reverse complement strand
AAGATATCTCATATTTCCTCCTGGGTTTAGACAGGGAGAAATCTATAGTAGCAGTTGGTAGAAAATCCAATTAATTGCTTTGTTATGTTATTAAAGCCACTCAAACTTTGTCCACCAAAAATGGATTCATCTTATTCCTGGGAAAATTGCTGGAATTAGAGTCATTCGTAACTCAGGTAGTGTGGTGATAAATCAGACCTATTCCTTTTTTAGCTGTTTTCCTGCAATACTGTTCATATTTGTACTGCTTCTAGAGGTGTGCTTAGTAACTCTTCCCATTACAAAAGCTGTCTTTGTAGGTTTTCTGGATGCCTACATGAGCCTTTGAATAGCCATTTGGTGACATGCACTATGGCTTGTTATTTACATGGCATTTAACTATGCCTCTGTAAGCTTCAATAATATAATGGACACCAAAACTTTGTACTGAAATATGCACTGAAACCAACTTGTAAAGCACGCTGGATTCAACTATTAAAGAAGAGGAATCTATATTAAACTGTAAGGGGATTCCACTAGAAAATTGGAAAGTCAATTTTTACTTTTGCTTAGTGATTCTTGCTTTTTGTGTGTGTGTGTTTTTCTTTTAAGAGGAATGAGTAGATTCTTCAACTTTGGACTTCATACCTTTATCCTCACCCACTTTCTGGCTTAAATAATTTGTCTTCAGGGACATTCAATTTTGTTTTCTTTACAGCAAGTTACAGGAATAGAAGTGCTGGGGTTGGAGTCATATTGACAAGTTCCCCAACATAACATACAAAGGATTAGGGCAAAGCTGTTAATTTTCTCTGCTTCCATTGATGCAATTTGGAATCACTATGATGCTAACAAAGGAGACTATTTAAACACATTGTTCTGTTGCTATTTATAAGACCTCATTTAAATTTAGAGCACAAAACCTTTCTAGGTGGAAAACTGCCATCTTATGTATCTGCATGCAGTTCTGTGCAAGGGATCTGATCACTGTCACTATTGCTGCTGGAGTATTGGTAGCAATAATGAGAATAGAACTGAGTTCCCTGTAGGGCTCAATTCTGTAACCTTGTCACATACGAAACTATGTCCTCATCAGTATGTGGAGTTTTACAGAAACAGCATGTTTAAATAGATGTGCTTATCACAGATCATGTGGCATCTGATGTTTGAACTGTGGTGTACATCAGAGCTATGGGAACTTCAAGCTCCCAGGGGTGACTCCTAGCTGCACCCGAGGGTACAAAGAGGATGCCTACCCTCTTCTTTTATCTTCCCTCCTTTTTTTTTTTGCTGCTGACCTTCTCTTCCTGCTCCTGGGAAGCAGGTTGGGTGTTTGGACAAGGGGAGGTGGAGGGTGGGGAGCACTGAGTGGTCCCTGAGCCAGCACTGCTGTTTGGGTGCAGCTAACAGGAACCAGCTTTTGCTGGCTTGTAGTTGCATGGCTGACAGCCTTGAAAGGTAGGCTAAAAAAGAATCAGAACTGCTGCTTTGCTGTATGTGTGCAGAGGAGAAACATTTTTCCTAAATAACTATTTGTAGCCCAAATTAGATATATTGGACATTGATACATTAATCCCTCTCAAACTGTCAAAATTTTACCTAAGTTTTGTAAGACTTGGAGTCCTGAATCCAGCTCTGCTAATACAATACTATTTCAAAATTCTTTGTTATGGGTAGTGGTCTTCATCCATGCAGAACAGGTAAACCTTTGGCAATGACAATCATTTTTCAAGGATGTAGTAAAAAACATCCAATAAATACCTGGCTTTTTATATAGCAACATAGATGGAACCACTTATGCAACCGAGTAGTTGCCACTTTTATCTTAACTGCGATAAGGAGGAGTGCATTTATGAAGATTCCTGAAAGATCTTTATCTTAGCTGCAATTTCAGTGTGCTAGTAGCACTTAGCACTGTCAGGTTCAAAACACCTTACATTTGCAAACATTGCTTAATAAAAATCATATGAAATGGTGATTGCCACCCAGTTAAGAGATGGGGAATCAGTAAAAACAATTAAATGATCCGGGCATTTTGAGCTACAATTGTTCCATGTGGGAAAGGCTGATTCTTCCAAGTTAAGTATCTTGTATGAAGCATTGATATTCAGCAGTGGTTATATGAAGAGAGTACAATTTCATAAATCACAGTAGTTTGACCACTTTTGATTAACAAATTGCTGCCTGCCAACTAAGCAGGACTAACTTACCAGGTAAAAGTTACAAGGATAATTTTTATTACAGTTAGTGTAAATTTTGTTAAAATAATTCACGGGACATTCAATAAAATAACTACTTTCATAACCAACTTTTCTTGATGCTATATATGCTTGAACTATTAAGATACTACAACACAGCTATGCATAAATCTACAATATCAGTTTGTCCTTTGTTTTTCAATAAATTGTTGTTGTGTCTAACATCTCAAACTGGCAGACTCTGCTGCTTGTTATAATGTGGGTTTTCTACCTTTTGACTGTGGCGGTTGTAGGGGCACTGCATTTGTCAGTGTTCTCATTTGACATAAGGTAGAATCAGTTTTCTAAATTCAGCTAAGTCTCATCTAAGTAACTTAATTTTCTTAAAGTTAATTGCATGTTTTTCAGACAGTATTTCTCTCTAGAAGTGATAAAATGGTACATCAGCATGCAGAAAGGCCAATGCTTGTACTTATTCCTATAGTAACCAAGGCCATCCTTGAGCTAGTGGAGTGCCGTAAGTCAAAGATGAAGAGTTGTGCCTGCAAGAAGGGGTAGACAGGACAGGTGACCCCAAACTGATCAACAGAGTATTCCCTCCCATATACGTAATATTTAGAATAAACCTGAGACATCATGAGAATATCTCTCTCTCTCCTTTGATGGCTGAAGTCCAGTGAGGAACTCAACTGTCTGCCCCCGATCCCAGATCCATGCATTCCTGAATCTAGTTCCTTAGTCCAACTCTTTTTTGCCACTCGCCCCTTCACTGACTTACTGTGTAGCATTTGTGGTGATGTATAGTCATTAAGGAGTGGGAGCACAATTTCATATAATTGTATATTATTTTTATTATCGTTGTTATTGTTATTATTGTTATTTCATGAAAACTGTAGTTTTAGTTTCCAGCCCGCAAGTGTTTTCCTCTCATTTCCTTCTCCCCTTTCCCTGGTGGTGAGGGGGAAGGGAATTGAGAGGCCAGATTCTCAGCTTTAGCTATTGAAATTGGCCAGGCTGGGACTAAACTGTGACAGACAGATATCATAAGAATGATAAGAACAAAACTCTCAATATTTCTGTGCTTGGAAACAGATTTCAGGGCACAGGGATGTGCTCCAGCTATATCAGAAATATTTATTTTATTATTTAGTTGTTCAAGTTTGAAATGAGGTATAACTACCAATATTGCTAGAAATTATAGATTTGCACTGCTAAAATTCACAATATTGTGGATGCCTGATATGGCAGGCACAATGTATATAGTGCATGAAAAAATGTATGTGGTGTATGAACAAATGGAATATCTGGTGAAATTTTGCATTACAGGAATCAGCTATAAAATTCCTAGGAGCTAGGTGGAGCCAGGACTTTACCTTAAACCCCAGAAATTATATACAGAGAACAGATGTATCTTCATCTTTCCTAATTGTAAAACAAGTTATTTACTTCACTGGCTGATCGTTTATAGAACTGTTAATTTATTAATCAAGGATTGATAATAAACTGTGACGACTTTGAAAAGTTGGAAACTTGTTTTTAACTTTGGAACTTCAAAAACATTTGCTTTGTTTCAGCTCTCGCTTACAATATCACACCATGGATTCATAGCTTTGCCTGCAGTGAAGGGTTTCAGACTGTTGAAATATGCTGTCAGCACTGATAGCTGTGGAAGATCTGCAGATGCTGCTTGCTTAGAAAGATTTTTTTTTTTATTGAAGGGCGTTTGCCATGTTTTAAGTGGTATTGCCATAAAAATCTAAGCTGGCTTAACTTCAGGATCTGTCTACGCACATTCAATTTGATGTTGTGTGCCCTTTTGTACATAGTTCATTACAAAGTCTCTCTTTTCAAGCATAGATGTGGAGATGAGAATATATGAACATATGTGATATTCAGCACAGCTTGACTTGCAATGCAGCGGTGTCCCCTCAAACAGCAATATCTGCTCAGATTTCAATAATTGGAAATAAGGCTTTATCATTGCGAAATGTTATGAACATCCTTCAGGAAAATTCACCACCAGGTCATGAAGGGGGTTCCTGGCCTTGCTCAGCCTCTCCTGGGCACTCACCCTGGGGCCAACAGCCTTTCTCCTAGCAATGTCGCAGCAGTCCTGCAGGACTCATTGTAAGACTAAGAGCTTTGTCAAGTTCTTTAGCTTCAGGAACAGCATACTGCATACTGTGCAATCCACAACCAAAATACCTATAGAAGTGTCAGCTTTGCCTAAGTTGCTAAGAATTTGTTTCTGTACCTTCACTGCTCTTTTTTGGAGGTGGCAGCGTTTCCACTCTAGGTCAATACATGTGAGTGTAAATTTGCAAAAGCAGTTTTGTGAAGCTTCCGACCAGTGACCCATGCGCCTCTCGGAGACTGACCACATCCATGCCATTGGGTGAAAAACAGCAGGTCCAGGAATGAAGCCAGGGACTAAAAATACATCACACATGCACTGAGAGACTGACTGGACATTTGAAAAAAACAGCATGATTAGCCTGATGAGTCGTTGGATGAGACCTAGGTTTCCTGGTTGTTCAAACATGCAATGAGTGCTGCCTTAGCACCGCCTAGTGAATGTTTATGTTGTGCAGTTCTCAAAGGGCTGTAAAAGTAATGGGCCTTGTTCTGCCCTTCAGAGTAACTGCATCTGATGGAAAGGTTACTTATAGACAGAGAAAACAGATCACTCCCTTCTATCTTCAGGGTGCCTCCATGTCTGAGAAGCAAAACCAGTTCTAGCTGTTTGATTCCATTAGTTTTTTACTTCTGCTTTTAAGACATTTTATCCCCAGAGTGTTTTAATTTTGTGACTTGGAGACTGCAGCCAGCATTCAGTTCTAGTTTCTAGGTGTGTAATGTGAAGCATTGCTGTGGGATCTGAGGCATTAAAAAAACCCCACCATACCTGTGAAACTGTAAAACAAATGAAAGGGTAGAGCAGGGGGAAAGATTTTACAGAAGGTGGAAAAATAGCCACACAGAGACAGTTATTATTTGGACAGTACATCTAGGGAGGTAAGAAAAAGAGTGTAGGTAGGGGAGCTGTAATCAGTGGGAAGGAAAGTAGCTTGCCAGCTATTATCAAAGCCCATAAAAGAAGGAGGAATGGTGGGCAGCCAGATTGGGTGAAATAGAGGTTAGTCATAGACCCAGAGTAGGATGGGGAACCCAGGGGTGCAGTGAACCTGAGGGGAGAAAGCATTTGCAAAATTGAATTGCAGTAATGAGCTTTGTTTTGCAGAGGTGAAATAGTAGCAGGGATTAACAGTAATGGGAGTAAAACAAAAGTTCCAGAAAATGGAAAGGAAGCTCATCCCTTTTATAATAAAGTTACTAAACCTTCATGCTCAGAGGTAGATGGTGGGCAAAAAATGTCGAGCTTCCCTAAGAACAAACGGACTCCCAATGTTCACCAAAGTGAGCCAAGCTGGCATATCCACTGCTCATATTGCCATTCAGTCAGGCTCTAGCAGGTCTGACTGATTTCCAGTTCAAATGAAAGAACAGCTCAAGAGAGCAAACTCCTACTGTGGACTATCCATTCCAGTCAGTCCAGTACTGGGATTTATTTTACTGGTCTGATACTTAAATGCTGGCACTGCAGATTTTGGAAGTGTGATGAGTCTTCTTCAGTGTGTCTGTTCTATAGGCAGACAGTGAACCTTGCCTTGTGTTGCTGGGAGCGGGGCAGGCATTCCTGGAAGGCAGTTCATCCTATTTATTGTATACATATTTTGGAAGTGGTAAACATGCCTTCAGAAATGCTTATTTTTCTCCCTGGGTTTCAAGAAGAAGTCTGAAATACTGACATTGATGAGGGATGCGATTCAGGTCCAAACCGAGACATCCAAGCTGCCAACGTGTCTGGAGCAAGTGCCTGGGCACCTCTTAGATTCAATACAGATGCAGTTAATATTCCTGGAGGAGCAGAGACCGATGTTCAGGTGACCTGTGGTGAGGTGACTCCTTCTGTCCTCCTTGAAAATACTGACTAGATCTCAAGTGATTACAAAGGGATTACAGGCTCCCAAGGTTAGATGTTTGAATCAAGAGCTGCATGCCAGCATGGGTGCCTATCTTGTAAATTACAGAAGCCAAATGGAAGGAGTTTAGGTCTAGAAGAACGATAACAGCCTGTCTTTTTCTTTTATCCTAGCTCAGGATTTTGTTTCTCAAAGATTTAGGTCCCCCCATTTCTCTGCTTTTACTATAGTATTTGCTTTTTATGTTTCTCTGTACTTTCATTCAATTAAAAATGTGCCTAATACTACAAAAGGGAAAAAAATAGTAACAGAACAAGGTCTGTATTTTCAGCTATTGAGATGAAAACATGAATTGCCTATAAAAACTCAGACTTTCCTTTATATATTCATTTTTAATTTTTCCACAGACTTGCAACTTATCAATCTTTACCCAGAATACGTCATCCCTTGAATTGTTTGCCTAGATACTCTGCTAAAGGGGAGGCAATTTTTTCCCTCTTTCCTCCTGAACATACATTCTGAAAACTGAATTAATGACAAAGGCAGTTGGCATCATTGTTCAATTTGGAGCTTAGTCTGAGAATTGGGCCCTGCTTCTGCAAAAGATGTATGCGTATTCTGTACATTTAATGACACGAATAGTTCCACTGAGATCTGGGAGTGTATCACAGCGTAACAATTAAGGAGCTATAAATCTTTGCAAGATGAGGCTGTTAACAAGAAAAAATTAACTAAATACTTACAGTGAATCAAAAGTAGATAGCGCAATGAATTTGTAAGGTCTGTCTGATATATTGATAGTCTTATATTAAGGAGTTCTAATTTGTTTGAATTAATGAACCATCATATTCTATCATTTGACTAATATAAATAATTTAGATATTTTTCTTCCTTTCTTTTAAGAAATCCATTTGTCAGTAATTCAGCATTCAAGAAAGGAAGGTGAATGAACAGCCCTTCCTTTAAAAAAGTTATAATTTATTAAGCTTTCAGTTACTTTGCTCAAGTTCTCACACAGATGAAATGCATTTGTGTGTGTAGAAAATAATTTTTTAAAAAGCTCCAGAAATCTTCCTTCTTACCTATGCATCATTGCTTTCAATTCCCAATTTGATTTTATTTCTGTTTGGGTCTTGGTAAGGAACTCTGAAATTACTGACATTTTTACAAGATTGCTGTCAGGTTAAATTTACATTTGAAAAGTTTGCTGGGATTTTTTTGAGAGTTAAGGGGGTTTTTTTTGTTTTGGTTTTTTATTTTGTGGTATTTTTTTTTCTTTTTATGCTCATTTATGCTCTACTGGATGTCAAGAGCATTATTTGTAAAAAAATGTTGTATACCAACTTTGGAGCTTTTCTTCAGTCTGTGTACAACTAATTACAAGTAATTTAATTAATCTTTTTCTACCTTAACACATTGGGGCTCTTGAGGATCCCCCCCCCAAAGCATTCACTTACAACTAACAGCCAAGAAAGAGATACTATATGACTACAGATGTCTATCTGCTTTGCCTACAGGTAAATGCCAGGCAGAGAATCAATAGATGAAGGTAGTAGAATGGAGGAAAGAAAACTCTTGAAGAGCTTTACCCTGCATTCCTGTCCAGGGATGCTACCACAGGCATAACCACTGGCTGCTTTTGCAGGCACTGCTGCTCCCACACAACTCTTGGTACAGGCATTTATCATATTTCTGCATTGTCTCTAAGCAAGCAGCATGTCTTCTGATTTAATTGTATGTTTAATCATACAATGCTGATAACATTGGTTCTTTTATTTTCTTCCACTCAGTTTATAATAGTCTTTAATTTTCTTGATCTGGTATGGAGGAGAATCAAATCAAAGGAGGTCTTCACAGATGAGACACTCACAGAGACCCAATTTGTCCTTTGAATTGTTTGAATTTGCTTTAGTTTTAATTCAGAAAGTCTCTCATTGTTCAATGAGTTGTTGTCTTAGATAAGCAAGAGAACAAATTATTTTCCCTGTGAAAGCAGCATGTCCTTAGAAGTTGTAAACTTATTTCCCCCCTGGGTATTTTAAAACGTGTTAGGTGGCCTTTAACTTGGTACTGAGACTCAGAACCCTCCCTCAGCTTTTTAATGAGGAGATCCTAACCCAAGTCTAACGGTCTCCCATTCTAACCTTCCAGGGTCTCTCAGATTTTACTTTCACAATAAAGTCAGTCATCAATCCCTTGGATAATATGTTGGAACTTGAGGTAAAATGTTAATTGTCCATCAGTATTTTTCTTGTATTTCATCATCTCACTTGTGATGCCTGGAGCCGTGGAGGACAATGAAAGCCTACAAAGCTGGCAGTCTACCACAGCTACAATTACCAATAAGGACTCTTGTGTTCCCCTTTCCAGTTAGTCATCCTTAGAGATGTGTCTTTTTTAGTGAAAAGGAGGAGAGGGGGCCTATAAATACTCTTGAATAGATGCGGTACTGAAGAAATGGAGTTCTTCAGTAAATTGTCAAAACATACTGAATGAAGCAAGTGGTGAGTGGTGAGATCATACATTTTTTGTGGTACCAGTGACTTATTTGCTTTGGGAATGAAGCTGTGCGGTTTTAGACAGAATAGAATCTCTCTGCCTCCCGTATTATTAGATATATATTAAATGAAGGAAAGCTGGTTTTAACCAATTGCATCTTGGTTGTAGCAACTGTGTTAGTTCATAGAATCATAGAATAACCAGGTTGGAAGAGACCCACCAGATCATCGAGTCCAACCATTCCTATCAAACACTAAACCATGCCCCTTAGCACCTCATCCACCCGTCCCTTAAACACTTCCAGGGAAGGTGACTCAACCACCTCCCTGGGCAGCCTGTTATGCTGGTGAAATATTGTTTCCACAAGACATTTGGTTTACCAGTTCCTGTAATGGCTTTAAAGGGTACTTCCCTTACTGCTGTTTTCATGGAATTATAGAATACCAAGTTCAAAGGGACTGTAAGAATCATCTGGTCCAACCTTTCTTGGCAGAAGCATGGTCTAGACAAGATGACCTGACCCCCTGTCCAGCTGAATCTTAACTGTCCAGTGTTGGGGAATCCATCACTTTCCTGAGGAGATTACTCCAATGGCTGGTTGTTCTCATTGTGAAAAATTTTCCTCTTGTATCCAATCAGAATCTCCCCAGAAGCAACTTGGACCCATTACCCCTCATCTTTTCCATGGGACTCCTGGTTAAAGGGGAGTCTCCATTTTCTTTGTAGCCACCTTTTTAATACTGGAATGTGGCTATTAGGTCTCCCCTAAACTTTCTGTTCTCAAGGCTGAACAAACCCAGTTCTTCAGCCATTCCTCACATAGCAGGCTTCTCAGTCCTTTGATCATCTTTGTAGTCCTTCTCTGGACTCTCTCCAGTCTGTCCACACCTTTTTTTTTACAGCAGGGACCAAAACTAAACACAGTATTTCATGTGTGGCCTAACAATTGCTGTTGTGTTATGCTTTCAGACACTTTTTCCTCTCAGTTCTACTGAATACACTAACAACTTTTAGAAAGATATAGTAGCTCCTTCAATACTCTAGTACACGTTTTCTGAGATGACTGCTTTTTCCCCCAGATATGATGGGTTATATTAAGCTCTTTTATGAATAGGCGATGCTGCAGCATTAAGCACAGATGATTTCCTCTTCTCTGGCATCCTGCAGGATGGTTCATTCCCTTGTTTAGCTCAATCCGAGGGAGAATAAACTTGTTCTTTCTCCCTGTGCATACTGATTAATTTTCTCATCAATGTTCATCGAAACTCCCTTCTATTTAACCACTTTTCTAAATCCAGCATAATTTATGAAAGAACTGAAGAAGTCTCACTTGCAGCAAGGCAAACTATATATTCCCAGACCCTGTCTGAGTGATGATCTGGTACCCCAGGATCGCAGCTTCGGGTCCCTTAATAGTCTATCCTCATATGACATTATTAATAAGATGCTGGACAACTACCACTGCTGAAGTAGTATTTGTCTACAGGAACACATTCCCTTAATGACTTGTTGCTGGAAACATAAGACACATGGGAACACCGCTGTATTCACATTGGACCTAATAACTGTGATCATACAAAGCATGTGCAGCAAACTATTGGCTTTTAAAAATTCTTCTTCCTGTCTTGACAAACACTTGGTAAGTAATTATAAAGGAATAAAAACCCAAACACCTATGCGTAAACCTGTTCAAAAGCATATCTTTTTAGATTAACTGTGAGTATTGTTTGACCATGACATAATATAAGAAATACAGGAAATAATGATAATGCTAATATTAAATAATGTTTCATTAGGTTTGAACTTAACTGTTCTCCTTCTTGCTATTTTGAGGGCTTTGTGTTTGAGATTGTTGGGATAGAGGAGGAATGCAGAGTCTGATTTGAACAGGACTTCTGATAGGACTTACTGCTGCTATTTCAGTCCTTATGCAGTGTGTGCTGGTTCTAGACTGCTTTTATTAACTTGATATTGGTGGAAATTTTGTCTTTGAAGAGAATCATTAGAAGAACAATGTTTTGATTTGGAATGAAAATTAACTGGTCCTGGAAATGGATGAATGTAATGTTTCTTCCTTGGTGTTTCACCAGCAAGTCTGTTGAATGGTCATAACTCCCTCATGAAGTCTTAAAACGACTGATGTAGGATTGGTTTAGATCTCTGTTTTCATTTGATGTTTGTGCTCTTATCTGTGTCATTTTTTTTTTAACTGAGCGATAGAGCCTTATATTATTTTCTTTCTCTCTGAGTAATGAGCATATTTGCATTATTGTCACAGATAACCTGCTATCAGAATAATCTAACACTTTTGCAGAATTGGCAGGGGGGGTGTTTGGAAGGGTGAGAGTTTGGAATTCAAACTGTTATTTGCTGACATCTACAGCTTTAATGTGTTAAATCTGTAGCATGTTTCTGCTGGCAGCTACTGTAAGAATTCAGACCAGGGGCACTGCCCTCATCTCAGCCAGCCTGTCAGTGAAGTTCAACAGTCTCACAGGACTAGCACCATCAACCTGCTTCCAGCAACTCTTGTAATTTGTTACAGCTAAATAAATCTCTTCATGGGAAGTAAAATCTGTGCTGTAAATCCAGCCATGTAATCAGCTAAATCTTGCAGTCAGTGAAAAGGAAGGTACCGGACTTTGCTGTGTGTCTGCGTATGCAGGGTCAGTTGGGTCTTCCTATTTTCAGTGGATAGGTTTTTGTTTCTATCTCACAGCCTCTTGGTGCCTGTGATCCATGTGGGTGCAAATAAAGACCACAGATCCTATAAGCAAGTGAATTTGCTATGTCAAATATTTTTTTTGTGTGTCTATTAATAATAAAGTTGCCAAGGATTCAGATTGGGAAAAAATAAAATATATAAAGTGAAACTCTTCTAAGGTGAAGGCCTAATTGAAATTTATATTACTGCTTTCCCTATCAATATACTATGAATTCTTTAATCTGCTGCTTTCTGTAATGCTATTAAGAAAATTAACTGTTTCAGACTGTAATACTGCTTGAATTTAACTGTTTGTAAGGAACAAATATTTCATCCTGTCAGAACTCTGCCTACTATGAACATGCCTAAAAGGAATATATACAAAAGACTGAACTCTAAGGATTAATCACGTTCATGTGACAGAATTTACCATTCTGGTAGTAAACAATGAACATGTTTGAAGGTAACCTAGAAGAATTGGTAAAATTGTATTATATTCAGAAACAGGAAAATCCTTATATGTAAAACACCCAATGGAACTGTAATCTTCTTCCTTTTAAGATCTCACTGTCATTGTGCCTGAAGTGTTCCTTTCTCTATAGAGAGTGTTGTAGCATAAAGCTTTTGCACTGCCAGGGGATGGTATTTCCCCCCAAACCAGAGCTTTCTGTTTCAAAGGGATGTTGTTAATTCATTGAATATCGCATTTTGCATCTCCTCTAAAAATGGATTTAAAAGATAACTAAAGCCTACTCTGGGATTAGAGAAGACGTTTCCTTATTTTCTTGTTCTGTTATTGGGCTGGATTTAGGAGAGAAAGAAACCAGTTAGATCCTGAACAGAGTGGAAAGGAAATGAAGCAAAGTGTGTTAAGCAAATTCATATTTTAAAAATTAGCTTTCCGATATAAGATTGGTGAAGGATTTGAAAAATGAAATTATAAGAGTATCACAAAATGCAATGAATGGTAAAATGCTTTCGAAGAAGTGTTTTCCTAGGATCTCCTGTTAGGGTGAAAACCTGTTTTATTTTGTTTTGAATTTTTTTGTTTTGTTTTGTTTTAATCTAGGATGGAGTAACTAATCAACTTCTATCATTTGTGCTCAGAAAAACTCTATGACAAGACCAGAGTGTGGATTCATTTCCTCTTTTTTTTCTGACAGAAATAATTTTGTCACAGAAATTCTTCTGAGTCCCATGTGAAGGCCTTGGGATCCTACAGCATTTTTTCCTTGCAAGTATAGACACATATTTGTAATTAGCATGGAAGATCTCCTCCAAAATTAGTGAAGACCCCTGTTTTAACTCAAGATAGATCTCTCAGTGAATGACAAAGTGAATATTATTTCTACTACAAAATGATGTTTGAGATTTAAGTGAGTAACTGCTTCACACATGTAAAAAGAACTGCCAGGGGATGGTATTTCTTGTGTGTCATATATAGGCAGAGGGTTCTTTCAGAAGGCAGTTGCAATATAGACAGCATATGGCTTGTACCCTATGTCACCCTTGTTCTGTAAGGGACTGCTTGACATCAACAGTTACAGTGGCTCACGGGCATCATAAGGTCTTATGGCATCTGTCACCTTGTGTTAAATTGAGGTTCCAGTCACTCTACAAATTTTAGCTTTCATATTTGGGGAAGTATAAGTGCAAATGAGCTTAATTTTTAATTGCTACTTTTGGGATCTTTAGATGTTTGAGAAAATAATTGTCATGATTGTAGTATGAAATTTATGTGTTGGCATTAATTATTGTGGCAGAGGACATTCAAGTACTTTTGCTTCTAGAATCATTCCTGCAGCACAGATGGTTGGTACAGAGTTTGTGACAGTTTTAGATTACACTGGATTTTGTCTATTTGTGCAGCATATCTTCAAACAAACTTCTGCTGGATGCATGAAATAGCCAAAAGTGAGAAAAGGAGCAAAAGAAGAAATCCTTTTAACTGTTGAAACTGCTAAAACTATCCTTAAACAGACTTCTTACAGTATGGGACTACAGGCTTCTGCTTGAACATCTTAAGCCCCTAGTAAGTGCTGGCTGTGAGACAGTTTGGAAGAGGACTAGGAAAGGCAGCAAAATTTTTTCCTTGTTTCATGGCCTGGAACATGTGTTGGGCTGGGTGATATTAGAAAATCCACTCTTTACATTTTGATCTTTCATTTTCTTTAACATTTTTCTTGCAATTACTCTTGTTCTTTTTGTACTGTAGCTCTGTTCACGGCACCAATAAAAGATATAATGACTTTTCCTTGTAAACTCTAATGGCAGTTTTAGGGAACAGGACTCAGAAGTCAGTCTTTAGGGTATGGCTGGCTCTTAGGTAGCTGCATCAGGGTCTTGCTCTGGCAGTGCTGTCTGCAGGAGAGGCAGGCTGAAGTCCCAGACTGTGACTCTGGTTCTTGATCTATGGAGCATGCAGAAGTTAACTCCAGCCCTCTAGGAAAAATGCTTTCAATCTGGAGTTCAGCTAGAGATCAGTTACTGCTACCTTTTATAGAAGCGGAAATAACATGTCCTCCACCATCCTCAGCTTGTTTCTTGGACAGACGAATTGTCAGCACTGCTTGACACACCAAAATCAGAGCTACAGAGTCCAAATAGGTCAGAAGTCAAAGCTCAAAGGAAGATAAGCTCACATGTCTGGTTAATTATATTTCCCGCTACTTGACTTTCAATAACTTCCTTCTTGTAGCACGAGTCTCTTGCCTCACCTCTAGTTCTTGTGTACTTGCTCTGTGTTTAGCTCTGAATTTTCTATTCTGCTCTTTGGCCAAGATTTTAAAAAGTAGACATCATTCAGGCATGCTTAATTTGAGACAGATAATTCTGTCACTGTTTCTTTTTGTGATTGTTCGTTTTTTTGTTTTTTTTAAAGTCCTTCTATGTATTTAGGTGCAGGCATTTTAAGCTTGAGGCTTCTGATGTTTGATATTAGAATACTCTGTAGTCATTCTGTAGATTTAGTAGCATTAAATCATCTTGAGAGATTTATGGGAGAGCAAGAAATTGAATCTGCATACCAGGCTAGGACTCTAATCAAAGATTCTTTCCTGTGACATATGTTTTCCTGAATTGTTCTGCTTGTTTGACTGATGGGTGTCAGCACATTGCTTTGCAATTAAGCATGATTCCTACTGTTGTGTTTCTGAAACTAGTGGATATTGATACAGCTAATTTGATTCCATCGGTAGTGTTACTATTAGGATAAAATAAAAATCCATAGTTACATTACAGTGTTTATGTACAGGATCACCCAGTTTATTTTCATGCTTGTAATGATAAACTAGTGCCTTTCCAAAGTAATTTTCAGCTCTTTTGGGGTGTAGTTTCTTTTTAAAGCTGATCAAATCTAACTGAGGGTCTAATCCCCACATGACTCCCCAGGGACCTGCAGATTCAGCCTGTCTTTGCACTTGTACATTTTGCAGATAACTCACATTGATTTCTTTTGTGGAGAAGTAACTAACAAAATTTGGTTATGGGATCCAGGTTTTCATCAAGTTTATCCCATTTGCCCTGCAGTCCTGTCTTCATGAGATGTGGCAGGAGACAGAAAGGAAATGTGCTTTTGGCAGCAGCATGTGATTAGACTAGGGTGGGTGTAACACATTACATCTTCTTCTAGAGGTGGCAGTGATTTAATGTTTCTGTTAAGGTAATATTAAGTAATGTTGTTGCTTTCAGGTAATATCAAATAAAATTAGATAATACTTTTAGGGTGACATTTAGACACTCTGCTCAAAGAGTGGTACCCCACCAGGGCAAGCATAGTACAAACACGTGAGAAAAAGATCATGTGTGCACCACAGCTATGTTATGATCCTAAGTACAGGTTATAGTGGGTGCTAGAGAAGTTTGAGAGGAAATAATCAGGAAGATTAGCCTGCAGTGAATACAAATGTCTTTCATTCACTCTTGATAACTGCATGAGCTGTCTGTTATGGTTCAATAGCTGAGAGAAAAGAGAATAACATATTAATAAGGAGTTAAAACAAAGTTTTAGCCTGACTTAACTAAGATTTTATAAATCTTAGATGATTTCTGTAATTGTTTTGGACTGCCTTTGGTTTTGTGGCATTATTTTTCCACACATTCTTCGCATTTTGTCATTTGAGTACCATTTGTGACTGATGGCGTCTGGTAGACTCTTCTGACCAACCTTCCTTGCAAATTTGGCTGTTATAATATACTGCCTTGTTTTGGAAGGAGGAAAATTAAGTCATTACAGAAAGATCCTTAATCATTTTGAACTCTCAAACATTATTTCTTTTTATGGTTGCTAGTGAATGATGGCCATTACTTTCTAACTAAATAAGAAAACAAAATATATTGGTTTAGCAATGTAAACTTAGGCAACTTTTATAGACTAGTGGCATCTTTATTAGGTAATGATTGGGTCTGAAAGATGTGCAGAACAGTGAATATAATTAAGATCCTGACCTTAAACTTGTTGGAGTACATCAGTACTGTATATTTAAGGAGAAATATAACATCCTGAACATTCTGAAACCTTAAAAGTTAAGACTGGAGTACACGTTAAAGTGGATTTTATGATACTTACTTTTCTACGGATTCAAAATTTCTAATAGAAGAATTCAAACACTTTGAAGTAAAATTATGAATTAACACAACTCAGGACAATGTAGAATATGCAGGAACAATCACAGACTCACAGAATGGATATTGTTGGACAGGTCCCCAGGTGATTGTCAGACACACATAGCTTATCGACAAGCAAGCAAGTATTTCTTATATTTAGCATATACATATGTATACATGTGATGTTGAACATAGGTAGCAAAATAACTATTGATCTATAATTCAGTTATAAGATGTAGTTAGTTACATCACAGATGTACTACCACTTTGAGAACGAAATCTAAAATGTTTTATCACTGCAATTACTTTTCCCTCTTTGCTGCAGAGAAGGGAATATTGGTTAGCATTATCATTCTTTCCTTTTTTTATAATGGATTTTATTTTAACTTCTTCTTCTGAAACCTTATATTCAAGGGACAATGACTAGAGAGTAGCACATTGTGAAATCAGAGAAAATAATAGTATAATTAAAAGTTCAATTTCTTCTACAAACTCCGGACATTTTTTTCCCGAGTCAGACTCACCTGACAGTGAATAATGATTTTATAACTTGAACTAGTCTATATGAAATGAGAAATAATTGCAAAATAATTGTAAAACTCTCCCATACCCCAAATCTTTGGTCACAGTTTCCTGAATGTTTAATGTCAGCTCTACTCCTGAAAGAAAAGTCCAGGGCATGGTCCATCCCCATGCCTTGTTCCTACATTTGTGCTAACCAGAGTCTCAGACTGGCACAAACCTTTATGCAGTAAAAGATGCTGGAGAGTTTCTCCAGGTTAAATCATACCTAGTAAGATTCTTTCAGTAACAGGTCCAGGTTGAACTGGTGTAAATTGTTCTCTAGTACAGTTACTTCATTAAGCTACTAATATGAGTTAAAATAGTCAAGAAGAAAGTATGCAAGAATATTTTTAATACAGAGGTCTTATGACAGGTCCTGGTTTGTAGAAGCCTTTTTACAGTTCCTAACTAGAATTTGTCTTTACTGATTTGCTACATTATCGTTGTGAAAATGAAGTGTTTTCACAGCCCCTGTAAATATGTCATGAACAGGTTGGCAAATACAGCAAACAGTTCATACACTGTGCTTTTATTTCTCTCAGCAGCTTGCCAGCATTGAGGATTGTTGGGGAGGAATTTTTTTTTTAGGTAGTAATAAATATAATAATAAAGCTCCTGAGGGCTTCCCTCTTTGACACAGAGATATTGTTCTTTACTGTTTTAGTGACAGAGAAATAAAAGGGGAGGAAGTGAAGGGTCTTAGTAATCCATTTCCTGGAAAGGTTAAGCTGACAAATACCCAGATCATGCGTATTTACTTTCCCCTTTTACTTGTTCCACATGCCTTTGATGCCTCTTTTTTTTTTTTTTTTTGGTTTCTTTACTGAAGTAGAGAAAGTCTGTGGTGCAGTGGCAGCTTTTGTCAGTAGCATAAACTCTGGATCAATTCCTTGTATAATTTTACCTGACTACCCATTTTTTCTTTCCTACGGACTGTAGCTGCATATCTTAACTTTTGCCTAGATGGGAGGGAAGCAGTGGTTTTCTGTAACTATCCACCTGCTTTTCTGCTTGATTGACAAACTGTGGAGAAGTAGTCAACTTATTTTTTCATTCTAAGTGTGTACCACTTCTGTCCTTAATTATGGATTTCTTTGTATGTATGTAATTATGTTTAACCTTCTCCCAGATGCTAGCAATGAAGGGGACCAGGTTCAGTCTCACTAGAGCTCTTCTAAACATAAACCCAGGTAGAAGAAGAGTTTTCACAAAGCTACATGTGTTCACTCTTGGTACTGGAAAATGAAAATACCACCTCATTGAATGTGTTCTTGGTCTCACTTTCATTCACATATAATTATGTATTCATGCTCAGAAATAGGAAAAAAAAGAGAAACACGTATTTGTGAGGGGAAGGTAAGAGAGAGTGGAATATAAGGAAATATGTCAACCAAATATATAATAAACTAGAAAAATTTCACCTACATCCAGGAATCTAGCTTGCCTCATAGATACAATAACTAAATTCTTTGGTCTTCTTGAGTCATTTGAACCATACAATAAAAGAAACTCTTTGGCAGTATTTTTTTTGGCAGATCCATGACACTTAAAGGCTGTATCTCACTCTTTCCTACCCACACTTTCTCCTCCTGCATCAGCAGACACTACTGAAAGGTACAATAGGCGTTAGTGAAATTTTTCAGCATTCCTAATCTGGCTCTCATAGGCTTATTGCAGAACTGGTGTTGAAATAACAAGAGGAATTTTGTATTTGTCCTCTGGACGAAGTCTATACTCAACGCCCTTTCATACAAGGGCATATCCCTCACAAGGTTGAATAGGCAAGTTTGGCAGTCTGGCTTTTCCTGCAGAATCCTTCTCACTGGTCAGTTGTTTTGTGCAGTAAATGCTTTTACACATGTTGTGCAGTTTGAACATGATCAGTGATGGAATAGAGCCCTGTCACACCTTTTTTTCCTTCAGCTACTGAAAAACACAGAATAAAATGCTGTACATTAAGGTGATCCACTTGCCTATTCATAAGTCTTGTTGCAGTAGCCCTCCAATATTGTGCATACAGTCAGACTTGAATTCCTCATAATACTACAAAATGTCATGTGTGGAGCTCTGGGTAGCCTTAGTCATATCAAAATTAATGCCAGTGAGATGGCGTAAGCTGATTTCTTCCTCCTAGAGGGGGAGTGTCAGTTTCTCCCCCTAAATCTTGTAGCACCAAACTTCACATAGGTCAGAAATAAACCCTATTCTGATCTGTAAACAGGATCACAAATCCAGACATTTTTCCTGAGGCTATTTAGGATTTTTGAAATTTCCTGAAAAATATCCCTGAGATTAAAGGGAAAAGGTTTCCCATTAATGATTCTCTTCAGGGACTTGTGTTTAGCGTGCTGTGAAAGCAAATATTTTTTTCTGAGCATCTTATGAAAGAAAATTATACAGAAAATAGTCTGTAAACTACAGTGTGTTTTCACAATCTATAAATAAGACTTTTCATGGGAGAAAGATGAAAACATGTCTTTTGTTTCCACGAAACCAAGAGGAAAGTACGGTCAGAGTCTTGTTTGCTAAATGAAAAAATCAGGTAGAAAACCTTCCCTGAATAAGCTGGGGGTCACATCTTTGGGTTGATTTGGAGGACCACTTCCTGACCTGCTTCTACTTCTGTAATTTCACATAATTAACTTCAACATAAATACCTTCTCCTCCTAGATGAAGTCTCATTTCTGGAACAGTTCCTTTTTCTTAACAGTTTAATCAAACTAATTGTGACAAGCAGTGTATTTGTATAAATATTTAAATGTGGAGCATGAGGATTGAATTATTTATTCTGCAAATGTAAGCTTAGTGTAACTATCTTTGGAAACCATCTCATTCTCATATGGTTGTGCAATTTGGTTGTGCATGCTGTCTGCTGAATTCCATGTTTAATGTTGCAAATGGCTCAAATAAATTATATTATTTGCATAAGTGCTAAGCAAGATGCCAGAAGAAACAAAACACAGGAGATTATCTTGGTTTAGCACATGGAAAAACTAGTTATCTTTCTAAATTCAACTGTCAAGGGACTCCAGTTTCCTGAAAATGGTTTAACAAAGATAAAGATGATGTCATTCATTGTCCAATCTTGTCTCACGCACAAAGAAGCGTATGTTCTGAGCTACAGAGAAAACTATCGTATTGATGGCAGATGCCGAGCTGCACAGGGAGATGCTGAATCTGAAACTTGGAACTAGATTTTTCTCTCTTGTGACATTGTGACTTGCAGTGTTTTCAGCACCATCCTTCTTAGGGAAGGATGCAGAACTGTATGTAATAGTGTATCCCACTGCCTAGATGAGTTATTCCTCTTTAGGGAAAAAAGACTTTGCTAAGCATGAAAAAGAGACTATGCCAAAAACCGTACTGCATCCCAGTAAGTGGGTGGCTGGTAGGGTCTCTTGCTTGACTGCACGTGTTAAAGGGTGACTTAGCAGTGCATAAAGACTTCTTCCATATGTTTTCCATACTAAGCCTCAGATCAGCTGGCCCCAGCTGCCTCCATCCTGGCAGTGGAGGTTGCACTCCAGTTGCTGCTGCTCCCCTGGGCATCAGCCATCACGCTGAGAGCTGTATCGGCAACCGTGCTTCAGAGATAAGGCAAAAAGGAGAAGACCAGAGAGGAGATTTGACAGGGGTGATAGGTTTGGTGGCATTGATATGAATTGGTATTTGGCATATTTACCATTCACTAGGCACTGCGTTTCCCAGAAGCAATAGGGTCTGTGTCACTAGACTGTATGTTGTGCCTCCTTACCTCTACACTTCTAATTTAGTGGGATGGTGACAGAAAACTTCAAGGATATTAGTCAGCGAGCTGAAACTAATTAACAACAATAAACTCCAAACGTAGGGAGGGCAACAGAGAAAGTGATTTCCCACCCTCCATATTTATTCTTCCTTTAAAAAGCAGCGAAAGCACTTTCTGAGGGTAGGAATGAGTTGTTCACCTCCCACTGATGGCCCCTGGTGCTGATATCACCTACAGCAAGCTTTGAGAATGCTTTTATTTTCTGACTTCTAAGACGTGCAACAGGGCTAAAGCAAAATAATTCTCTTCTGCTTTTGAAAAATCCTTATTATGAAGATTTTCTTGCTTAAATAATTCAGTATGTCAGCATTACTTCAGACAGGTTTACTGCTTGATGTTCACATTGGGAGCCTTCAGTTGGAGGTGAATTATAATCCCAAGGAATATTGCTACAAAAACCAGAAGGCAGGCACCAACATCTTCTGGGCTTTTTTTTAACCCTTCTCTCTTTTTTTTTCCTCAATAAAATTTACACAGATTCTCTGCTATCCTACTCAGAGACCTAAAGAAGCCAGTTTGCCTGAGCACAGCTTGTTGATTGCAGTTTTATTCACAAACAGCCAAGTTTTGCTGCATTCTTGCTGTTTAAAACTAAGATATTTGTTCTAACACTTGTACTCAGATGTAGTATTCGAGATAGGTATTATTTTTAATTAGCTCTTGCTTTTCAATATTTCACTTGCCTCTGGCAAAAATCATCCAATTTATCAAGCTGAAGTATGTCTCCAAATGTTACTTTTGACAGGGCTTTCTAAGACTTAATTTCTGTTTTAAAATGAGACAGATATGTCTTGGAACAAATGATATTTCAGATCTTAGATTATTTCTTTGAAATATGAGAGGCCTAGGTGCATGTATCTGTGTTGGGTCTGCACTGGTGTAGTGCCTTTTGGGCTCACATGCTTTTGGTGGAGAGGTAGTTGTTCCTCTTTCAAGAAATGTCAAAACTCTCTAAAACATTTAAGAAGGAAAACAACTTCGAGAACATTTTTGTGAATTTTGTTTTTCCATCCAGCTCTGCCTGTGTCCTTCAGATGATTTCATTCTCTGAAAAGGAGTGGTGTGAGTATTTCTAGACATGTTTCTGGGATTGATGACATCAGTTTTACTATGTTTAGCTGAACTGCAAAAGTCTAAATTAACAAATCACTTCACTGTGCTCTGGTGCTACAGCCAATATTGCTACTTTTGGTTCCCCAAGGTTTCTTTCACTAACAGGGTCTCAGCAGGGGAGGGGAAAATACTTAGTGAACAGATTAGAGCACAGCTAAAATTTTATCATATCACAGTTTTGGAGGGCCTTTATTTCTCCCTGCCATGGGCACTGATCAGTACAGTGACTGTAATACCATCAAATTTACTATAAAGTTTTCAGTTTTAATTGTGCTTTTATTGCATGCAAAAAAAAAATCCATCTGGATGTTTGGTGATAGACATCTGTCAAAAGAGATACCTGTTTCCATTGTACATGTTGTCAGAGGACAGTTTACAACACCCACAGCAACATTTTAGGAATGCTGTGAGTGTGCCTACATACTGAGCTCCCTGTTCAGAAGGCTACAGCAAGAAGGGACTTGGTATCATCTGGGCAAAGCTTTCTTTGTTGGCTTTTCTTTTCTCATTAGCACCAAAGATAAACTCCTCCTGACTTGGAGGAAGCAGAATACCTCTAGAATATCTCCCTTATTTATTTATGTTATTTGGCAGGTAGAAAACTGCCTCTTTGGGTTTCTTTTTTTGAGCAATTAAAAATCTCTGCTACTTGATTCTTATCTATCTGAAGAATATTTTCAGTGGGAATGTGTAGAAATTAGAGGTTTGTCTGGTATGATGGGACAATGAAGCCACTCACAAACTCCTCAGCCCATAGCTACATAGTGAAGTGGAAATTATTCTGCTGAATCCTGTGCTATTTCAAATGGTAGCAGAATTTCGCTGCAATATTTGTCTCTTATAAGATTATTTGTGGGGTCTCACTGAGGAACTGGATTTAAACATTCATTTTACTTTACTGTAGAGACAAAAATCAATTTATGGAGGCTTCCATTAATGCTTTTTTTGTGCAACAAAGTCTCCGTGCATTAAAATAATGATGTAAATGTGTGAAGTGCTGCAGTTTGGTCATAATGGTGGAGTGGTAGAACTTAGTTTAAAAATTCAGTGCTTACTACAGTTATCTTCTAGTAAAAAAGTAAATAAATAAAAAAAGCATATATAGCTAATACCAAAAGTATTTGGATACCTAATAAAACAGTCCTTCCAAAATAAACAAATTGTTGCTCCTCTTCTAAAGGATAATAAACTCGGAGGGAAAAAAATATTTTGTCAGCTTACAGAGGAGGATTTTGCCTGCCCAATTAGCCTACTTATGCAGCATCTTTCTCCTCTGGGCTGCACCATGTCTCGAGCTACTTACAGATTATGGCTACCCAGAACAGCAGTCCGTGGGTTTTCTCGCTTCTTTTACCTTACTTCTTGAAATTGGGGAACTGTTAACTTCAGCTGGGCCTGAATATGCATGAAAGATGACTGGCACACATTTTTCAATGGGAAGGAGGAGGTTAGACAAATATGACACAAGCTTTGGAGGGCGTAGTGCTTGCAGGCTGCATGCTGCTATCCTCACGTCTGTTTTTAGCTCAGTTCAGTGACAACCCCCTCAGGAAAAGAAGCTTCTTACTTTTATAAAAATGAGAATATCTTTTATTTTGCTTTATTTTTTCATTTTGTTTATTCTTGCATTTTAATATTTTCTTTCCATGTTGTATATTTATTTAATCTCTTGACCAAAAAAAAAAAATAATCTTGCTTGCTAAGAGCCCATCTGATAAAACTAGTTTAGCTGGAAATTTTTAATATAGGTTTTCCTTTAAAACGAATAGGATTTTCAAGCTTTCTGTTGATTAAGGGAATAATTCTGTAACACAACAACACGATCTATAACATCAAAAAGGAATCTGTGACTTCCGATATTAGCAGAAATTAAATCAAATGTGGAGGTAATAAGGAAAATGTGATTGGTTTTGTAATGGATGCATCTTACATGCCATTTTATGTCATAATGCTGTATGACTGTTGAAGCTGAAGGAATTTATAATCATGGAGAAATGTTGCGGGAAGCCTTGAAAACAGGCAGGGATTCTGGAGACAGATGAAGGAAACAGAAAAATAAACTAAGCCTGTGTTTGGGCACTGTTGGTAAACAACAGTTGTGTAATTCAAAGGTTACTATTTTGTTATTTCTTCATAACAAAAACATACCACATTTTCTTGAAGCAGTGTTGGGATCCTTAGCTGTCTTTCATGACAGTTTGCAAAATGGTGAGATTTAGCTCTTTATGCCATGTTGATATACTATGTGACTGTTTCTCAAATGATAAAGTTGCGAGTGAGGAATTAGTGTCTGGTTCAGACTATTTATTTATCTTACAAGTGTTAAACCAGCATATAACTGTGAAATATTCCAGAATATTTAAGGTTTAGATTTTTAAAAAATCATAAGTGCACTGAAGTGCTGAAAGACTGTTTTATTTTCCTACAAGTAAATGAAAATTGCCAAAGTTCTACAATGTAAAGTGCTTATTTATATGCAGTTTTGAGTACACATTCCATTAATTTAATGGAATATATCCTACATACAAGTGAGAGTTGAGGTGAATGACATTACAGGGACTCTTAGAGAAAGTTAAATCATGGGAATAAATTACTTTAGGAAGGAAAGAGTGACTGAAGCAGTTAGACACTGTAAAGATTATGTTAGACACTAAGTAAAAATTATGTGCATAGCAAGTAGTTCAGTTAACATCTAAGCTCTGATATATCAGAATTTCTGCACTGACATCAGTTTGCATTATTAAGTTATCAAGCATGATGGAGAAAAGACAGAAATAATTAATTGTTGTTTTTTTTAAGGAAAGCTGGGAGAGTGTCAAAGCAGTAGCGTCACATTATCTGTTTAAGCAGAAGCCAGATAACTGCAGGTTTGATAACTTATATTAAAGTTGTTTAGAAGAATTGACCATAAAGCTCTAAGTAACTGACAAAGTTTAACAAATCTGATCCTAGTGATGTATTTAGGAGAGCTGGAAAATACAATGGGCCAGTATTTTTTGTTCGCTTTATATGTGAATACAGGCTGATTGATAACAATGCAACCTGGATAGCTCATCATCAGAGCTTGAAGATACCACAGGAGATGCAATCATTAAGACATCAGAGGATGAACGTGTACTTGAGTCAGTCAGTATAATTTTATGAAGAATAGGACCTGTCACAAAAACATCAATGATGCCATGTCAGGCAGAGATGACAACTCTGACTGCTGACTATATTTCTGAATTTCTGTACAGCACTCAATTCAGTATTATCTGTGCTTAGCATCTGGATCCTAAACAGTCCCATGCTGCATCGGTTTGGTCCCCTTAGTAAGACTTCTAATTTAACAGGTGTTCTTAAATATACTATGGGTATTATCTACATTTCTTAAACTCATTATATAACTTCAGCTACATTTCCTTTAATAACAGGGTTTGATATTGAGGCTTCTGTGCAGAGAAACTGGACTTTCAAAAACTTTCAGGCTTTCTGCATTTAATCAACATTTTTGCAAGCCTGAGGCTGCTGTGTTATGTTTTAAATCAATCTATAATTAAAAATTAAAGGAAAAAATGTGGATTTTTTTACTTAAAGGCAAAATAATTCAATGTTATGTTAGATAACATAGACATTATCTAACGATAATAGTTATTTGAGATTTTATGGGAATCTCGAATAACTTTAAAAAAGTTTCAGTTTAAAACTATTTGCATTCTGGTGAAAATACCCTATTAGATTAGATTTAAAACAGATATCTTAAGTGAAGAATTATTCAAGGCTGTCTTCTTTTGGCCAAAATACCTGTTACATTGACTTATCTTTCATTACAAACTGCAGGAATTGATACTTGTATGTGCTTTGTCAAAGGGACACTCTTAACATCCGTGGTATGTTGGCACAAATGGTTTGTGAATGGAGGGAAAGCAGTACAGAAAATGCCTTTCTGTTATTTAGAAGCAAACACAGTGTCCAATAAGTGACATCGAGTGCTAGAATCTTGGTGTTCTCCCATACACTGAACCACTGTTTCCTTACTGGGATGATGATTCTTGACTTGATTGACAAAAACTTTGCAAATTTCCTGGTATAAGATTGAAAGTGAGGTAATAAAGTGGAAATGTTGTTCATAAGACTTTGCAGCAGGTTAAGATGTTCATTTTCCAGGCTGCTGCTCTGTAAATTTTTCTGAAAATCAGTAAAACTTAGATTAGTGCAATTTTTCTGAGTGTTTCCTGCTGAATGCTAGCAAGTTACATTCCTTTTTCCGATGCATCAACCATCTTAGAATATCTTTATTAAATATCCATGCTATATATGTTTAGGTACTGCATAATAACCCATTGCTATAAATTCTTGTTTGTAGTACACCAGCTGGCAGTATTTAAAAAGGTCTGCCTGTTCTGTGTTGATTTGTAAGACAGTTACTTTACTCTTTCATGCTGTTTAGTCTTCAAGGTGTTACTATCATATGAGAAAGAAAAAAAATAGATTTCAGGGTAGTGTCATCCTTCAGTGATATGCCTGTTATTTAAATGTTTGGTATTCTAAATAGCCCTTATAATAAAAAAAATACAAGTGTTACTTCAGAAACTCCCCATGGACCAATATTGATGCTTGAAATATCACGGTCCTGAACGGGAATACTAGGAAAATATTGGCAAAGACACTACCTCTTATTAAAACTGAGCAAGAGCATTGCATTAACATTTATTTTATAAGAATCTGTTGTGTTGATCCTTTGCTCATTAAAAAAAATATTCAACTGTTATCTAATGCTTCAGAGATTTCTTGAATCTGAAATGTCATCTGTGATAGTCAAACTTTGGAGAGGAAAGATTTATTAAAATCATTTGGCTGAATCACTAAATAAAACCTCTGATTATTCTCATGGCAATGAAATTACAGTTATTTACTTCCTTGCACATTATTTTATTATTTATTTCTTATGTTTAGCAAATATAGATTAAATTATTTTGAAAAAATGGCAGATTAGTTGGGAAATGTCATCTTGGCTCCCCTGAAGTGTGGGCCTTGTAATATGGACCTTCTTGAGTGAATGTGTACATTGAAAGAGGCAGAAAACTCTGCTAAGCTGATCTGGCCTGCCCCAGATGTTCTAAGGGTGAGTTCTCCCAGGTGACTGCCTACCTTAGTCATGCTTTTTTTAAAATGCTTGAGTCAGTCAGAGGGTGAGAGAAAAAAGTGACTCATGAACCTCACCCTAAGTGCAGCCCCTTTGAGAGGTTAGGGCATCCTGGTGTCATGCACAGCCCCTGAGACTGAGACAAGCAGCTTTGACTTCTGTTCCTCAAATGTTCGTGTTCTTAGATTGGCAAAGATTTCTCATAGGATCAGGCTAGAAACTGTACAGTTAGTAGACTCAGATGCTGTATCAACATGCATATATTTATCTATTTTAAATGTAGGATGTAACAACGATTTCATGCCAGAATGCAATTTCATTTTGGAACATGAAGTATTGCACATAAAATTTAGAAATTCTTTTTAATATGCACGTTTTTTGTATGATTTGTAAAACTTATAATTTGTAAGGTTTTTTTTTTTTTTAGGCTGCAGTTAACGCAGAAGGCAAAAGAGCAATATATGTATAAATGAAAAAAACAAACAACCACTTGTTAAAATGAGTAGTATGAAAATAATTCTAGGAAGGGCTATCTGTGAATGTTCTCCTGGAATTCAGTACTAACCATTTTTAGGAAAAATTAGATGTCTATGACCTGTATCTAGATAGAACTTTTTTGTACCGCTTGTTTGGTAGGACAGGCTAGAACAGCATTTTTCCCTCATAGTACTACAGGTGTTTCCAGGACTGAGGTTTTTTCCTTTGGAAAACAACTGTGAGAATATTTCTCTTCAGGAACTCAGCTGCTCACTTGACAAAAAATAACCTCTATTTTGCCTATGATTCCTAAACCTTAAAGGAAACGAAATGAATTCTAGCTTACACTAGGCATCATCAGACTAACTCGTCAAATAATGCCTATTATTTTCAAGGAAAACCAATGGAATTGTATAGTTAGAGCTTGTGTTCCATCCAGCGTGAATTCACTACTATCACAAGCTCCTCCACTGCTTTACTTGGGTAACTGATTTACAACATCTTTTTCTTAAAAATGTGGAGCACCTTCTTTCTTACTCTTTTGACATTTTTGGCAGAGAAAATTCACCTGCTTCAAAACTGTGAATTCATCCTTTGGATCTGCTTTTAAAGCATTTAATGCCTGCAAGCTGGAAAGCCAATATTAGCTTGGTTACTGTGGTAACAGAGTCATTTTCAGCAGGCTGTAATGAATGCTGCTAGAAGCAGGGCTGCTATTCTTGAATTTTATTTATGTAAATGTGTTTTAAACACTTTTCTCCCATACCATGCCTCCTGCTAATAATCTCCAAATATGAATGTACTGGAATTTGAGTCTTTCTCATAAAGTTTGGATTTCAGTGGAACTGTTTATTTGGGTGAAGTTAAAGCAAATTCAGATGGTTTTGGAGGACTCTAGCAATCACCCCAATTAATACTGTACTGAAAGCTTACCCTCAAAACTGGCTGCTTCACTGAGGCTCTGATCTGCTTCTCTGTTTTACAAAAGCTTGTAGATTGAAAGACATTGTGGATTCTTGTTTTTTGCCCACATTTTTGAGAGAGAGAGAAGGAGTCTGCTTTCTAATGCTTTTGAAGCTGGGTATGTATCTCAGTTTAATAATTATGTTCTTGAAGACAGGAACATTGTTCCCTGGATTTCTTATAAAGTAATAAGGACTCTTTAAATCACATCATAAAAACATTAAAACGATTGCTCATCATTTACAAAGCTGCCAGTACTTTTATGAGATGCTTTTGGTTTCCCCCACCAGTGCTTGGTTCTCTTTGGAATTACGTTTTTAGAAATATATTATTTACACATATTCATCTATTCTGAAAACGTAGGATGCCAAAGCTTGCAGTCCTGCTCTTCCTTATCCTGCCCCTTGCACTGGCTGCTTTTGTTGCACTAGGGGGAGACAATCTTCCTACTTGCCTCTCCCCACTGCATGAGAACATCAGATTTTTTTTAAGTTTATTAATTCTAAAACTTAGAGACAAAATTATGCAGGCAAAATTGCTTTGAAACAAGAGCCAAATATGTAAGTAACCAGAAATAAAAATAGTACAAAGCTAAAAAATACTGGTAAAAAAAAAGAATTTTAATATTTGCTGACCACTAAGTCTTTCTTACAGACACTAACTTATTTTCACTACCGAACAGCTGAATAAGGCAAATAAAACCAGTATAATTGTCAGAGTCATAGTTACTTTCTGATACAGGAACAATACTTAAGGGAATTTATACAATCATTATGGAAAGTTAATGATGAGAGAATGATGAAGGAATGAAATGGAGATGCCTGCATTAAATTAGTTCAGTGCTTAAAGGTGCTTTGGAGGACATTCCAAACCTGTGACCAGTAGCTTCCCAATGAACTCAGAATGGTTCAAGTCTGCCCCTCCAAGCAAGAGAGGATGGGACTAATCTGATGGTTCAGCACAATAACTCAGTCTTTAAATAGCACACCTACAAGGAGTGATAGTAGCACCACTATTTTTTTTTCTGTATGCTGTGAAAGGTTCTTGCTGTAACTTGAAATGATCTCCCTATTGTTTAAATATTTGTTACTAGTATTAAGATGTTGTTTCCCCTGACATCCCTGAAAATGAGCTATGAGTATATAAATAAAAATATATACATATGAAGTTGAGCACAATGGTCTCCAGGGTCATCCCCAGTTCACCTTCTTTCACAGTGCTGTACTTCTCCCAGAGTTTGTAAGTATAAGAACTGGAACCAAAGCAGCCATGGCTGTATCACAGCATTTAAATGATGCTTATTGTCACAGTGTGATACTAACTAAATTCAGGTTTTCTGTTCAGTACAGGGATGCTTCTCACTCTCTTGCTTCTCTCCTGAAAATCTCTCAATGCATCTTTTAACCTTTTTTTCCCCTCTTTCTTCTCCACTCAAGAGTCAGTTGTGTGTTAATGTTACCAGGTGCATGCAGGTGATTTAAAAACTTTGAGTACCTGTTTCATATTCTGCAGTCATTGCCTATTTTTTAAAGTGATGCTAGATGTTTGTTAGAAAGAAGTATCAGACATCTTATTCTGTAGCTGCATTTCATTATCTGTCCTCTGAAATTCTGATTTTATTTTTTCTATCTGAAAGGCACAGTTACTTACCAAATAGTCTTTTTCTTAGCTGGAAGGAGTTTTAGCTAACTCTAGTGCAGCACATCACCAAAAATCCCTCAGCTACTTTAGGCTGGGCTGTAGCATATCTGGATACAGATGATAAACTGCTGTTATGTCAATGCTTCTTCCAAAAGGTGATGTTTCCTAGGGCCAAGCACACAAGTTCAGTGATTTGATGGGGCTAGCGCTGTAGCGCCCAGAGTTCAATGCGCTGAAGTGAGGATGACCTGTGCTAGCTCCTGTGTCCCTACAGCAGCCAGTGCTTGTCCCTATGCTCTGCAAGATGTAATACCTTTGCCTGCTAGCTCAAACAACTTTTAAAATGCATAGGGTTGTGTGCATGTGGTGATCCGTTTCTTTATTTAAGGAAGAGGAATGATGGGTATCGGCCTCGGTAGGCCAGCACAGCTCAGCAATAAATCGCTGGTGAGAGGAGAAGCCTAACAAGTGTTTCATGGGCATATGGAAAGTGTCAGAAGAAAATGCATCAGCAGTACCTTCTTTTGGAGGGATCATGAAAAGACCAGGATGAACAGATATCTCTGGCTCCTGCAGGCTTTTGCTAATTTCTCTGATTGAACTGTTCAGGATTAAATCTGCTCACAGCCCTCAGTACAAAGCAGTCTTTGCCAGAGCAAGCCTTTACTCACTCTGCTCTCGCTTTTTCCCTGGCCAAGGGGGCAATGTCCTGTCTGACTGGAAGGTTCAGCAGCTCTTGTATTTTAGCTGAGTGCTTTTCAGTTTTGTCTTGCTGGCAATGTTGTTCTGCACTGCCAACATGGACCATATAAAGCTCTGAGTGAGTCACTGGAGGTTGTTTCCAGAGACGTCTGGAGCAAGGCAGGCTTTAGGGCTCTATTGCTGCCTCTTTACTGAGGCAAGGTTTGGTTTTAATTCAAAATTTTAAACTTTACTAAGAGACAGTGCACAGTCTAATCCTGTTCTGTTGCTTCCAAAGCCTTTGTCATTCTGCATTGCACATAAAAATCCAAAATGCTGCATTTGACATGTGATTCCCCAGACAAGCTACCTGAAAGCACACTGCTGCTAATATCAGAGTTGAATAGATGGTGAAGTTCATGTTGTAAATTATGCTGTTCTTCTACTCAAAACAGAGATTTGAATCGGGATGTGAGGGGAATAGGGAGTTGTTTCAATATTCTGAAATATTTTAAATTTGTAACAATCTGTAAAATGTGCTTCAAGAAGTATAAGTATCTTGAAGGGGGATAATAAAAATGGTAGTGTGTTTGAAAGTTATGAATTTGAATACTATCTCATGTGTAATTATTGGAGGCTACCATGTGATTAATGTAATCTTAATGAGGAATTGGGACGGGGAAAGAAAATGAAGGTTCTTCTTACCTGTGTACACTAATAGATTCCTCTTAATAGGCTGCTTCTATTTCCCTCCTGCTGCCCGTAGGAAAGTTCTTCAGAGAATAATTAATAGCATTTGACTGCCCTTTATGCATTGTTTTGTATAAGTTTTGCAATAAATTAACTAATTTTTCCAATACCTGTGGCAGTTAGCTATTTTGATTACAAAGCTGAAGCATAGCCAAACAATGCATCACACCTTCTTTTCATTGACAGGAGAATAAGGAGAGAGGGGTTTTTTTTTTTTGCTTGTTAATAAATTAAAAGCAGATTGTAGTTGTTTTCTCATTTCAAATCCCTGAGTCACTACCGGGAATGAAATAGTTTGATACTACTGATAATGCTATGGTTTATACTGAATAACGGAAAACCTGATATTTTTGCAGTTTGGGTCTTATTTGTATCATCGATAGCAAGAGGGCATAGGGTTTAGTTTTTGGGGTTTTTTTTGTTGTTTCTTTTTTTCTTGATTGTTTTTGACTGGTATTGATAGAATCTGCTCATCACTGAAATCCATCTTTCCTATGTCACTGCTCTGTTTGTCAGGATGACCCCATTGGAATTGGTCTGAATAAATCTATGTGTATTACACTCATGACTTCAATTGCCCTGCTGGCATCTTGTAAATAGACTTCAATATAGACCTCTTTCTTCTTTAGTATTTCTCATTGACACACTTTATTCCCAGAGTTAAACATGCTTGCTTTAAGAAAATGGTCTTGGGTCCATCACTAGTGTATTCATCACTGGTCACCACCCCTACCAAAGAGAGGAAATGCCAGTCCTGAATCCTTCTGGACTACCTAGGTAGGTACATTTGATATGTGGGTCACTATAGCAAAAGTTGTAGCTTTCAACACTACCAGTTTCCTGTATTTCTCTCTCTTCCTGATGAAGAATTCCATCATGGTGATACAAAACAGTTATGTTGTTTATTTAAAAAGTGAAGAGGGCATATTTGTAAGCAATGAGGATAAATGTTTGATTTCCAGTAGTAAGGCCTCTACTGCAAACTGTTGAAAAAAGAGAAATTATTTTCCTTTATGAGTAAGATTGTCCCGTCGTGTCCTCCCTACCCCCAGTTCTAGGCTTTCTGGTGGTAATATAATGTGTATTTACAAGGCAGTAATAACTCCCTTCTTATTGGCAGGATATACTTGAAAAGAAAGGTAATTTAATATTACTACTTTTCCTAATGAGCTATATGCCATAGAGAAACTGAGCCTAGAAACGTGAATGATTGATAAGAAACCGTTGTATTTTCTCTACCAAATGAGAAAAAATTAAATATGTATGTAAAAGACCCCCAAATGGAACTGGTTTAAAAATAGGGTGATTTTGTGAGAAGGCAATTTCTTCTTCCCTCTGCTGTTTATTTTATTTTAGGCTGTGTTCTGCAGTTTCCACCCTTACCTTCTGGAACATGTACATCTCTTTAAACCAAATTGATGCAGAGCATATTTAGAGCTTTGAATATTATTACCAAGCCATATTACTTATCAGAATTTCTACTACTATACATGTGTGCTAAATCAAATCAAATCTTGTTAAACAAGACTGTATTTCAAGCATCTCACTGTACAGTATTTTGATCAGTTTTTGTCATCAGTATGATTTTGTTGGTTTTTTTTTTTGTTTTATTTGTTATGCTGTTTTCTGAAAGAAGACAAAAATCTGCAGCAGGTCATTCATGAAAAGCGGCAAAGATCTTTGCATGCAGATCTTCTTCCAAAGCTCATTTCAGGCTGTTTAGATCCTTCTAAGGTTTGTGGTAGGTTTTGGTTCAGTGTGCTGGCCAATAGTATGTGCATACGGCAATATACATCTCATGTTTTAAGTGTTATATGTTTTGTCACAAGTTCATTTGTATCTGATTATTTTTATCAAAGTGACTTGGTTTCTGATGCTAAAAGCAACACTAACTTTTTCTATTCTAAAGCAAATAGCTCTTGTGAACAGGTTTGCAATGGACCTTGAAAACATATTGAGATAGGAACAGCTGAAGGACAATTACCACTGGCATGGCTGTTCTTCATGAGGGCTCTTCAGGCTTCCTGGTCCAGAATCATGCTGAGAGGAAGAGGGAGAGGTAGGCTGTGGTCCTCCCTATGTCTCTGCTGCTACATGTGGTACCCAGGCTCATGTCTTGCAGCACAGTGGTGACTTCTGCTCAGGCCAAGGCTGTATTCACTTTTATTCTTAGGTGGTATGTTGGCCTTTTGCTTCTTTCAGACTGATTATGGTTATCGAAAGGCAGGTGTGGAGGCAGTCATATGTAACTGCTAAAATTACTCTACTTGTGCAAACAGAGGTCCACCTAGCTCTGTTTGCCGTCATTCAATAACAGGTATTTGGAGAACAATAAAAATAGGGTGGGCAGGAAGAGATTCTTTTTTTCCCCCAGAAAGTTACATATTTTAGAGGCTTCCAGAGTCAGAGGCAGTATATTTGGATTTAATTTGACTCAAGATTTCTGCTTGAGATCTGGTCAAATCAGTTTTGCAGCCTGCTTACTCCTTGATTCATCTACAATATCTGGTGACAAAGAGCTGACTGAATTTCATTCCTTTCATACCTGCCCTCTCCCTCTTTCATTTGCTAGCATAGTTCTTTTACAGTGGCTCTCTTTTTACATTCTCTATGACACTTCTGAGTTTACAGAAAACACTTCTGCTCCCCAGCCACTGTAGTATTGTTGTCAAAGCTGAAGAATCCTAATTTATGTAATACTTCAAAGTAAATCTTAATTAAAGTGCTGAAAATTTCCCAGTACTTTCCAGTATACTTCAAGGGAATTTAAGCTGAATTTTTGCCAAAAATCCAAAATATATTATAGGAATGGAAGCAATCAATAGCTGAATTTGGGGATTTTTTGGTTTCTTTTACTTTCCTACATCAACTGTTTGCTGGATCTAAGTAATGATTTTCTTTATTTTCTTTAAAGGAAAATCACAAACATTACTCAATACGAGAAAAGATAGAAAATTCTTTGTAGTAAAAGTGGTATGTAGGAAGAGTTGGGAGGGGTAGTTTCCTCATCCGTAGGACATGTCTCAATTTAAATGCATTCTTTTCTGCAGTGCAACTGGGTGTTCCGAGATGAGCTGATAGGCATGTGCATCCATCTTCCAGTTAAGACATAATGGCAATATTTTTCCTCTTTTACTATATTTAGGCATTGGACCAAAAAGAGACAAATAATCAATGTTCACTGCATTATAGACAGCAAGGTTAAAAATTACCTCCTGTTAAGTTTTGCAACAAGTGGATCTTAGGATCTTAAACAGATTCTCCTTATTCCAAGTGTTGTCCTTGCTGGGGATGTTATTTAAATTACTTCTCTAGGTTTTTTTTTTCCTCCTTTATTTCTTTCCTTTTCCCACATCTGAAAAAAAAAAAAATTCTTGTCAAAAGTGACAAATGTGTTTCAGCCAAATGGTTAGATTTAGTAAATAATTATTTGACATCTTTTCACATCTGCTTCCTCTCTTTTTTTTTTTTTGAAAAAAGACTGCCTCACCCTTCACTGCAGTATTATTTCATCAAGTGAAATATGCAGGAAGTTGGGGCAAGTCCCTAATTTCAATTAATATTTCTTAACAGGAGCCAAAATTGTTTAAATAAAATAATGAGGACTGGAGAATTATCATAGCAGACAAGTCTTCATCTGTAACTAAATAAAACATAGTGAGTTTTATACTTTTTTTTAAACAGCCTTGGTATGTATTGATCAGGTTTTCTTCAGCTTTATGATAATATCAATAATTTGTCTTGTGTTCGAGGTTATTGAATCTGTCAGAGCTGTCATCTTGTAGGTCATAACATTTTGTAAATGTAATTGGAAAGGTGCAACCATTCACTGCCTTAGTGTATTTTTTGGATTTTGTTGTTCTACTAGTGCATTTAGAGAAAACAGAATAGCTTGTTGCACGATTCCTCATTGTGGTCTTTATATATATAGATTTGTAGAGAATAGAAAAATATGTGTGTATATATTTATAGAATGTATAAAGATAATATGATTTTACTACTAGCTAAAAAAAGGTGGGTTTTATGTCAGTCAGTTGGCTTCTGGTTTTTTTTGCCCTTAACGATTTTCACCACTGTTCTTTCTTACCATCTCATTCATTCCTTTTCTGTGTTCTCCTTATACCAAAAAAGACATATTTTTTTCACAGACAAAACTGCTCAGAATGTTTTTATATTCAGTATTGTATTTTCACAAAAGTAATCTGGCTTTATTCCGTAGATCAATGGATAAAGGTCTTTCTGTGCCTTCTCACACAGGCTGAATGACTGTATCACCCATAGGAGATTGACCTCTGATTTTTCTGTTCCTTCTATTTACTTCACATATTACTGTACATAGATGAGTAAATGCAAGTTTAAATTATTGTAAATTTTCTTCATTCAGCATTAGATGCATTTAAATAATATGTTTAAATCTATAATACTTACGTGACATGAAAGAAAACGAGAACACACACATTTTTAACAAGCTTTTTGCAGTTTTTCTAAGATTCTCAAACACTTCTATTTACGAACTTGCTCTAAGGTTGTTCCAAAGTTTTATTAATCACAATTAATCCTCTTAAATAAAAAGAGCATCATCTTTCAATTTTTGTTGCAGTGTTAAACTAGATGAATCAAAACTGTTCCATGTAACTTTGTACCATATACACAGCAAGGCAGAAGTACGAAGCACTAAATTCCATAGATTAGTAGAAAAAAGGCGAGTGTATTTAGATATATAAATTAGACTTGTGACTTGCTTTGTGTTTCTTCACTGTCATAGCATGCAAGTCTTCTGTTACTTCTGTGTGGTATTTTCCCCATTCCCTGAGCAAAGACACCGGGTGAGGGGGCATATGGAGCGGGTAGCTGCAGTTGAAGAAGAGGCTGAAGGAGTACACAAAACAACCTCTGCAGTTGTGTGGCCTGTCATCATTTCTTTTCTCTTGAATTTATCGTTGTTATTTGCCTGTCCAGATAAGAGTGAGTTATTCTGAAATGTGTTATCAGCAGTGCTTGTATTTTGGTGTTTCTAAGTTTATCTGATATCAGTTACCATATCTCCACTTCTCAGAGGCAAAAACATCAGTAGAAGTGAAAATGTAAGCATCACGCTGCCAATGCTGAAGTTATAATATTGCTTATAGTGCTCTTCTGAATGTTATTACAAACCCCAAAATAAATGGCATATAAATTATGTGGTTATTGTGGAAGACAAACAGTGATTTACTGCTCAGTGCGATGGTTCTTTCACTCATTGTGGTGAGTAGCTGGGTGTCGTGGTAGTTTTCTGAAATGCTGAAATGCATTTGAAATGTTTCACACCGTAACGTTAAGAGTAATAATAATATTGAGTCACAAAACTGAAGGTGGGGAAACAGAATATAGATAAAATTGCACATGGGAATTATTGATATTATCTAAGCATTGAAAATCTTATTTAAAATATGGCGTGTATCACTTTCTCCATAGATATATCAGCTAAAATGTAGGTCTAGACAGGTGGTGGCAATACATAATGGCTGCAGTTCCAGAGAACCTATTACACTTTCCAAAGCTATTCCGTTGAAAACATTATTTACAGAGTATAATTAACCTCCTGCCTTTTCATGTTCCTGCTGCATACAAGGAACTGGAACAAATAGCTTTGTTATAATTATCTTCCTGCACTCTCTTCCCTCTCACTCCTCTTAAAAAATTTATAACAACTTGCACATTTTTATTTTTCCTATATTATCTGCCAAATTTTAATTTTATGTTGACTTTACCAGAGCCATGGAGAATCATTTTGTTTGGACATAGCTGTAAGGAATTTGAGAATGCAATGTCTGAGGGACCTTATTATTACAGACAGCATAGCTATCCATTTTTTAAATAGTTCCACATCAGAAACTAGTATATTTTCTTCTGCGCCACTGCCCCTCTGAGCAAAATGTTATGCAATATCACTAGTCTGATATTTGAAAGCTGTTATTTTTCTTCCACAATTCATTTTCTCCTCCATAATTTGCAGTTATATTTTCTTTAGCAAATTCTGTTTTCATTTTAGGCTGATGGAAACTTTAAAAGATCGTATAGTTTTGAAATATTTGTGCTCTCTCTGCAACGGCATCTATCTTACATTTTACTTGAGCATGTATATGCTCTGCAAAGTCTTTTTTTTGAGGAAAAGGTGACAATTTAGTGCTGCACTTTTGACTGAGATTACTCGGCATCTTCAGATTCGCCTTCCCATGTCTGGTCTCTGTGAGAGATTTAGAGGCTGAAAAAAACCACAGCTGTGGGAGAGGGGAAAGGGGAACAAGAAGTAGGTTTTTAGAGCTTAAAAAAGAAGTTGGAAAGTTACAGAAGGACAGAAGGATGAAAGACAAGGGGATTATGAAGATGGATGTCATTTCATATTCATAGAATCACAGAATCACCATCTTGGAAAAGACCTCTTGGATCATCAAGTCAAATCATTCCTATCAATCACTAAACCATGTCCCTGAGTACCTTGTCTACCTGTCTTTTAAACACCTCCAGGGATGGTGATTCAAATACCTCCCTAGGCAGCCTGTGCCAGTGCCTGATGACCCTTTCTGTGAAAATTTTCTTCCAGATATCCAGTCTGAACCTCCCTAGGTGCCGCTTGAGGCCATTGTCCCTAGTCCTGTCCTTTTTCACTTGGGAGAAGAGGCCAGCACCCTCCTCTCTACAACTTCCTTTCAGGTAGTTGTAAATAGCAATAAAGTCTCCCCTCAGCCTCCTCTTCTCGAGGGTAAACAGCCCCAGCTCCTCATAAGACTTGTTCTCCAGCCCCTTCCCCAGCTTTGTTGCTCTTCTCTGGACACACTCCAGAGCCTCAACATCCTTTTTGTAGCGAGGGGCCCATTCTGGAGGATGTGCAGGAGTGGCAGTTTAAGTGGCTTCTGATCAGACACATGCCTGACCTGTTGTGCCCTTCAGACACTTACTTTGCCTTCCTCACAATGTCAGAGACAACTGGAATCCAGGGAGGTTTTGTGTCTTTTCCCTTAAATGAGTTTGGATGGGAGGCACTTGATACATATTTGGGAATTTTACCAGTAGGACATCTTTATGGTAAATAAAGTAAATATTCTTATGAGAAGAAAAAATTCAATTTCTTCTGTTTTCCTCTGACTGCTGTTTTCCATGTGAGCAGGGATAGCAGAACTGTGGATATATTGTTTACATTGTGTTTTGATCAGAATGATCACTAAATCACAAAATCACAAAGTTGGAAAAGACCCACTGGATCATCAAGTCCAACCATTCCTATCAATCACTAAACCATGCCCTCAGCACCTCATCCACCCATCTTTTAAACACCTCCAGGGAAGGCGGCTCAACCACCTCCCTGGGCAGCCTGTTCCAGTGTCCAATGACACTTTCCATGAAAAATTTTTTGCTGATGTAAATTTTTATCATCCAGGTAATTTTCACTCCACAGTAATTTGATTCATTCTATAGCAAAAATATGTATTTTCAAACCTTCATTAGAAACCTTGTATTCTTGCTTTCCATAATTATATAATAAAATAAGCTACTCTCTTGGGTTTTGTTTAGTTGAGATATTTGCTGGTGAGATTTAGAGGTATTTTAAATGAAAAAATAAGCAGGTATCAATTCCAGTCTTCATTTCAGTAGATTTTCTTAAGGAAACTATCTTGCTAGGATGAACTCAAGCCCAAAAAGTAAGGGAGAAAGAAATTATTAAAGCTTAAGCTGTATATACAGTAGAAAACATTTTTGCGAATACGCTTTGGTGTTGCTCTGTAAAGAATGCTTATCACAGTGAGAAACATGGGCAATGGTAAAATTTTTCATATACAAGTTCTCCTGATTGTATGTAAAAAAAAAGAAATACTATCTGACAAGCTGTTGAAGTCCTGCTGGCTTCCATATAAGAGGCTTTATACGGCTGAAGAAGTTGTATCCACATACTTCAAGTGACATAACGTAGTTTCACAGTGGGCTGAGTTAATCCCATGCGGGGACACTGTGTCCAGAAGGTTTAGCGTTCTTGGACACATAGTCTCCTTGAAGTGTGGCAGCATAGTCCATCTATGTCAATAACAGCTGATTTCCTCCTGTCTCAGTTCACAAACAGCTGATTTGTCAGTCTTCGTGCTGCCAGATAAAAAGGACATTTTCTCTGGGAAGAGGAATATGTTATTGGTTTCATTTTTTTTTTTTTAAGTGAGCCTCTTTTTCCTTAATAGTTATCAAAGAACTTCTCAGCAGTATGAGAAAGTGTCAATCAAATTTGGAAACTTTAATTTCATATGGAACTTACTGAAAAATTACTAACTGTGTAGAATTTGGAAGCTCTCTGTTTTCCAGAGCCGAGGATAGTAGTTTATAACAGAATAATTTAATAAAATTTTACACTGCTTAATGAAAAGTGCTTAAATCAAGAGAACATGCTGAAGCTGTGGCTTGTTGTGCAAGCGATTGATTAAATTGAAATGCTGCTGGAAAAAAAATCTAGTTCAATTATCATCTTAAATTTGCTTTTGAGTATAATTAAACCCCCAAAATTTGGATGCAATCTTTTTCATAACTGTGTCTTTTGATTTTCTTAATAATTACACGTTAACCATGATGATACATACTGAATATCCATCCATGCAGTGATTTGTAATGTGAACCTACAGCAACCTATATCTTAGTATAACTCCTTGTGTATGTCTAAGTACCGAAGAAGTTCCTTTGAATCAGCAGGAGTGGTGGTGAGATTTGGCATGTAAGATGTTAGCTAAAATTCTCAGCTGTTTTCAGTGATGATGTTGCTCTTCTAAGTTGAAGTGTTGGATGTCATGTGCATTCATGTTACAAAAATAAATCCCTTGTTCCTATGGATGTGTATGTAATTGGTTGACTACAATCACATCAATCAAAGAAGAAAAGTGTTAACTTGTATTTATTTGCACAATACTTATATTTTGTTTTTAATTACCTATAAACTGGAAGACATTTGACTTTTGATTTTTTAGCTAAAACATTTCAGCTCATGTGACTGACGTGTCAATGTTATTAAATTAAGCATTTTCCCTTTTGAGTGCTATAGTTTTTTTCCAGGTTACTTTCCATCATTTGGGATGCAAATGTGAAACAGAACTTGTGATGTTATATTCTAAACCAGTTAACACTCTCAGAGATTTCATTAAATTGAACTCAAACAACTCATGTTATCTTGAGAAATGCTGAGAGTCCTTCAGACTTTGCATGGAGCTCTTCAGTTTGCAGGATATGACTCCCTGAACTAAGAAATGCATATCCCCCTCCAGGCTGTGCCCAGTGCTGCTCCTCTTGAACTCCATGACAGTGTCATTATTCAGGGATTAATTTTCCTCTCTGGTGATTGCATAATCATAGAATCATAGAATAACCACATTGGAAGAGACCCACGGGATCATTGAGTCCAATCAAACACTAAACCATGCCCTTTAGCACCTCGTCCACCCGTGCCTTAAACACCTCCAGGGAAGGTGAATCAACCACCTCCCTGGGTAGCCTGTTCCAGTGCCCAATGACCCTTTCTGTGAAAAATTTTTTCCTAATGCTAGATTAAATCCAATTTCGAGTCTGCCACAGTCAGAATATTCCAAAATGTTATTGGTATAACATCAGAGACCTGAACGTTTGAAAAGAGTAGTGGATTTTCCCCTGTCTGATTGAGTATCACTCACCTGCAGAAATCTGAAGGAGGCTATGGGTTATGTGGCCTGGGATTTCCCTGTCTATCAGCTGTTAATGACATCAATAATGGATCTCACTGTCATACTTAAAAAATGTCTGTCCTCTGTTTCTCTGTTAGCGTTCCCTGGTATATAAACAATGTTAATACGTGAAAAGTAGGAGAGAAGTACATACCACACACATGTGGACATGCTGGGCTCTGTTATTCCTGGGTGCTTACAGATGCCACCTGTTGTGTAATGATGGGCAGGTTTTGAAGGAACAGTGTTACAGAGCAGGGAGGATTTCATACATCTTGGGGTTCATTTGTGGGAAGATGGATAGCCTACCTTTGCTGCAGCAAGTCTGTGGTATATAGGATTACTATGTTGACTGATGTGAAATCAAATCCTGTTGTGTTTACTTTACCTGCATAAAAATTCTGAGACTCTTTCAGGTGGAAATCCATTCAAATTCTTTTCTGAACACTGGACCTGAAATCTGTTAAATTTCAATAGTGGAACGAGAAGCCAGATTAAATTATTTCATTCTGAAGGACAGCTGGGAGGGAAATTAAAATCTTCAGTCAGTCTGGTCTAATAAAGTGTTTAACCCAGATGAGCCTTCTGTTGTACATATGAAGAACTATAATGTTTTATTCCCTTTGTAAATATACTTTCTTTTTTAATAGCTCTGAGTACATTGAAGCGAGCAGATTCTTGCCTTGTATCTTAATTTTATTGTCTTATACTGTCCTTCCTTAGTATTTCACAAAAGTCAAGAAGGCGTGTGGCAGGCTGTATCTTTTTCCACTTAACATGTTTGCAGACCTGGACATCCTGCTGGAAAGTATATTTAAGGTTCAAAGTAACTCCAGGACGATTAAGGTATTTTTCGCTTGGTGTGGAAGAAGATTTGGTTTCCTGAACTGGATTTTTCTTGTTCTAAACCACAAGCAAGATACTCCAGTCTTATCTACCTATCAACATAAGACATCAGCTTTTTTGAATATTCTGAATGTGTCATTTGCTGAGCCTTTTGGAAAGTCTTTCTTAGGTACCTGAATGGAAGCCAGGCAATTGGAAAAATCATCTAAAGTCATTTCTTATGGCCTTTTTGGAGGCTAGTGTATAGAGGAGATGATGGCTTAGTATTCATTTATTAACTCATTGGAGAGTTATGGTAGGATCAAGTGTATGTGCACAAATGTAGTCTGTAATCACTGATCCTATATAGCAAGTTACAGCTTAGAAAGGGTGAGTCACACTTGCTGTAAAAAGAAAGGGCTTTAAAAGGTATAGGAGACTGATAGGTACTTCATTTTCCTTGGAGCATGCAGTTTATTTTTCCTCCTTATGAGCCCATTTTGAGATTTTTTCAGCAAAAAGAAAAAGACTTTTTTAAGAATAAATGTATTAGGAAATAAACAATATTCGTGCCACTCTATACAATGTGCTGGACCCATAAGACCTGCTGATGCAAGTTAGGTACCACTTGACAGCTGCCTAACGTGCAGACTAGACAAAATGCCAGCCTCGGATTCAAGCTGTTACAGCCCAGCATAATGTGTTCTTATTGCCTTAGCACATAATATTCTTTACAGAAGAAGTTAAAAGCAATGCGCTGAGGGGATATAATCAACACTTCTACAACTGATGTCAGTCACTTAGTCCAGGCTCCTATTCTAACGCTTGGAGGGGTACAAGTTTTAAAAACAGCCCAGTTGTCACATGTTAGAGGGGATTCTCATAGCACATAAAAAGACCTCAGTGTTCAAATGCAGTTGTACAGCCTTAGGCATTTAAATGCTGTGTCTAAACACATAGATGTATTATATAATTTTTATAGGTTCTAAAAACTACTTTAGGCAGCCAGAATAGTGTGCTGTTGAGACCTACAGAAATGCCAAGATTTCTAGAAAGTTGTTGAAGTACCATTTATCTACCTGTGCTCTACTTATTCAGTAGATGCTTCTTTCATGTATTTTTAAAGCCTGATTATACTCACTTAAAATTTATTTTCAGCTCTTTTTAATGTCTACTTCTCTCCTCTGGTAATTATTTCCTATTTTCATTTCTCTTAATGCCAGTCTTTACCTGACATACACACACTTTCTTTTATTCTATTGTCCAATCTGCCTCAAATTCTTTTCCATCTCTTTATAAAGTTCTTTCTCCCTCCTCCAAGTGTGTTTCCTCATTCCATTCATAGGGACTTCAGCTTTCATAGCTGGGTTTTACGCTTCTCCCTCTAGGCTGGATATCTTGTCATTGCTCTTCTTGACTTTTATGTAAAAGCTACATCTAGCGCTTTATCTTCTCATCACATGTTCCTGCTCTTTTCTTTTCTAAAAGCATTGCATATATGTTTTCTAGAGTTGCTTTCTCTTGTGTCTTTCCTGATGGCCATTGTATGCTATTCCCTGAGGTCTGGGTCTTTTTGTAGTCAAATTCACACCTAGATTACCGCTTTACATTAGGAAGTGTATCATTCATTGTATATTCCCAAACAAATAGAAGTATATTTGTATGGCCAGCAACACAAAATATTACAAATAACTGTCTTTATCTTGAAGTAGAAGTAAAGAACAGAGTAGACTTTTCAAATATATGATGGATAATCAGCCACAGCTGAATAGCTTTGCACAGAGATTGTATAGTTACACCTGTTACTTATACTGCAGTACTGCCTCAAAGGCTTCGTTATAGTCCAGAAAGCCACTGTCTGCTGTAAAAACTGAGAGCTGAGTTAATTCATATGCTTTAGCTTTCACACAGCTGAGGAATGACATCCTTCCTTAAGGAAACATCTCTCTTCAATCTGTCAGTGCAGCAGTATTTTACATAAAGAAGTATAAGAGAAGTCAGTTGTTGATATGATATTATTCCAGTAGGTCTTGGATCACCCTGGTAGAGTAAGATAAATAACTATTTTTCCTGTTTTTCTGGTGTTACTTATAATCACATCACATCAGACCTGCACTTAACTACAGTGTTTATATCTCAGGGAATACACGCTATCTTCTTTCCTTCCCCAAGGCACCCTGAAGGTAATTTTCTTCATGTGCCAATGGCTTAAAATAACAAATATGGTATTGTCGAACTCTAATTGTTTATGAAGCAAAATTGGGATAACAAAAGGTGCTGATTTATAAAGAAAATAAGCTCATTTAATTTTATGGCTGCATTTTTATAGCTGGTATTTGCTTGATGTGTTGCCTGTCTACAGTACAGTGAATGATTATCTGTTGTGACTGGAGAATAGTTATTAATTATATTGCAATTTGTGAGCAAATGTGTATGTATGCAATATGTGTATTTAATAACTTTAGTTTTGCTATGGAGGCTGTTGGGCCAGAGTAGGTTAGTTACCTTTCTAAACAATTATGAAATGCATTCAGAGCACTGTAAGCTCTGATATATGCATTTATAGTGAGCTATCTAGTATGTAAGCCTAATTACAATAAATCCCTGACCTTGAATATTTTCACCATTATTTCACTATGGGCGAAACAGTTAAAAATAAGACTAGAGACACAGAATTGTGTGGCCTTGTGAAGGTTATTTCTATGTGTATCTGAAATGTGTGAAAAATGTCTGCTCTCCTTCATTTAATGAATTTTACCACTATTGTAGATTCATTTTTTTGAGCAGTATCTGTACAGCAGCAAAAAATCTGAAAACTGAACTCCATGTTCTCACGTAGTAGGTAGTTTATTCCTTCCTTTCTTCCTTTCTTACACCTTCAACATCTAAGATGCTGTTGTGTGGTGACTGGAATACTGCTGTTTACACTCATGTTTCAGAGATAGGTCAGTCTCACCCAAATAAATTGCCAGTGCTATTTTTCAGGTTTCACCTTAACTTTACTTTCATATATGCCTTCCTCTCCCACAAAAATAACTTTCCATACAATAAGCAATATAGCTCCACCTACTTGAAAGGATGAAACAGAAAGAAAATGCAATAAGGAAGGTATAAACCATCCAGTTGCATGCTACCTTAGCTCACTGGCTCTCTTAACACTTCTGAGCCCAACCCTTTTGCTTCCAGAGGGCAATAGGCTTTTCAAGCATGAGGTGTATCTGATTTTGTACATTCCTTAATGACAGCTGAGGGTGAAAAGAAGAAACATATGCAAGCCTTTATCAACTTTATTGTTCCCACATGTCACAGACTGTCTCTCTCTTGGACATGGGGAAAAATTACATTGCACCGGCTATAACCTCTGTATGTTGTCATCGAAGTATCCAGTATCACTGACATCCTGGAAGACCACAGCCAGGTAGTTGTAGCTGCCTCATTTTCTCACTGTATAAAATTTCTTAGTGCCCCAGGGTTCACTGTTTGGATTTTTTTCTCTTTCCTCTTTATTTATTTATTTATTAAACTTTTCCTGTCCTTTGCCAAACATTTTCAAGGAAACCAGGAGTTCTAGTATTTGAATGTTCTTTTTAGATGTGTGTCTTCTGCTACAGCCCATGCCAAAATGCAGACTCCATACACAGTTGGGTATATATCTTTTTAGAATTCTGGGGAAAAAAATCACTTCTGCTTTTTTTCTTGTTAAATTATGAAATCATTCCTTGGTAGCTCACTTTTTTAAATCCTCCTGTGTTTTTTGATATTTTTCTTTTTATTGCCCCGCCCCTCTCCTCCCCCGCCCCAAGTATTCTGGCAGCTGATGTGTTCTTTACAATAGATAAAGCTGCCCTTAATCTCCACTGCCAAATAGCTGGTCTTTTTGTAGCTAGTCTTTTTGTAGCTGGTCTTATTATTTAGTCATTCCCTTTTTCAATGCTCATTCACTCCCTACTCTTTTTTTTCTGAATACATTCACCACTTCCTAAACAGAACATGTCCTAGCTTGAAAAGACTGACCCTTTTTGGAGGAATAGTTGCTTTTCTTTTTGTTTTTGCACTGCCTGCTTCTGATCTAGTGTTATGGCTCTCTTCCACTCAGACCAGTGGGACCTATTATTCAAATAATTACATTTATATGGATAAAAAACTTTGCCAATAAAACAATTGTTTTGCAGAACTGTAGGATAACTCCCAAGTGGGACTGTTTTCTTCTGAAAAAAAAAAAAATCTTTCAAGTGATTTTGAGATTAACTCACAAGACCCTTTGGAATATAATATTTACCACCAAAAAATGGCCAATTAAGGTTTAGATTGAGTACAGTGTTTCAACAGATATTTCTAACATGTTATATCTTCTATATAAGGAAACCATCACTTCCCAGAAAACTTCTGCAGTAGACTTCATTGGGATCAAACATTTTTGTTCTGCAGGAGAAAGAATGGTAAGAATTTCTGTAGTTCATTTCAGTAAAAATAGGTTTATCTAAAATCAATTTTGTGGTGACTTTTGCCAAAGAACAAATTTTGCACTGTAGGATTTGTTTATATATATTTTTTGGCAAACTTTTAATTCTAAAGAATCTTCCAGGCACCACAACTGAAAAACATCTCTTACTGTGCTCTCTTTGGGTTTCATGGCCAGTAACGTGTTTTTGGCAAGAAAATGGTGTGAATTATTTGAAGTGAAGATGACTGAATGCAGAGTTTATGTGCCTAAGAGCATTATGCTTGTGTACCTGCACAGTACAGTGAGATTTGAGCATCTTTGTTATTCTCTACTATGTATGCTGTGCAGGCTTTGCTCTGATTAATCTGGGCAGGCACTGTGTATCTGACAGCAAATTGCATTTAATGATGTTGTAATCTGGCATCTAAGTATATTAGGACATTCCCACTGAATCAAATGTGCATGATGGAGGGGAGTTTGAACCTGTATGGGAATTCCAAGCCTGCTCTCCTCTCACTTCAGTGACTGATGTGTGTAAGCAAGACTTGACTGCAGCTCAAGGTGTCTATAGGGTCAAAGAAAGCTCTACAGCCAAAAAGCCAGAAACACAGCCTGATGTCACAGTTCCTGGTTATGTTCCTTGTTGAAATTTCTACCCGAGATCCTTTCTCCTTTGGAAAGCATTTCTGTAGGTCCAAGAGCAGAGATGTTTGCTGACTTTAAGATGGCTTAAATGCTCTGATTCAGATAACCTAGCCATGAATGGCATATTTAGGAAGCCAGAGGTTATTGGGTATGGTAGCTTTAGCATTTGCCTGTGTACAGTAGCTACAGGATTCAATTAGTCTTGTCCAGCCTATCTAGTGGGTCACCTGGTGATGATGGATTCTCCTGTCCTCTTGTGGTTTGTGGCTTTTCAGTTTTCTTGGCTGTCTTAACATGTCCTTGTCTGCAAATATATTTTCTTTGCTACCTGAGAATAGAAGTTTATTAAGAATTTTGTAGCTGCAACAAGCAAAATAGGTAATTTATCTTGCTTTTAATCTATTACAATTGCTCTGGGACTCACAGAATGTTTCTATTTTCTTAAGGCCTCTCTTTCTCTGAGTTTATTTATCTTTTTGGTTTTTTTGGTCTTCCACTTGCCTTCAAAGTTTACTTCTGTTGGGTTTACTCTTCAAAAAAAATGGGCTATAGAAGATGAATATTTTCAGTCTTTTCTTGGATTTTGCTTCTTCCATCATACTGCTGTTCCCTCTTGTAGTGTCTACTCCCTGTGACTTGATTATATTATTTTAAAAGAGAGTTCCAAAAGAGTTGAAAAATTTTAACCTTCATGTATTCAAGCCTTTGCATCTGGTACAGATAATTTTTTATAAATTTTTTTTTAAAAAAATTCATTCTCTAATTTGCAAGCTTCCCAATACTGTAATAATTATTCCAAAAAGTACAGCTTAATTGCATTGCATTTACTATAACTTAGTGAACAAACTGTATCTCCTGTGTGAACTGATATAGAACAGTGATTTATGTTTTTCTAAGGAACGGCTCTTCTATAATCCAGAACTAGCAGTTGCAAGAAATGTGTTTAAGGTATCAGGAAACTGCATTTCTAAAGCTTATCCTGTTGTAACATTCGACCAGTTCATGCATGAATATCTAACTTCCCCTTTCCTCTCCTTTTGGCTTAGTTGCTTGCTTATGCTTAAGTGTGTGTAGAAACAGGGAAATAACCTTTTGCAGCAAGTTATGTATTTCGGCAGATATTCTTTCAATCCTCTTGAGCTTATCGACGACCAGCTTTGACTACCTCATCCTGTTTAGTAGTAATTTCATCATATTTGTCTTATAACTACAACATCAGTTCCCTTTATATTTTTAAGTACTGAAGCTGGTTTACGTCTGTTGAGTTTTATTATTTTAGGATAGTTTTGTTATCCAGTGACCTCTGAAGGTATTCAGTATTAATTCCTCTTTCCATTAAGTTCATAAAAAAAAAGCTCTTCTCAAGAACTTTCTGTACTTGGTTTATTCAAGATACAACCTGCCAGTCAATAAGGAAAGGATAGTCTGTATTTCAAAACCTGGATATTCCAAAATTTTCTGCGTGTCTCTTTGAGCCCTCTCATTTGCTTCTACACAAACCACCACTGGAGTCAGACTTTGTTATTTTTCTGAACCAACTACTTCCAGATGAAGTCGTTTGTGTAGCATGTCTCTTTACTTTTCAGCATTATATAGGAATTGCTATACCTCTTGGTTTTCAAGAGCCATCAGATCTGCCCTGCATCTTCCCTGACCTAGACCACATTCATATAAAGATGTCTGTTTTATCCCATGAGAAAGAAAGTTTCTAGTTATACTTAAAATAAACATTGCTTAGTGCTGTGAAGATACTCCATTGGGTACAGAAAAATCTTAGGTGTCTCCCTGTTCATGAGCAGTGCATTGGAGGCATTTTAACCTTTTAGACCAAACGACTGAGGCAGCAACGTCTATGACATACAAAGCTGAGATTTGATCCTTGATACAGTTCTTGCCACTGTCTTTATCAACAAGAAGTATTGCTTAATCTGGATGGTTTTGATTGAAGAGTTCCTCAGACTGACAGTTAAGAGGAGCCTATCTCCTGATTTAATTTCTTACCACTTCTGCTTGTTGTATGGAATCTTGTTTTGTAGGGTGGGAGGAGACAGGATATACAAAAATGTAAAATTACTTGCAAGTAATTGTGTTTGTCAGAGTCTTGTTTTCTTCCATCCTACCTTCCTCCCTCTTTCTCCATTCTACATTTTACTCACTTTCTCTATAATAGTATATGTCCTAATTCTACAAAATTGGTTCCCATTTTTTAATGACTACAAGGGGGAGAAAGGGTGGAAGTTTACTGTATGTAATGCCCCTGTGATTGACAGTCTTTTTACCTCCTGCTTCCTAGTAGGTAGATAACGCTTGCTGTATGGGATCTTGTTTTGTAGGGTGGAAGAAGAGGGACGACTACAACAAACTCTAATAGTGGTATGTAATTTTCCCTTTCTCCTTTGTCTCTCCCTACTTACCAGTCTTTACACAGAATGCTCAATCATATGATGAAACCTTGTACTGCTATTTGCTGCTTTTAATAAAAACACATCTTCCTGGTTTTTTTTTTGTTAGATAATTGCCTGAAGCATTTTAAGAAAGAATGCAAACAAAATATGATATATGATACGTAGGTAGTGGGTCACTCTTGGCCACAGTGTCACTGAACTTTAACTGAGCAAGTTCTATATCCCACTGTGACATCTGAAGTCCCCTAGACATCCATTATCCTTTAAAATATTTAACACGCTACTTACTGTATTTGGTATTTTGGAGGAAAGAGCTGTGATGGGGAAAGGGTAATCATCCTTCTATTTAAAATAAAATTGACTGCATGCACAGAGTGTGCTATCTTTTTGAGAAGCTAATACTGTAGAGCTCATAGAGAAGTGCCTAGTTTTTTGGGTCATTTCATCAAAACAATGTAAACTTAAATTCTAGTTGCAGAATCTTAATTAGTTTGAATGGCATAGGGAGGCTGTACTCAGCATTGTGTAAAACCTATTGTCTGGAGGTTGGAGTGATTTTTCTCATAAAATAAAGGGGAAGATAGAAGAGTTGTATTATTTCTAAGGGTAGGACAGCACTTTTAAAAGTACCATGTTGTGTAGTGTGTGAACATTTCACCCAAAAGCACAGAGGTTATTCATAAGACATCATTTGATTTTGGTTTGGGTTTCTTCTCCCATTGTAAGGTGCAATTCTGTTTGCTTCTTAAAATGGTACAAATTAGCAGTCTTTATTAGGCAGATATACAAAGCACGATGGCAGCAGCACAAGGGTTATGATTTAAATTGAAAAAACAAATTGAGAACAATGCAACAGAGAAAAATGAATGATGTGTCAAAAACTTATTTCAAGAAAGATACCATCTTCATTACACCATTTTTTCTTAGCATCATTCTGGGTTGTTGGTTCACTATTGTCTGAGAAGGAACATGTCTGCCCAGTGAATCATTGCTAGTTTCTATGACACCCCTAAGATCTGCATAGTACAGCTACAGCAAAAACCAAGTCATATATTCAAGTTCTGAATAGCTGTGATAATTATGAAACAAAAGCTGCATTTATATTTGCCATGATGATGGGAGAGCTTTTCCATTTCTGTTGAAAACAAGAACAAAACCTAGTAAATCCTCAATAGAGGAGTAGGGAATCTGTGCTTCTCTTGGTAAGAGCACATTATGAAGCAGATCCAGTACATTAACTGATCTGTACAGATTGTGTGTCAAGAAAGTAAATGGAAAACGTAGAATAAACTTTCTCTGTTTGAGACTCAGTAAAATAGAATCTTTTATTTCCCCCCATGAACAGAAGAACCCATTATAACAGATTACTTTAATCCTCAGTATGCTTTTGCTTTTACGGACTGACACAATGCCTGTGGTCAGGATAATTCTTTTCTTTCTACTGTGAAACTAGAAACAAAAGTGGTTTGGATAATCTATCTGTGCTTGGTCCATTTCAAAGGAAGTTCAGCCTCTCTCCCCAGACTAGAGTCAAATGTAAATTCACATTGTCAATATAGAGCAAAACTCCATCATGCTGGAAAATGAGTCTCCAAAGTGTATTTTATTTAGATAATAACTGCATGTTATGGAAAAATATGAAGTAAGATAATAGAGAACTAATTAAGATGTAGAGATTTTGTACTGTTGGCATTTGAAAAAAAAAGTTAATTGCTTTTATTCTTAGGTTGTAACATTACCATTAATTTTCATGATAACTTTGTTGCATAGCCATGACACATTGAACTGAGCTGTCTGTTTGATAGAAAGTGCATGGGCTACTGAGGTGTTAAGAAAAATGGCACTTTTAATATTTCCAAGGGCATATATAATTACAAATTTTACTTGAGGTGGGTGTGGAGGGGAATTGCTTTTCTTTTTTTAAAATTTTCTTTATATGTTATCATTATTTGTCTGCATAGCCATCACAAAACCTATGGCTGTGATAGCCACCTTCTCCTCATGCAGCCTAGAAGGTTGCAAGAGGTGTTCCTGGCCTATAGTGGAGTGGCCATCATTTCCATGTTATCCTGGTTCATATTATCACAGAATCACAGAATCAGTAGGTTGGAAAAGACCTCCAGGATCATTGAGTCCTACCACTTCTAACAACCATTAACCATGCCCCTGAGCTCCTCATCCACCCATCTTTTAAATACCTCCTGGGATAGTGACTCAACCATCTCTCTGGGCAGCCTGTGCCTGTGTCCAATGACCCTTTCTGTGAATTTTTTTTTTCTGATGTTCAGCCTGAACCTCCCCTAGTGGAGCTTGAGGCCATTCCCTCTCGTCCTGTCCCCTGTCACTTGGGAGAAGAGGCCAGCTCCTTCCTCTCTACAACCTCCTTTCAGGTAGTTGTAGAGAGCAATAAGGTCTCCTTTCAGCCTTCTCTTCTCAAGGCTAAACAACCCCAGCTCCTCATAAGACTTGTTCTCAAGCTCCTTTGCCAGCTCTGTTGCTCTTCTCTGAACATGCTCCAGAGCCTCAACATCATTCTTGTGGCGAGGGGCCCAGAAAATTTTCTTTGTCTCGGTACTGTGGATGCAATGGGAATGGGTGTGGAATAGTGACTCTTACAAGTTGGAGTGGAGAGGAATAGTGGAACCTGGGGTCTCCTGGAGAGACCTTGATATCCCTGCGACAGCTAGAAATCCTGCTTAGGAGTAAAGACCTCAGTAACTGTGTTGGCTGAATTGTGAATGTAAAATATACGTTACAGTATGCCAGTCTTGTGTTTGCTGTGTTTCCTGAAAACGAAGTTGACAACAACCCTCCTAATGTGATGAAGTAGGTATGGCAATTTGCTAACAATACAACAAACGTTTTTAAGCAAAGCTTTCCTATGGACATAAGTAGATACTTAGTAGCAGGTGTGTGGGTGTATTTTCTGCCATTTGCTAGGTTTTTTGCAATTTTTCTGTTATAAATAATGAAAGGCAGTGCTTCAGAATACTGTAGGGTAGATTTTGAGAATGGATACTTAGAGTATGAAGTTTAATATATTATAAAAAATAACATTCTGCTTCTTCGGTAATACTGAATTTTTACAATGTAAATTAGAAATACAGCATGGCTGGAATTGCTTCAGTACCTGAAAACTGCTATTCATCTCTAACAAAACAGATTAAGAGCAGTTCTGTACTCATGCCTGTTTGTGGTGCAGCTGTGCTACACTTTTGGTTGGCTTCTGTTTGACCCATAGCTTGTAATTTTCTTGTTTTATGACAAGTATATTATATTTATTTTACCATGAATAGAATGATTGTTGCCTTTAAAATAATTTCTGATGTCCTCTGGTTTTGATCTTTTAGCCTATAATTATTATAATAAGTTTGTAAATATATTCATCCATTTTTTATGCCTGTTTTGAGCTCAGTAGCAGCAGTAAAAGAGGAGATTTCTTTCATTAAACACTGAGATGAGATTCTGGAAGTATTGTGAAGAGAAAACTGTTAGTCATGGACTTGATGTCTGAAAAAATAGATACCAGCCAAAGAGCAGGAGCAACCTTCTTATGCATCTAATTCCTAGGGAAGGAGAATTAACAAAATATTAGCTTTCCTGAGGCTAAGGTGAGGCAAGTGCATATGCAATGATACCTAAATCATTCTATGATTCTTTCAATACATGGAACGTATTCCCGTCTAATGCTGCTCAAAAAGATGCATGTCTTCATGCTATTGCTTCCTTTTTGTTACAGCGCCGCTGACTTTTGTGAAGCTATATCTGGCCTCCATTGCATTGCTGGAGATGAGTGATAAGAAGGGTGACAATTCAGCTCATCTCCCTTTACTCTCGCTAAGATACAGGCAATGACCATGGACTATTTATTGAGGGTCAGTAGAGAGACTGGCCCTATCAGCGGAAGCTGATCTAACTCTGAACAGAGTTCAATACCTTTCTTCATACTATGCTTATGGTGGAGGTGCGGTAAATTGTTACTTTCACATCTCAGTACAAGGAATTTGTAGCTCTAAGAGTTCTCCTGATTTTGTTCATGTGACTTTTTGGTAATTCCTTCTACATTGTAAACACGTGTTAAATTCTCTCCATAAAAGAGACTAGAAGAAGCAACATTTCTCATTTCAATATATGAGTTTTTTACCCAGTGAAAAGAACTATGCACTTTATGAAAGTTCACAACACAAAGAAGGAGTAATTATCTCAATAAAAGTTAGATTTTTTTTTTTTTTACCTTGTAAAGAAGAAAACAGAAACATTAGGCTTTATACTTTCGCCTAAAGAACTCCATGCCATCATTGTATTTTCTGGTCAAAAATTGATAACGGTCTTCCTTAGACAGAATCTAACCTTTCCAAAGTTGTCTTACACATGCTAAACTACTTTAAAAAAATAAAACTAGATATTTAATAGAGATTTTGCTCTTCAGTCCCTTCATAAAAGAATTTATCTCGTATTTAATAAATTCTAGCATATTTCTTCAACCAGCTTAAAAAAATAAAAAGAAAAGTCTGTTGTGAAAGAGAGGAAGCTTGCAGCAATATTAAACAAATACACAAACAAACATAAACACCTAATAAATTAGAAAATTGCTGTTTGGGAGGTGAATTGAGACATCAAGCCTGAGAGATATTGAATCATTAAAGATAACCAGACTTTTAGTTGTTTCTCTAAGGTAACTTAAGGAGCTCTCTTTAAGAAATGCAACTTATTTGATACCACGCAGAATAAGACTCATTTTTTTGAAGTTGGTTTTTTTTCAGCTTTTTTTGTCAAGTGTTTGTGTTAAATATGCTATTTAAAACATATCTGTCCTATGAAGCATTCAAACCCTACAGAATTATTCTAGAATTTGAAAGTTACTGCAGTTTCTCAGCTCTCGCATTGTGACCATCAATACATTTTTTCCAGCAGTATGTTTCTTTTCAAGCTATGTGCTGTTCTCTCCATTGTTTCCAAATGCCAGCCAAAGCTGCTACTGTCAATTCCTTTGTTTCTTCTGAAAACATTTACTTTCAGGAAAAAAAAAATCACTCTGAGGTAGAGAATTGCCGGTGTATGAACACACATAGAAAGTAAATTTTGCATATAAAGAGTCTTGTTATATGCTTGCTACACAGAGCAGAATAGCAGAGTCGGTTCTCATACTCTGAACCTGTAAAGGGTAAAATCAACAGGGGCAATGCTTGGATGAGTGATCTGGAAGAAAGAGTCTTTATGGTTTTGTCTGGTCTATAATCTTCATGTACACTAGAGACATACATAAGCATGTATAAATGTATTCTAAGCTCTGTCATCACTTTGGTGGTTACCTGTATTCCCCCCAAAATCAGAAGGATTATTTGACTGTTCTTTTGTAATGCTGAAGAACATTTTTAGTACATAAATAATTTCTTAGTCATCTGACTTTTAATAACCAGATATGCAAAATAGAACCATAGACGAAGAAGTTTAATTTACTACATTTTTAGCAGCACTTATATTATTTCTAACTGAAAAATAATGCGTATTTTATACTTGTGATGCAATTATATTGTTTTCTGCTTTAGACAAGAATTCTTAAGAGTTACTGAATTGTCAAAATGTAGACAGGAGGCAGGCCCATGTCTGAAAAGATTCTTGCTTCCATATCTGTCCAGCCTTGTTGATTGTTAGTATATATTTGGTATTTTACTGTTCTTCTGAGTCCTTACCTATTTATTTGACCTGATAACTATGATTACATTATTTCTATTTGACCTACAGAGTCTCGAATGTTAAACGTATTTATTAAGTGTATCAGAGTCAAGTGATTTACCATGGAAACCTAAGGCTTCCCAGTCTTCATGTGATATTCTTGGAACCTGTTTTATTAATAACAGAGTTCATTTTACCATCTGCTTAATACCACTGATTTTATGTGAAGCAAAGGAGGTGAGATTGAGTACATGCTTTTTAAAACACCACTCCTTGAAAAAGTTTGAATAATAACCCTCTTTATCAAAGGCAAGAGCACAACTGATTAGCTTTGTGACTTTATCATTTTTCACACTGCTGCTTATTCCTTTCATTAAAGTATCAAAATCACATGACTGAATTTGCAAAGGTCCTGACTTGCACCCTGCAAGTCAATAGGAGCTGGGGCAGTCAGCCCTCTAAATATAAATGGCCTGATTTTTATACTTTGGAGGAATTTTCACTCAAGCAAGAAAATTGTCACTGCCAGATGGTGATGGAAACATTACCATAGCAAGGGGACATTAACAAAGATGCATTTAGCAAGGCATGTTGCCATAGTTACAAGATGCTAAGCGTTTTCAAATAAGTAAATAAATAAAATTAGATTGTATTACTTTGATAGTTCAATGGCAAAAAAAAAAGTAATTTTGAATGACTTTTCTTTTTGGAAATGGATGGGGTTTTTCTATATTTGCTTAAAACTTTGTTACAACACTCTTGCTGACTAAATGCATTTCTTTCTATATAAATACCCTTATCAGTTGTATTTATTGTTATTCTAGATTGAATCCTAGTACTTCCTTCCTTTCCTTTCTCCGTTCTTCCAGCATATCTGTACAACTGAACAGAGCGTACAGTTCATAAGATTTGTAAACATCCTTTATGCTTTGATAGCAGAATATGACAAGCAGCAAAATTAACGTTGGTGTTCTAACAGCTCTTGAGTGGCCTCCCACTGTGTTAGTTACCACACAGAGGGAGTTTCATGGAAATGTGCCTAGAAGTGTCTCAGATCTGGTATTTGTCACCATAAAGTGGGACAAATGAAGTTTTAGAGGAGGGGAGAGTTTGCGGTACAGAGGAATGTTAAAGCAAGCATACTTTGATACAGGAAGGAGTAATAGTGTGTTTGTTAGCCATATGGTCAAAGAGAACATCTGTACTGTTTGGGCTGTACAATGAAGGTTGTGGTTTTTCTTAACATCTTGTAAAAGCTGTTTGACCCATACTGAAATTTGCAGAACATTTACAAACCAACATATTTACATGGACCAGGGAAAGCAAGGGAAAAGCAGAACAAGGGGAGAAGGCTGCCGCTTGAGTACTTCTCTCTTCTTTCACTAGAGGTAATCATCAGGCACCACTTATTTAAACAAACATTTTGACCTACTAAATCAACACAGAAAAGGTTAAGGCCAATCTGGTAGGAGTTTAAAGGTGAGAGATTTCTCATCGTTGCAAATAAGAGAAAATTGAGCTTGTCTTTGATCAGTGGATTCAGTTTTCCGTGTGTTTGAAAATAGTGTCCTGACAAAGGCCTGAAAATGCAGAGATTTTGCACTGGGTGGTTCTCAAAATAGTTTGAAAACTTATTGGTTTATGCAGGTATTTTGGTGAATCTGCCACTGTTGCAACCAAATAATTTTCCTTTAAAGTGTTCACTACCAACCTGAACATATGGAATATTGGTATTGCTCCCATAGCTGGGCTCTCCTTCCTGCAGGATCACACTGTGTGTTGTATTGGAACCATCTGTCGCTATTTTAAATATTTAGATTAATGGTCTAACACTAATCCAGTGTCTCAAACTATTAATTGCTCTAGATCTGTAGAAGGGGAGACAAAAAGAAACTGATTTCCTCCAGGAAAAGTAGCTCTAATTTGATTTTTCACTTAAAATATTTTCTAGATCAGGGCCAAATACACTAATGCAGTTCAAGCAAGCAAAGTATTCAGATGTGAATAATCCATGAATATACACAACAAATCATACTTAATTACATTTTGATGTCTGGATAGAAGCCAGTATGTTTTGTCAAGTCTCACAGGGAAACTGCACAGGCTATTTATGCATCATTTCATAAATTGTTTTACCACCATGCTTCATTCTGTTCTTCAGGCATACTTTAAAGCTGACATCACTTGTTAAGACCAGCATCGTATTAAACATGAAACACAAATTTCAGTATGAAAGCATCAAAAGTATCCCAGTAAAACTTCTTCACTCAGAAATCAGAAGATTTTTTATATCATCTTGGATGTATCTTTTTCTTTCAATGTAGTAAATTTCATCCATTAAGAGCTTGTTGTTATTTGATTTAATTTGATTATATTAGGTAGTCTTAGAAACAACCTCTAGTCTTCTTTATAGAATTTTATGCATTAAATTTACTAATTATTTTGCATTTGTGAAATATTAGCATCGTATCTTGAAAGAATGTGGTATCTGACTGTTATAACTGTGTTAGCATTTAGTGATTATAACGCATAGTTGTCCTGAAGGAACAATTTGTCATCTGTCTGCTAAGAAAATGCTTTAGTTTAATAAAAAGCTGTTCTTTTCTTACATGTGTAACTCACTTCACTACAAGAGAAAACACACTATTTCTGCATTTTTTGTCATGCAGGTCTGCAAATCCAAATTAAGTAAAGTAAATCTGACTGAACCAAACAAAATATCAGGAGGAACTTGAAAATGCATGCTAGAAAATGACAATAGTATTTTCTTTTTCATCAGTGATAGTGAGTCTGTCCTGGTATTAAGTAAATATTCGTACTGACTCAAACCTGTGTGAAGCCTTAAAGTAGAAGAGATGTCTCCCATGGAGTATATAGACATCCATGTCATAAGCAGTGTCATCTTAGGCCAATTACTTCCTTCTGTATGCTCATAATCTCAAAAAATGTATGGTTTCTTGCTTGAGGCAGTCATCCTTCTGCCTTGAGGTTCTCCTCTTGTTGCAGGTAGTATTGTCAAGACATTGCTAACAAGCCTCTGTAAATGTTTTTTTGTCCTTTGTGAAATGAATTACTTGTCACAGAGCTTGGTATCAAGTGTCTGAGACTTCTTATTTGTGAATCTACTTGGAGGGAGTTTCATTAGTTCTGCTCTGATGGAAACTGGCCTTTTTGGTGTTCTATGCATTTTTAAACTAGTTTGCAATGAAAATGAAGTTCCATCCATTATAAATTGCCACAGTTAAATTGTGTTATCTAAAACTATTTCTTAAAAAAACACTTTAACCACTTTGGAGTAAAGAAAAGTTGAAACTGGAAGATGAAGGATAGGTAATATATGGATACGTTTGAGGAACCTGGAAAGTATATGATCTGCATGGTATTTGCATCTGTACCTTTGAGGTACTTTGCTCATTTGGTGGCAGCAAGAGGGATAGTGGAGGAAGAGAGAATGTGGGAAAGTAGGCTTATATTTCTTTCTTTTTTTTTTTTTTCTGGGAACTTAGATTCTTAAATAATAGCAGTAGTTATTACCAAAAATCATTTTTATCGATATTTCTTAATTCAGGCAATAGATTTTAATTTGCGTTTTACCAGACAGTGTTCTCATCATTGGTTTTATAAATACTAAATATATAATCTTCATTTGCAAGGAAGATTCAGTGAAAGTTACATGTTTGTATTAAACCCCCCACTTTTGTGGAAGACATAGCAGATCAGATAAATGTCTACAGTTGTGATGAGCTGTTTCTATTGCAAAAAAAGTATGAAAGAAAAATATTTTTGTTAAATGTGAAAATTTTTGTGACAACTTGTGACTTTTTTATTCCCTTCTTTTTTGTTATTGTGAAAACAAGGCATTGCTTTGTTTTGTTTGTTTGGTTTGTAGTTCTGCTGTAACTGTAGCTGTTCAAACCTTTCACTTAACATAAACAAAGTCTTGCTAAGTGTTAGAGTTTTAACCTGAAAGGTTTATGTAGGAAAGTAGGGCTTACTTGCTCTTAAAACATGAAATGTGGGGTGATAGCCTGGCTGCCTAGTTGGAAGAAAACTTGCGTTTGTTATATATTTTTTGTGTCATCAGGCTCATTACATGTACTTATGCTTCCAAAATGTTATAAAAATGCATTCTCATTCACTGAGAGAAAGTGCACAGAAAATGCAATGCATAGAGAGAACTATCTCATTAGAAATATCTCCTTGGAAGCCAGGTCCAAGTTGTTGTCCAAATAAGTTCTCAACTTTCACCAAACACTGAAGGGACTTAAATTCTATAGGGGCACTTTCCTTACCCTGAATGCCTCAAATTACATTTCAGTGTATATCAGGAAGTACTGTCTTGTTGATAGTTTGAGGCAACCTGGTAGCACGCTCATGGCTTATGGCAGGTGGCATCTGGGATGACAGCACCTCCTTCACCAGTGACTTGCTGTGTAAGATCCATACAAGAAGAGCTTCTGTCCAAAATGCACCTAAAGATTTCTCTTAAAACAAAATGTAGAGCTCTGTCAACTACCTCACAGATTTAAAACCATTTTAATTTATCTGGGCAGATATAAGGCCCAAAACCACAGGGAGCAATTCTGAGGCATCATGCTTACAGTAGGTTTGGGTGACTCCAGAGGTGAATTACCTCTGACAGTGAAAACTGTTAATCGAAAAAGGACCACCACCTTTTTCAAAGTGCAAGCTATCTGCTTTTAGAAGGCAGGGGTAGGCTTTGGACTTTTTAGGAGAGTTTTGATAATCATTGCATACCCTGAAGAGAAGTGTCATCATGAAGTGTTCTGGGGATAAGCGACTTCGTCATCATCATTATCACCATCATCACGCCACTGGTTCTTCAACCTCACCATATGTTTTACCGACACTCTCGCTCCCTGTCTTTGCATCCTAGGGGCTGTCCTGGGGTTAGACAGGTCTCCCAGTCTTGCTGTGAAAAAGGAAGGCATTCAGCAAACCACTTAGACAACCCTTTTATTGCTTTGGCCCTACTAGTAGATGGCTTTGACCTACTAGATTTTGAATTAATAACCTTTGAGTTTAGGCTGCAAAAGGATCCATGAAAAAATCAGCCATGTATCCCAAGTTTCAGAAGCAAGTGCCGCTGTGGATCACTGTTTGCCAAGCTGACTTTGTTTAGATTTGTATCTGATGGGTTTCAATGCAAGGCAAGATCCAAATATTTAGGCATGTGTCACAAAGCCTGCAGACTTGGATTAGTTGAAACTTTAAATAGCTGGGGTTTTGAACCTAATGTGTAGTGCTTTATGAAGGATGGCAGGCTTCCACTGGTAACTGAGTCAAATATTTCCGGTTGTCTTCTATTCATGGAGTTCTCTGGTACAGCTGTTCTCACTTACATAGTTTCATTAAAGTTGATGTAGTTGCTTGGTGTAATGCAGTAGCAGTTCAAGGTTGCAAACTGTTGGAAATCTCATGAGTTTTAAGGTGCCATAAACTGTAGGGTTTTTTCTCCTCCCCCCCCCCCTTTTTTTTTCCTCTTTCCTTTGTGTGTTTGGAAGGATTTTGAATTTGCTCATTTTTAAGAATTTTTGTCAGAGGAAGCCAAATAAAAGACTGAAGTTGTTTCTCTCGTACATGCACCATGACAGCATCTTCAGTTGTCTCACAGCAGTTTTCAGAGAATAGTTTAGTTTTTTTTTCTAACAGTCATTCCAGAAAAATGCATTAGATTTCTGTTACTCCATATCTTAAACTGTAAAAAAATATTATGAAGCAGTTTGGTGCCGTGTTCTTTAAAATCATCTCATTTACATCACTCTCTAAACACAGTCTTTTTGCCTGCTCAATTCAGTTAGGTATTTTGAACTGGAATGATGAATTTTTGAAATAACTTTTAAATTATAAAATAAAAGTAAGATTAAAAACTTACTGATTTCTAATGTTAAGCAATCTTAGCAACAGAGAAAACTACTATTTAAGCTTAAAGTAATTTTGATTCTAATTCTTAAAGTAATTAGTTCTTAAAGTAATTAATTCTTAAATTATTTAATTCTTTAATACCATCTAACTCCTAAAGTAAAATCATATTGATTGTGTGATGTACATTATATACCAGAAATCTATTTGAAATCAAATACAGCTGCATTTACTTAGAAAAAAATGGAGCTACCTTAGAACATCAGGTCTCATCAACATTATCAAGTAAGGTTTGATAATCATAGGAGAAAAAGCCTGAGCTAGTCTGAGCTATTTCTTCTTGGTTTATAGTTATAACTAAGACTGTACCCTGATTCAAGTGCTCTGGGCCGCAGATTTAACTTTTCAGTCTAGGTCTAGCAATCCTGTTTGTTTACATGATTTTTAATTTTAGGGAATTTTTTTTACAGTAAGCACGTTTTTGTTGTGCATTCTAAAGATATTCACTTCAAAGGTATCTGCATTTAGCCTGTCCTAAGGTTTTATTCTTGCTTATAGTGCCCTCACCTGTAACTTAGGGCAAATTGCAGAATTCTAGCAGTAAAAATGGCAATTTTGTCTTTGAAACTTAGCCAGAGAAGTACCTCTCTAAATATTTTATTCTGACAACCAGAAACAGCTAATGTGTTTCAGCTGACTTGTACCAGTTTGCATGATTATAGCTGAAGTATTAGTAAGGTTCTTAGTGCACCCTAAACAGAGTTTACTTTTATGTCCAATCTCAGTTGTGTTCTTTACTCTATAATGGAGCCTGCAAACACTAATACAGTGATTCATTCATACTTTAATTTAAAGTGCCATCCTTAATTTAAACATTTATCAAGCTGTTGTACACAACAGATCAAATTAGAAAGCAACAAAATCAGTTTAGCTGCTTTTTTGATGTTTCTTTATTTCTTCTTTCCTCATTTCTGGCAGTTGCCCAGGTAGAATCTGTTTCCAAAGTTCATGAAAATAATAAACACACCTTCCAGTAACAGCCTTTACTTAGCAAACTTTTCAGGAACAAATGAGAAAATTGGGAAGGACTATGAGTTTAATCTGGATGTTTGTTTTGTTTGTTTTTTTCTTTTACGATCACACAATAAAATCACCAAAATAGTTGTGATTTAAATTAGCAAAAAAATAAGTGGATAGACCCCTAAGGGTGCAAACCAGCTACAGTTTTCTCATTCTCAGGACATCTTGATTTGGTATACGGACGAATACCATGTAGGCTACTTTAGTTTACACCATGATTCCCAGTGTTGAACACCAAACATGAGGTGACAGAGGTATTTTTCTAATGCCAGAGCAAGTGAATGGGGTGCTATAATTTCTGCTGTACTGAGTTTCTGGGATTCCCATTATTTGAGAACTTTTCTGTCTACAAGGATTGTCCAGTCTATGGATCTCCAGCACCTGTGTAGCCAGTTAGGCTACAGAAGCAACTGGTGACACAATTGTGGAGTGTCAGATGAAAATAGAAAATAGCTTGTTTTATTCTTTTCTGATGGGAAGTTCATCACGTAAAACTCATGATTTTGGTCCAATGAGAAATGGTGCAAGGTAGGAAGAGGTGCACTGTGGACAAAGCCTGCTGATCAGCCATTGGACTCAAAAATTTCAAATTTCTGTGCCATTTGCAGGTAGTTTCCCTTAGGTTCATTTCTCTGCCAGCAGCTCATTATAACTAAGGGATGCTCTTGAGTAATTCTTTCTATGAAACTAAATTCTATATCCTGTAAATCAAAGCTTGCTGCTTCGCATACTGTGCATTCTCTTTCTCTCCCTCTTTTCCCTACAAACACACATTTCCACTCATTTCATTCATACTATCCTTAATACTTGTCCTACAAACTTCTGCTCTGTTAAGACTAGATTGTGTAAGTTTTGCTAGTGCTTGGTTTGACACTAGTAGGTTGTGTTTAAGGGCAAGTATCTGATCTTCATGCTGATACATTTCAGAGAGGTAAATGAGTGACAGGGGAGAATGGATATGTGGAATTTTCTATGAATTACTGTATTGCTTCCTCTCTGCTTTATGTATATGTGTAAATATTTACGCATGGTTACTCTTCTTTTCTAATACCTCAGTGTCTTGGGCCAGGACCCTACTGTGCTGAGGCTGTTCCAAACAGCCTTTCTGGGTCTGAAAGCCAAAATTAATGAGATGCATGGGATCGCAGCCAATCTAAATTTAGTTTTCACCATATGTATTCCACAGTCAAAAAAAATAATATAAATTTTCTTTTTTTTCCCTTTTGCTTCAGTTTTTTTCCTTTCACTTCTCATTTCTCAAGTACTAGCATTATGATACAATAGCTGGACAATGAAGAGTGAGGAAATATTTCTTTAAAGATGGCTTTTTTCAATATTATTTCATGACAGTTACTGAGCTTAGGTTCTTCAAAAGGTATGTTTACATCTTTCTTTTTGAGACAATTTATGTAGGCAGCTGTTCCTTTCAATATCACTGTTATGGCTATCTTCCTCAAAACTTGTTCCAATATACATGTCTTTCCATTCTTGTTTTTCTTTTCAAAACATGAGGTTATTTTAGAAATTATGTATAAGCTGCTAACTACTAATATATGTATATTTTATTGGAGCAAGCACTGGGAATTTTTATGGGTACAACAGATGGAAAAGGGTTCGGGGACTTTTGCTGTCTTGTAACTTGCCTGACATTATAACCTTGGGCAAGGATTTTGGTTTGACTTTCCAAAAATGGAGATTATCAGGCTTTGCAAGTGTTTGTGGTGGGTAGGTTTAAATCCTAAAAGTGTTGCTTCTGGAATTAAGAGCCTGCATATGGAAACCTTGGCTTAGTTCAAGAGGTTGAAATTTAGGGTGATGAACATTTGCTAGCAAAGCAAGCTTCTTATTCATATAATTGATGATTGGAAGGGTTTCTTTAGAAATTTCCTTTAAAAACTATTGGCTAGAGCAAGCTGCATATGATTTCTGTCCAACAGATTATTTTTAAGATGAAATTCAACTGCAAGCATCCAGTGTAAGAACAAGACGTTCTTATAGCTGAACAGGAAACAAATGATTCTTTTCCTTTGGTTCTAAATGTAAAATATCAGTGCTTTTTTGCGAGGTCAACTTCTATGACACATCGGTGACTGCAGCTGCTGGTTCTGAGGGTATTTGAGCTGCAGCAATGTGTTAGTTTTTCTGTCAATGAGAATTGTTAAAACTGGCCTAACAACCAAACGTCTTGTATTACTTTAAGGGCATGACACCTCTGGTAATGAGTCTCAAACTAATAATGATTTTATTTTTAAAAGTGCCAAAAAAAAATTGCAAAAGACTGAGTCTGAGCCTGGAAACATGATAGAAACTTCTCTCTCTCTCTTTTTTTTTAAGGATACTTTTTCACTTCAATAAATCAAAATTAATTTTGTTTCAAGTTTCAAACTTGTCATTAGCTTTATCCTTAACTAAAATATTATTTGATGGCTGAAGCAAATTATTCACACATGTAGACAAGGTCTAGAAAAGTGGAAACGATGGAAAACACGTCACGCATAACTGTTTTCATCGCTCTCTTGGTGTACCAAAATAATGCATTTCAGCAAAACATTGGGCTAGTTAAATTTCTTTAAGAAACAATACATTCTGATTTTGTTAACTTTCCTAAACAAATTAATTTTAATACCACTACTTCTGTTTCTGATTTCTTTGACTGTCCTTCCTTGGAAGGGTGGTTTGTGCTAGTGTAATTGTTTTGCATGTTAACGTCTAATGCAAGGCTCCTCAAAATAATGAAGTGGTGTTATGTGATGATTGAATATACTGACTGACTGACTTGTGCCAAGCAGATGCAGGTTTCTCCTCCTACTTTTTAGGATTAAATTATATTTGCTTTTAAGTTTCTGGAAATTAAGTGCAAATTATCTTAATTTGGCAGAATACTTAGCTCAGCAGTGTTTTTCTGAATCTCTAGTGGAATAAAACTGTTCTACTAGAAGCTATTTCCAGTTTATTTTTCATTATGTTGAAGAAATATGCCTCAAATGAAAATGTAATTTGGATCTCAGACTGTTAAAATTAGATATAAGCAAAGCCTTCTTAACACTGAATTTAATCCATGTTCTCCATTCTCTCATTGATTTTGTATAAATCAGATTTAAATTGACATTAGAAAGTTCAAACACTTTCAACTGTGCTTCGGTCTGAGTAGACATTTAACCAATAGACTCATACTATTAAAAAGCTATCGAATATCTTACAAAGAAAAAGATGGCCTTTTATATAAAAGCTATAGCAAATTAAGAAGCTTTGGTATTATTTGAAAGGAATTATTTGATAAGAAACCTTCTTAATGAGAATGACACCTTAAGAGCAGCTATATTAACTTATGTTTGCAAACTGCCTTTCTGAATTAGTTTATATACTTCTTATCCATCACTGGCAAACTTTTCTTCATGTTTTTGTGCAGCTATTACATATCTCTTCATTCTTCCTTAGGCTTCCCCCCCCACCCCACCACCTTCCCTTTCCCCACTACTTTTTCCCATACTACTTAAGGAAAAGTCAGTATAATTACTTAATACCAAGCTGGGATTGGGGATCCAGGGGTTTATACACACACCCTGTTTTGGACGAAGATGTCACATCTCTTAAGCTGTTTCTAAAAAAAGACATAGATAATTTCAGCATACGTAATTTTTCAGCATAGGTAATTTTTCTAACAGTTTTCATTAAAATTGCTATATAGTGTGCTTTGACCAGCCACAACAGAAAAGCAGAAACTATGTATAATAAATATTTCATTATGCTTTTCTCATATTTATTGTTGCATGAATAATTTTGCAAGCTGAAATAACAAGCATCTCTCCCTGCGCTGCCTGAACAGAGGTAAACATTTTTAAATACATCCAAAATAAATTTGGAGTACTGTAATTGGCAGCTATTTAGGGTCTGATCTATCAAAATCATTGACATTTTGCCATTGTTTTTCGTGAGAAGTCATTTAATCAGTGCCATTACTGTAATAAAAATAAGTACTTGTAATGAAGTGGGCTGGCACAAAAGAGGTTTTCAGCATCATAACAAACATAAATATACAGTTTCTATTTTGTCTCCTACACTCTAATAATTGAATTTGTATGTTCGTAATAATTGGTAAAACAGGTCAGTGAACAACTCAAAACAATGTTCATGTGCAAGCATTCTTTCTATTTCATAAACAAATTTTTCTTCTTTAGTTGTTTAGATGGCTTCACTGCTGTCATTTGTACTTGTCCAATAGCATCTTCTTTGAAGAAACAATGTAAAGATAATTTGTTCTGATTATTGTATCTATTTCCAAGACTAATTAGCTATTGAGTACTTGGTGGCTTCTTCTAGACATTACTTTTTGGCAGTGGGAGAAGACTTCTATTCTAATCAGAACTAGAAAGCCATGGTCCCTGTAGTTCTTCCTGACTTTAATTCACTGCTCGCAGTCTTTTTCCCTTTCCAGAAGGCGATAGGTCTTCACAGGTGCCTGCTGCTAGAAGTCATAAAATAATCTGAGAAGAAGCATTATGTAGGAAACTGTAAATGGTCTGGATGCCTTACCAGGCTACTAAAGTCATGTAGTTTCAACACAGTAGAGCCGAGATAGGACCACAGTATCACAGATCTTCACAGGACTTGTCTCATGGCATGACGATCACTGAACTCGAGAGCAGAGGTCATACTGTCAAAAGCCTTATGCTTCAGAAGTCATAACCAAGACTAGAGTCAGACTAGTCTCTCTCTTCTCAGAAATGTGAGAATCAAGATCATCAAGATCATTTGCTTTAGCCTGTAATTTTCAGCTTTGCTTTCTGAAAGGAGCATCATAGCTGATTTAGAAATGTACACAGTGTTGAGCAATAGACAAACATTTGTGAACATTTTACAATAGTCTCAAAATTCCTTAAGTCCATAGAATCTTCTTTATCAGTGCAAAAGTCTTTAAATCATCCGATGCCTGTGGCATTCCCTTTGAAATAGCCTCACTATTTGCATATGATGCTATCATTTCACAAAGGGGCTGTGGAACATTCATTAAAGTGAGTTTCCTTTGATTTTCTTTTAAAAAGAGATAGCTTAATTTTTAAAATATTTATGAAGTCCTTATGATAGAATATTGCAGTCATAGACTTCTAGTAGCAATAACACCTTTTGCGCTAGCAGATCCCAGACTAATATGCAACCTTCAGAAGTTCAAATATGGAAGGCAACCATCTTTTACAGAGCACTAGACATTTTAATAAAATATGTTAAGCATTTATAAAGCCATTCATCTGGGAGGAATTGTGTTCTTTGTGACCTCACATTCTTCTTCCCTGCCTTCTATCACTGTGGCTACAGAGCAAACAGGATCTCATGATAATCCAGCAAATTAATCTGCTAAAACTAAAACCATTTTTTCTGTTAGATTAGTGAGCTGCTCTGACTCCTGCTAAAGCCACTGTTCATTAGAGGAGGGGTATGATGTTCAAATAAGGGAGCTGGAGACTAGTGGATAGATCAGTATAAAATGAAAGTGCGTCTTGTTCAGGACCTGAATTTATGTCTCAACAGACACAGAGCAAATGCAAATACAAATATTCTCTTAGCTAAGCCTTTTCATCACTGAAAAAAAGTGAAATCATGCCTTCTGTGACCAGGAAATTGCACTGCTATACCTCTAATGACTTTCAAAACAAGAGATGGATTCCTATTCCTGGCCTTTTGCTACTAGGTTCTACTTATTGCCCCTTCAAGACGTACAGATTTCAGGAAAGCTGTATGAAAGGGGAGGTGCTGTCTGCACATATCAAATGTTGTGGTGGGAGCATTCATTGACTAATCATTGACATTTCTTTTGTGCATCGTACTGACATCAACATGGCAATTCATATTCCTTCTACTTCACCATTATATATAAGAAGTAGACAATGGCTAGGCATTTCCAAATTGCTTGTCAACCTTTTAATTTGTAGATGTTGGGTTTGTTAATGGCTGAGAAACCTGCTGTGAAATGGCTTGTACCACAAGCAGCTGACAGTACTACTTAAATTTACACCTTTCATTTCAAGGCTATGTTGGAAAAAAAAGGTTTGCTTGTTTTCTGATAACTTGGCTTTTGTATGCTAACATATTAAATCCTGCATTCAGATAAAGTTTTATTTGAAACTAAGAAATATTATCTTTCAAAAACAACAAGAGAATAATGTTGAAAGTCAGTTTCTTCTCTTCTCAAAAATCTTGTTGATAGTTATTTTATTATATGGAAAATAATGGCTGATATTGCTGACTCTTTATATGCAGCATGGAGAGTTGATATTTTCAGAAATGACCCACAAATGTGATGCCTTGATTTTTGTTTAACTGCTTTAAAATGAGTTTAAAGAAGTGTTGACTATACCACTAAAATGTTCCATTGTTGCCACCCACGAATATTAGTCCCTTCTTTTTTTTCCCCTTAATGCTGGTGATTGTTTCTTCACAAGGATGAAAATATTCATATTTTTCTCATGTGACTTCTGAAAGTGAAAATTTTCATGTTTTATGACTGCAAAAACAGTTTCCTTGTCAAGAAGGATCATGCATTTTGTGAATAAAATTTATTTCATCTGTAGTTCCTTGTCTCTACTCACAAAAATATATTTTAGTTCTTTTCAGCAGTTGTGCTGTAAACTACACTGCAATTGTTTGTATTTGTCCGATTGATACTTAGAGCCAAAACCTTTTCCTGAGGTTAGGCCCAGAACCCTCTTCGTCACTTTAAATATTAGAGCTTAGATAATTTCTCCTGCCACTATCTACAGCTGACACTGCAGAAAATTATGCTCATTTTTTCATATAGCCTCCATTGGTGTATACTTACTTGCTTAGGACTATATATATAATGAGAGATCTTAGCAACACATCCTTTGTAGACAGGTAAGATTTGGGAATTGCAGATTACAGACCAGGCAATGACACAGGACACACTGTTCCTCCTGTTCATTTTGTAGCCCCGTGCATCAAATAATGAGAAGGGAGTAGCAGGCATGTTGGTTGCCTTGTAACAAAAATTTTCCTATGAAACAAGAGATTTCCTGACTTTCAGTTCCTACTCCTAGGGGTATTCTTTACCCTGCTCAGTGACTGTTTAGTGTAAAATGTCTTACAGGATGGGTGAATAATTGCAGGGTTTAGAAAGTTGGAGGGAAAGGAAAGAATTGAGGGTAGAGGAGATGAAAGAGAGAGCAAAAAGTTGGAGGCAAAATGTAATGAGACAGAAAGTATATTAGATAAGTACTGGAAGCCTGTCTGATGGCATGTGATTCACAAAGATTAATAGCTCAGGAGATTAATGAAGTGTTATCTAATCAAACAAGTACATAATAATCCTTGAAGTGTATGTATCATTCTTACTGCTTAGGATACCAAAAAGAAATAAAAATAAATTATTAGAATTTTCCCTTAATCCCCAAGATATTCTTATTATGAATCTAGCATCTGCAGATGTTCTGCTGGAAGTGACTCCTGCAAGACTTTAATGTCATTGTTTCCATGAGGAATTATTTAGCTAAAATAGGAGCTAATGAATTTCAATGGCTCTCTTCATTTTTTATTTTAATAATGTATCTATGGAAGGTTATGATATTTATGACCATTTAAATACAAAGACAAGTTGACTGTACTAAACAAACTGATGTTCCCTTTCCTGTTTCACCTCAACACAAAAATGGCAACTATGCCAACTGCAGTTTGGCACGACATGGGAACTTAGAGGCAAAATGACTTCATCCAGCCTTGTGACTTCACTGATTCTGGTCAGACCAAGCCCTTCAGCAGAGCAAGAATAGCTTCTGTGACATGGAATGAAGACATGGAATAGCGAGCAAAATACAGGGTAGAAAGAAGGAAAATAGCCTATCAGCAGGTTTTACAAAATAAGCTTGTAAAATCTTGATCTGGCTTATGAAGAAGAGACAGCTATTAGACATAAACTGGGAGGGCACGTGGGAATGCCATTTATATAGTTGGGTGCAAAAGGTTTCTGTTGTACCAAACTTATTGAATACTTTCTTCATGTCTCACCTAATGCTTCAGAGCATGGAATCAGCTGAGGATAGTAAGCAGTTTCCAAAGGCTGGGTGAGTGTTAGTCTCCTTGGGACAGGTTGCTCCATGACAGAAGGAGCCAAAATTCCAAATTAGTAACTGAAGAAATTTAGGTGAGCTTAATCTAGTTCTTTGCATCTCTTGTCCTTAAAGAGCTCTCACTGCTTGTGTGTATTATGTAGGCATTCCTGCATGATCTCTCCCTCCAGATTGACACAGTGTTTTGTTAGTCATGTTTCATTGATTGGCTGAAGATTTCTTAAGAGGCTATAATAAACATTCTGTTTTTTTAAAAAATTTGAGTATTATTAACACTTTTTGGCCCTTGAGTTAAATCAGTGGTACAGAGAGCATAAAGGATCTATTGTTTATTGTGTCATGAGAAAACTGCAGTACAGATGTTTTCAATGAGTTTAAGCTGTATTTTATCTCCTAAAATATACCTACTGTTCTTCAGATTTCTTTTCCTTTCCTATATTAGGAATTGTAGTTACCACTGCACTAAAAAAGCACACAGACACCAGTGAGAATAAGACCCTCTTTATACAACAGTTAGCTAGCCTACACAGTCTAATTAATATTAAAGGAAGCACAGTTTTTTGTGCCATACATCAGAGCATTCCAATTGCTCTGATGCTGGCAACAATGCTGATTTCCTCATGCTGTTTTGTATTATGGAGGAAGATATTACTAGGGTGGATAGGCGATGAAATCAGAGATGTTTAATGTGGAGATCATCAGTGCACTTTGTCTTGGCATAGCTGTCACAGAGGTTCAGTCCTAGTACTAGATACCAGACACACAGAAAAGTGTGAGTCCCTCCTCCAAAAAGCTCACTTGGCAGCCATCAGATTGTAATGCTGAGGTGGGACTTCAATGGTATGCAAAGGAAAGCCCTGGCACAGAGCATAGGATGTGATAATAATGAATCCAAAAAGAATTAATTAATAACTCAAAAATAATACAGACTAGATCTTGACAATGTGCAAGAGTTTTTTTGGTAGCATAGCAAAGTTAATGAAGCCAAAGTGATGGAGAAAATAACAGGTTGATTAATAGTACTGGCCACCAAACAGAAAAAAGGGACACAGAAAACAAAAAGGAAAAGCCAGTTTGTTGTTATTAATATCCATTTGAAAACTTAGTATCCACAAAAAGATCTTCGAAAAATAGGGGGGATTGTTTTGCTTGCATTTCAGCATTCATCTGGAGCAAAGCAATGCACAACAGGGCAGTAGATTTCGCTTGGCTTTAAATTGAAATGAAATTAATATTTATTTTCCCAAGGAAATATCAAAATGTGCTGAAGGTTAGAAGGAATGAACTTGTGTCTTCTGCCTCAACAGAATATGGTATAATGTTTAATTTTATGACCGAACTGCATCAGGTAGTTTTTTTTCATTAGTAGTTGACTTATTTCAGTCAAAAAAAAAATAGGATTAAGCACATATAAAAGACGAATGAACGATACGGCATTTTAATACAAATATTTATCTCAGCTAGAAAATAAGCTTTAAAACAGAATTTTTTTTTTTATATTCAGAGTATGTGAGGGAGATGGGTGTTTTTCTTCCATTTCAGAAAGTGTTTTGCAATGTAGGAGTGCTTTACAACAAAAAGCATCTTAGATTTTTGACTAGCTGTCTCACTCCCCTTCCCCCCTAACACAATAACTCCCTTCCCCCATTAACATAATATCTTGCCACTTAACTGCAGTGGAAGAGATAGCCAGCTGTTAGCATGGAGAAAATAGACTCTGACACTACTATTAGTTTATGTTAGCCAGATGATAAAGCTCTTACTTTTTTAATTTCAAAGATGAGGCTGCAATGGGAGCCTTTGCATGTAACAAAGTAAACACACTAGGTTTTGATAATATGTCAGAATATTGATTAACTGTAGCGAGAAGAGCGAGGAAATCTGTCCTGGGATGTGTTCAGGCATTACTGAATAACCAGGCAGAATGATCAGAGCTACGATACAAAATTATTCAAGGTTCAGCAGATATAACTGTCTGTGTAAAAGTCACTAATCCTTGATAATTTAAAATGTTTCAATGCCTCACACTAAAACTGTTTTACATAATCTTTTAATTAGTAACCTTGTTGGCTTTCATGAGAAAATGTAAATAGCTTAAAGATTTCTGATGAATGTGAGCATTATAAACATGAAAAAAAGAAAATCCAGGATATTTCAGCTAATGCTGCAAGATGGAAAGCCTAGTTCTAACAATGATTTATTAACTACTAAAAATTAATAAATTATAAAAATATGTTTGAATATTTCCTTTTAAACTCAGGACACCTGGTGGCCAAATGCCCTCCACATTCAGGGTGTTGCATACCACCGTGAAGGTCCCTGTTAACTCAAACAGTGTGATAATTCATATTAAGGCAACTTCATCATGAATGGGATTTGCCCATCAAATCCACCGATCTTTGAAAACAAAAGGTTTGAATTTTTGTTTGGGGCACGTAAAATGAGGCACACTCTCCACGAACAATCTCCATATATTTCATTAGAAATGGCACCATTCCTTTTGGTTTGTCTTAAAGTTTTTAGTGATGACTGAAATTACTAAAATAGTTGCTCTAACTCTACTATATATATGTTACGATGTAGATGTCCATTTCAGATTTGCTGATTGGTGACAGTATGATATGCTTGCTAGAAAATGTTTTTTCCTTCCAACAGTAAATAATTATGATTTTGCTGACATTTTTCTCCATATACTTTTATCCATCTTGAAGCTATCTTTTCCGTTATATCCTCTCTTGATGGGCTATGAAGTTTTGTTTTCTAGAGTCTAGTTTTGCATTTCATTTTAGCAGTGGAAAACCTGTATGTAGCTATGTGTAGCATGTATAAATCTCTGCCTTTAAATAAGCATAATTATTAAATAAATATTTTTTAAGCAAAAGTGCAAGAAATTATGTCCCTTGACAATCTTAGGAGAATTCACTTAAGCTTTCTTGATTAATCAGTGATATTAATATTTAAACCTATATAGGCCACTGATAGATTCCTTTCATATAGAGTAAAATTTCAAGTCTTGTGGTTCACAAATCAAGGCCATCAGAAAAGTCTTTTCTGAAAGTCAACTGGAAGTAAAGACTGTATATGCTTCAGAAAATCCTGTGTCATGTGAAGTGTTTGAGGTACAATTGAGATTTAAACTGCCAACAACTACACATTTAAATATGCTGTTGTCTGATAACAAATAATTTCAAAATCAAATTGTGCTCTGTGGACTTATCTAATAAATTATTTTTAATCCATTTTTGCATACATTTTCAATTAAAAGATATGAAACAGAAGTGATCTTTTCTCTCAGGAAACAAATATCTATACCTATATGCTGTTCAGATCTCGGTCTACGTGGACAGATTTTTCTCATTTACTAAACCTTTTCTAAAGGGACTTCAGAGATATAACCTAAACTATTCAATAGTAGACAAAAGCCAGTAAATTTATTGGCAATTTACATGTTTTTAATTAAGAAAATTTATGTTTTCAAAAAAGTTTAATCACTTGATCTTTTTAAGATTATATTTTTTTATATGTTGGCAAAACCTTCCATAAATCTGTAAAGTGATTTACAGATGATGATAACAATTAATGGTTATCACAAAACATCATTATTTTAGATCATTATGCTCTTTATTTTTTTTCCTTTAAGCCTTCGGCAATGTTAAGCAGTCAAATTTCTTTAGGTGTGGGGCAAATCTTGAAATAATGAGGAAGCTGGTCTGCAAGGGGCTGATATTTTTCAAAGGAAATTATATGCAAGATTGATGAGCGACAGCTGTTTGTTTGTCTATTTGCACTAAATTAGGGGATTTAAAATAATAAAAAGTGATTGATCTGGAAAGTTGTCCTACGTGTATCCAAGGTATAGCAGTCAATTTAAAAAATGAGTGACATCAATGCACCATTATTTTGTATAACACACTTAAAATCATTAAAACATTACTTATATGAGTGATATTTACAGCATGGTATAGTACCCTATTCCACATGTGTAAAACAGTAATGGTAAGCAAATACTTTCACAATAAATTATGATATGTAGATTGTTTGTATTTGAGTCTTTAAGGCCTCAAAAGGATTGCTTTTTCTCTGCAGAGAGAATATTAGTCAAGGAACTATGATTTGCAGCAATTTGGCTGCCAGTATGTTCCATTTCTAATGATTTCTGTTCTTCCTTATCAGCCTAGCATAGCCAGAACCCCTCTCTTATTATTTACAGAGCACAGTTTGGATTGCATCAAAGAAAGCTTCCACTCATCAAGCTGTTTCCTGATATTAATTTAGCTCTTCCTCCCTACATCTGCAGTGAAAGCAAGTTTCCGTAGTGCTTGAAGTAAGGCTGGAAAAAAGTCAAAAAGCTTTGAGACTTAGTGAAGTTTTCTTTTCTTTTCTTTTCTTTTCTTTTCTTTTCTTTTCTTTTCTTTTCTTTTCTTTTCTTTTCTTTTCTTTTCTTTTCTTTTCTTTTCTTTTCTTTTCTTTTCTTTTCTTTTCTTTTCTTTTCTTTTCTTCTCTTCTCTTCTCTTCTCTTCTCTTCTCTTCTCTTCTCTTCTCTTCTCTTCTCTTCTCTTCTCTTCTCTTCTCTTCTCTTCTCTTCTCTTCTCTTCTCTTCTCTTCTCTTCTCTTCTCTTCTCTTCTCTTCTCTTCTCTTCTCTTCTCTTCTCTTCTCTTCTCTTTTAAGACGAGGCTTACCTAAAAACAGAAGGCAATACAAGGGACACTTGGAGATGTCTGGTAAAATTAGTTCCAAAGGATTGATTCTGAAGAGTAACTTTGTATATCTTTAGCAAGTTCAGTTTCAATGTGGATGCATTGGGAAAAGTGGGCTTTGGGAAGAGGTGGTTCTGTTATCTGTGTTCAAGGCTAAGCAGGTTTAAGAGTTGCTGTGACTGGAGGGAATTTTCTGCCATCTCTCAGTCTAGTTCAGTTATTCTGTTTTGACTGGATGTATGAACTGACCAATGGCTTCTAAGTGACTTTTACCCAAATAATAGGAGGCTGTGAGCAAGAGTCATTGACCTAGTGAATGCTCAAGGTTCTCAACTGTTGAAATACAGTCAGCTAGAGGCTAGACCTCACACCAATCTTTCTGAACTTCGACTTCCTGGGAGGCACTTTCACAATAACCTTAGGCTGACCTGAGACTATCCTACCACTAATAAAGGCATGACCCTCCTTGTTTCACAGGCATATGTGCCAGCTCTACATAACCAAACTGCATCCTAAGTCATAGCAATTTATGGTAAAAAGAAAAAAAAAATGCACTGGATCAACAACTGCCTTTTCATATGACAAAAACCCTAGTTTGCTGGATGCCCTCTGTATACATACTGGCAACAGACTATTAGGTCCTATTTTTAAGTTTTATTGGCCAGACAATAAGCATTACGCTCTTAAGGTTGTACGTATTCTTACATGAAAAATGTATTTATACAATAATGTTAGACTAATGGGAATCTTAGGGGGAACTTAATGAGTCATTTGAATATTGAGATTAAAAGATGATTCTTGTAACTCCTGTAACTGTGTCTAAGAAGATAAAATTTATTATCTGTCATTAAACCTGTGCATTGCTTTCTGTAATTGCTTACATTTTTTTTCTGTCCCTAAGATTCTCTCTTCCAACTACTTAGGTTGATTCCTAGCTAATCCTTCTGCAACTCTCTGTGTTGGTCTCATAGATATCTATCTATTTTTTCTTTCTAAGCAAAAATGTACACTTCAGCTTAACTTCAAAGTGCCTTTAAAATATCAGTGGCTAAAACATGTTCTTTGCAGATTTTGAGCAATTATATTATTCAACAAATAGTACAGGATACTGAAGTAAATATACGGTTTAGAAATTTTTAGCTTACTGAATTTGAAATTATTTGAAATAATTTTATAGAAGCAATGCAAAAGATGTACAGTTTCTTTTTTATGACTATTATTCTGTGAAAAAGACAAATGAAGACATTTTTGTTTTTACATCAGAACACCTTCTGTGACTTTAAATGATTGTGATAAAAAAGCATAACCCTGTGAATAAGTCTATGTTTATTTCTCTTAAAGTAACTGAACAGTTTTTTTAAACAAAGGGATGATCCATCTGCTATCGCACATATGTCAAGAAATACTCCTACCACACTGTTTTTACTCCTGCTTTTCTTGGGTACAAATAACTCCAAGTTATTAGTGCAGTGCAAGTAATAAAAGAAAAAATTACCAGTATGTGCTGCAAGTTATTGCCCAGGCAATACATCTGTGGATAACTAGAGTAACAGTGTCCACTGCTGGCAAATCAGATAATTGCATTGCACATTAGAGCAATATGCTGTTGAAAGGTTTAGACGAGTTAAGTTTTGACTGTGAGATATTTTGTAATTTATGTTTGTAGGGCTGTGTTGTAAAATCAGTTGGAGTATTCATTCTGCTACTGTTAATAATAAATGCTATGAAGTTTGAACTAATAGCCAGAAATATCAGCACAGTAATATAAGCACACATTGGAATATCTTTTTCAGGACTTAACAATAACTGTAGTATTCATTATATTCTAGTGGTAAAGAAAAAGATATCAACACTGAGAACTTTGTCTTGATGTTCTAATTCATGTAAGTAAGGCAAGCAGAAATCTTTAAATGTGGGTGGGTTTTAGGCCAAAGCATTCATTGCTGATTTTTCTAGATTTTTCTTAAATGTTCAAATGAAGTATAGGAGAAATAATGTTTCTGTTCTGCAGGAAATAAAATGGAAACATCCAGCTTGATATAGCAATTACCATTGGTATGATGAAGCTAGAGCTGAAGTAGATTGATTATCAAAGAGAGGAAGAGAAAAAGCTGGTATATAAAAAGTTATTCTTCTGGTATTGTTTTGTAGTAGATTGTATTTGTTTGCATCTGTGGCTTAACGATAGTATGTCAACTAAAAGAAAATCTTTCAGTCAAAGAAAATAATACAGAGTGAAAATACCATTAAGGAGAAATAAGCTAAGGTGCATTCTACGCTAACGTAAACCGTGTTGATACTTCTGAATACCTAGATTAAATAAAAAGAAGCCAAGGCATACTTAGTTTCAGAGATTTGTGTCTGTCATTCAATAGAAATAATGGAAAATTTACTGAATTTTTTGTTTGTTTGGAAAAAGGGAAACAGTGCATGTGGCTTTTTTAGACAGCATTAGTTGTGTCTGAACCACAAAGGAAGGGACATTCTTGCATGAAAAGATCTCAGAGGATGAGGATCAAGATCAAGGATGAATGCTGCATTAGCCAACATTGTTCTGTACCTACTTTTTCTCCCATCAGAGACTTACCTTCTCCTTGTTAGCAGTACTCAGAAAAAACACTTCACTATCTTGCCTCTAGAACAAGAAAAGAATAGGTTTTTAGGTTTCAGGCCTGTTATTTTCCTTGCAAATGTCTTCAGAATAGTACCAAATGGGTTGCAAACCAAAAGTTATTTGAAAACAAAAGTTAGAAGAACTGTAAGCAAAGAGAGCCAACTCTCAATAAGTTCTTTTCCCAAATTAAGTACATTGCCAATTTTAGTTTCAATAAAATGACCTTTTTTTTTTTTCTAAATAATTGCCAGGAAGTGTCACAAAGTGACATTGTGTGCATATTTGTGTATGTATGCATGCAAGTATGCAGAGAGCTGCATTCCAATCCTTCCTGTCACTGGTGAAAATAACTTTCTATACATATAGGATTATTTGATATATTTTGGGGGGATCCATCCTTCTGCTTCTGAAGCTAGAAATTTATCTATGTCTCGGTTTATCCTATCTTTTCCATTTAGCATTCTGTTATAATGGATATAAATTGCTTTTTCTCCTGGATCTCTGTATCCAACACCTTTTCTTGTTCTCAGAGTCCAGAAATATAACACATTTTTTCTCACTTTGTCATATGTTTTCAGATCTGTTCTGAGAAAAGCAAGAAATCCTTATGTAGAGATTTAAAATTAATATTTTGGAGGACTTCAATAAAACAACTGTCAGCTTGGACTATATAGGTTTTTTTATTTACCTATATATTTGTCTATATATATTTATTTTATTTGAGGTTTTCTAATAATTTAAGACAGAAGATATAGATTCAGTGTCTAAGTTGGGATTTATACGTCAGATCTTATGCAAACAGGTTATTCACTTTTAAATGGTATTCAGACAAGACAAAACCATGTTCTTACTAATCATCCCAAATTCTCATAAATATGAAAATACTCTCATGTACATATGTGTAAAAAAAATTTGTAAAATTTTACATATGCATACATTATAAAATTGTATGTATTAGGTATTGCGTGCATGCACTGGTATTATTTGTTTCATTAACAAAAGGACTCTATGAAGTTAACAGTTGGAAAGTGAAAATGTAATGAACCAATAAATACAGTGATGTGATGTCAAATTCTATGAAAGGAACAATCCCCTATGTGTATGCTGGTAATAACTGCTATCCACAGAGCTGATTCTTTTTTTCCTTACAATTAGAAAGTTTCATACTGATGTCTAGTTTTCCATAGGCCATGTTTTTTTCTAGAACCTGTGCAGCAAAAATCAGTGTGTGTTTAGGATATCTGTGATGATTACAATCAGAGACTGGAAGTAAGCTCATTGCCACCTCCTTATTTTTTTCTCTGTTTTAGTAGTAGGAAACCTTCCCAGGAGAGTATTATCAAGCAGGTATAAGAGCTTACATATTGCCATGCACGGCCAGCTGTACTGACTCCAGAGGAAATTCACTGTAGAGACCAAATTTCTCAGGAACGATCTTCCTTTTGCTTCTAGAGAACAAAATTTAGCAGACTCGTGTTACAGGGCCTTCCAGTTACTTGAAAGAATAACAGCAGTCTGTTGCATGTATCAGAAGCTAGGCCAAACAGAGAAGTCCTGCTGTGGCTAGATAAGCATATGCAACAGATGTTGTTTTAAGCTGTGTGTATGAGGAATTAATGAAGCAGCTATTCATGCTGGTCTTAGGTCTCTAAATCTTAAACTGCTCTGTGCATCTGTGTGGACAAGAGAGGAGGGGGAGGAGGATGGTGTTTTTCTTCACTGAAAGTTGTTGTTCTGGCTTGTGTCACCAGTGCTTGTCTGAAGCACTCTGGTAGCAGATCTGCTGTTAGCTTAAGTGGGATCAAAATAAACAGCAATGTGTTTCTGTTGTTGGTAATTAGGAACCTGTCTTTAAGGATCATAGAATCATAGAATAACCAGGTTGGAAGAGACCCACCAGATCATTGAGTCCAACCATTCCTATCAAACACTAAACCATGCCCCTTAGCACCTCGTCCACCCGTGCCTTAAACACCTCCAGGGAAAGTGAATCAACCACCTCCCTGGGCAGCCTGTTCCAGTGCCCAATGACCCTTTCTGTGAAAATTTTTTTCCTAATGTCCAGCCTAAACCTCCCCTGGCGGAGCTTGAGGCCATTCCCTCTTGCCCTATCCCCTGTCCCTTGGGAGAAGAGGCCATCACCCTCCTCTCTACAACCTCCTTTCAGATAGTTGTAGAGAGCAATGAAGTCTCCCCTCAGCCTCCTCTTCTCCAGGCTAAATAACCCCAGCTCTCTCAGCTGTTCCTCATAAGGCCTGTTCTCCAGCCCCTTCACCAGCTTTGTTGCTCTTCTCTGGACTCACTCCAGAGCCTCAACATCCTTCTTGTGGTGAGGGGCCCAGAACTGAACACAGTATTCAAGGAGCGGTGGATACTATGTAATATTTAAAGTTAAAATCGTCTCTCTCTCTCTCTCTAAATTTCTCTGCAGAAGCCACGATGTATTTAATTATTTTTATGGATTTGTCCCTTAAAGAGATCTTGATTGGGGTTTTTTTGTCATATTTGTTGTTAACTGTTGTTTGAAAAAGATTAGTTGAAGATAAGTTTGGGGCCTGAGTGAGCTATCCTGGAGAGCCTCATATGATCTGTGAACAGTTCAGATTCTCCCATCAATTCAGCTGATTTCTTTTGTTCACCTAGTCTCAAAAGAAGTGGTATCAGAAGTAGAAGATAGAGTGAAAACTATGAAAAGTCTTGAAAGATCTCACAAGAGATGTGCTACTAGTTAGGAGCTGGAATCATGCATCTTATTTTGCTGAAAGATGTATTGTGTAAGAACGGTGTAAGAATCTCCATTTTTCTTTTTCCTGTTAAAGAATGAAGAATTAGCCAGTGGAATTGAAAATTAAACTCTCAGTAATCAAAGTAGGTATTTTCCTTGACACAGCGCTATTCGTGAGATCCATTACTACAGTATAATCAATGCTAAATTCAAAGGAAGGAGGAAAGCAAAGTCAAAAAAAGAAAAAACCCACAAACCCCAGCAATTTGAGAATTATGTAAGTTCTAAAGAATATCGATTCAGTGCTGTCCTATTGGTCATCTCCAAAACAATTTTTTTCAGTTCCCTAAATGAGCTTGAGTCCATACTAGCATATGTAATCAGTCCTTCGCCTTCCAGACATATCCCAGACAATGTGTGAAAGAAATGTCACTGGTTAATGTAGAACAAATACTGCACAAATATACATTACTTATGTAGTAACGGTTTTTCTAACAACTTGAATATATAAAGTTGAGTTGAGTTGAAATATGTGCAGTTTAAACACCATACCACTGTACTGGAAGCTCACTTTTGTCTTATTTGAAGGGATTCATCTGATGTATTTAAACAACTTAGTACATACTGTACCTGATGTATTCAGCAAATTTTAATGGATATGAGTTTGGTTCCTTTTGAGTGCATTGTGAATGCTAAGACTGAAAGCTGAGTGCTTTTGATATAGAACAGTGTAAAAGCCTAGGTATCCAAAGTCTGTGAAGTATATCAGCGTGGTTTAATAAACTTTGTTCTTAAGGCTCTTCAAAGTCTAATCCACCAGCATGAAGCATTGGCTGTTAAGGATTTTAAATTGCTGTGCTTCTCAGTGCATTGTCTTCTAGAAGCTAACAATAACTTATGAGAAAATTTGTATCCAGATTAACATACAACAACATGTACAATTTGTCTAATTTAAACTGTTTAAAGCTCACTGCATATCCATATTGGTCTTATTATAAGCATGGGATGTTCTTAAACTATCTGAAATGAGATTTCTTGCCTATGATTTAATATATTCATACTGGCACGTTCATGAAAAAATATGATCTTCTATGTTGACAAACATTTTTCAAGTTTGCTAATTTTTGAAAAATTAAACACTTACCAAACTACAAAGTAAGCCAGAGACTGTTCCTTTCATCTTGTTCAAGTCATTAAGCCACAGCTCTTGCTCTATCTTTGTCCCCCAAGAAAATGAAACCAAGAATTGGAAGTTAATATTGCTTACCAATGCCCACCCCACCACAAACATGCACTTTGTGCACTTTGGACAGATACCAGTTTGTAGCTGTATGAATAATCCTATTTGTAGACCTGTATCACATTTTCTTATGACATCATTTTGTGGGAATGAAGGGGCCATAGTATATAAACTGAATTTAGACACTTGAATTACAGTCCACTAAAATTGCCAGCAACTTTCACTGAATTTTTGATCCATATTGAAAAATGTTTAGAAAGACAACCTTAGTTGGAAACAGCACTCTGGCAATCAGTCGGCTGTCTTGGAAAAAGCACTAGATTGTTGATTAAATTATTCCATCAGAATTTATAAACAAGTATTTTTTCTTTTCTTGGGATGACATTAAATATTCCCAATGGCCCAGAAGTACTGTCGTACATACCTAAAAATTGTTGTGACTAAACTGGTGGTCTTGTCAATAGAGTAGCCTTTCCTGTTTGAATGAAAACCTGGGGAGTAAGGTACTATTCTTTTTGCAACTATAGTGCAATAAAAATTTCACTAGAGCTCATAGAACTAAAACATGTTTAGTAGCAATGTAATAGTCTGGCATTTTACACTTCTAGAAAATATATGCTTGTAAGGACTTTAAGTTATTTTTTCTAAGGTTTAATTTGATTTGATTTAGTTTTGGTATGAGGAATGGTTTCAGGATAACTGGGAAGATAAAATATGGGTGAAGTGTGTGTATGTGTATGGGAACACATCTATAGAAAGATATTTTTCGTAGAATTGCTTGGTTGGAAAAGACCTTTGAGATCATCAAGTCCAACCATACCTGTCCACTTCTAAACCATATGCTTGAACACCTCATCTACCCATCTTTTAAATACCTCCAGGGATGGTGACTCCACAACTTCCCTGAGCAGCCTCTGCCAGTGCCCTTTCAGTGAAGAAATATTTCCTGATATTAAATCTGAACCTCCCCTGGTGTAACTTGAGGCCATTTCTTCTTGTCCTATCACTTGTTACTTGGGAGAAGAGACCAGCACCCACCTCACTGCAACCTCCATTCAGGTAGTTCTAGACAGCGATAAGGTCTCCCTTCAGCCTCCTTTTCTCTAGGCTAAAAAAACCCCAGTTCCCTCAGCTGCATCTCCTAAGACTTGTTCTCCAGGCCCTTCACCAGCTTCACCATTTTTGTTTATATTGAAATAGATTATGAAAGGAAGAATTCTGTAGAGTCTTCGTGTCTGCACTGAAAAAGAATTACTGTAGCTTGCAATTCTATCCAACCTAACGCAAAACATACAAGTGAAAAAAGAAAAAAAGGAGGAAAAAAAAGAAAAAAGAATATATCACAGTCCTTAAAACATAAGGATGAAATTTTTGATTTGTAAATTTAGTAGCCTATGAATGTAGGTTAGGAGAGAATATAAAGCATAAAATCTCATTTTTCCAAATGGAAGCCCTTATAAAAACATTTTAGGTATCACTAGTAAATGTGTATATACAAATAATAATGGTGTATATTTTAATATATGGACTTTGATGTCTGAAATTTACATCTCAAATTAGATGAAATAGAATATAGTTTATTCCAAGTAATACAGAAAAAAGGAATAGTAAAGTTATATAGTATATAAGAGTATCTAATAAAGCAAGTATTTTATGCACATTTTATCTCGGTTGAATGCTTTCCTCTAAAATTCATTCAGCAAGTAATTTTCTAAATCTTCTAAAATGTTTTTGCTTTAGAAAACCTCTGAAATACATGATAAATTAGTAGGTAGAAGTTAACAGATGGGAAAATAGAAAGTATTGAAAATCCCTTCTCCCCCTCTTTTGCTTGTAATAATTTATTTTCCTACTCATAATCTTGATAATAAGAAATAAAATTGTATTTTAATGTATCAAATGTAATAACTAACATTTTTCCTTTTGTCCTAAATGCATAATCTTATGCAGTTTCTAGTCTTTAAGGTATCCAACGTGTTCATATTTCTACAATCCATCTGCCAGCAAAACCTTCACTTTGACTAGAATTGCACATGTTTTATCACAGGTTAAGACAGCAGATGGCTCTCTTGAGTTTTCATTGCAAAACCTCAAGCTGTAAACAACTGCTCTGCGTTTCTGACATGCAAGTAGAAATCTATTGTTTTTGATCTCTGGAGTAAGAAACACAATTTCTCTTGTCTACAGGCACGCTGCCCATTCTCACATTAGTTCTTTCCTTTCTTTGCCATCACCTCAAGCATCCTATCATTGAGAAATGTCAGTGTGTTTTGGCAAAGGCCCAGTGTTTGAAGGAAACTCTGGAAAAGGGACAATAGTAGTACATAGCATATAGTAAATAGCATCACTGCATAATATAAAGACAACCTTTTGGCAAAAGGAAACGTGGAACCTACATAATTTTGGAGAAAGGTTTTTTTTAATGCAAAAGTTAGGTTTGTATGTGAAATTCCTGTGAAAATTAAAGACAGTGGAGGTTTGGCCTTTATTTCACTCTACTTCCTCTCATTCATTCCTTTGTTTGAAGCCAAGAGCTAGGTCGAGCAGTAGGCTTGGGGCTGTGTCCTGTCACCTCCGCCGCTGGTGGCAGAGGACGCCCCACGCATCCAGTCTCTGGTCTGCTGTCCACGGTGCTGAAGGCGCTGCTGTCCGTGGTGCTGAAGGACGCGGGCTGACGGGGCCGGGGCCGTGGCCGTGGGGAAGCTCCCTGTGTGGGAGCGGGAGGAGCACTTCTGTCCTGAGGACACGTAAGGCTAACAACAGTGTCTTGTCCGCTGCTGGGAAGTACGGAAAGGGGAAGCAGTGTGCAAAACTACTACAGTGAAATTTAAATTTAAAAAAAAACAAACAAAACCCCAAACCAACAACAAAACAAACCAAAAAAGCCCCACAAACCTCTCTGTGCCTAATTGCATTAGTTAAGGTAATAATTATAACCATTGTAAGGAAATTGCTGCTCTCTAAAAAGTGACAGATAGAAAATCCAGTGCGAGTGTTTTAGCTGAATCTCTTTAGAGAAACTTTTAAATAGAATTAAAATGTATTATCTAGATCCGATTGTGCATGTTATGCTCCTCGTTGGTCTAGTAATAATATAAAATCTTTAGATGAGGGAGTTCCCACCATATATTTCTGCCCTCTGTATAAAAATAGCCCTTTGTAGATTAAAGGATTTAGAGAAATAATGGTCAATATTTGACATGCTGCAGGATCTGCTGAATGAATATCCTATTCTCACCTATGAGGTTCTGTGTTGCAAAGCAGTCAGTTATTCTGGATGGATATTTACACTTCAAAGGCTGCTTTTATAAGGACCCATCTAATAAGAATTAGAGTAATCTAAAAACAGTGTATAAATTAGGTACTTATTACATGATATTTCCCTGTGTGAGCATCTGCCCTTCCTTACAGGATAACCCTGCATTTTTTCTGTGCAGTTACTGGATTCCTTTTTCTACTTTCCTCCAGTTAGTTACAACTTAAGGAAGTGGCACCAGTAGGCTGGCAGAAAGCAAATCTGAAAAACATTGAGCCTTTCTTTGAAAAGGGAGAGGATCCAACAGAAAAAGGTGAAGGGAAAGAAATGAGATGTTGTTTTTTACATGATATTTATTATCTGCAGCACACTGTGAACTCCTAGGGGCAGAGACTTTTGAGGCACTCTGTGTCTAGCGAGCTCAAGCGATCCAAGATGTGGAAAATGAATGGCACGGTGCTAGCGATCAACAGATCTACCTATTGATGCCGTTTGTGGGTGCCCTATGGAATTCCTTTGGAATTTCTGAAAACTGAGAAATCGCTTCGTGTTCCGAATTCAAACTCTGATGCTGCTATGATCTTCTTCTCCCAAAGAACGTGTGTCGGCTTGGGCGGAGGGTTCCCTCGCGGGCGTTTTTCTTTCCCCACGGCTCCGAATCCTCTCCGGGCACCACAACCCCCTCTCTGCCGCCCGTCCCCGGGACGCGGGGCGGGGGTGGGCGGGTGCCCCGCGTCCCCTCCCCGCCTTCCTTTGCCGGGCTCGGGAGGGGGACCGGCTCCCTCCTCCCCCTGCACGAAGCGAAGGGGGGAGCAGAGGCGGCGGATCCGCCGGCAACCCGCAGCCTCCACCAGAAACCCGCACCAGCAACACCCCCTTCCCCCCGCCCCTCTCGCCCCCCCCCCCCTTGGCTTTATTCTCCTGCCTCGTCCCCGTCCCTCCTCCACACCCTCGGCTCGGGGAGGACAAAAAAAACCCACCCCAAGCCCCGCTCCAGCGGTGCGCGTGTGTGTCGGAAGGGCTGGAGCGGGGTGGGACCGCGGAGCGGTGATCGCCGCTCTCCCCCCCCGGGGGAAGCGGATCGGCTCCCTCCCGATGCTGGTTCCCCGAGCGCTCGGCTGGGCGAGGCGGCGGTAGCGGGGCCGAGGGGCGCCCGGGCGGGGACCCGCGGGGCCGGGATGGGGCCCCGCCGGCGCTGAGCGCCCCGCCGCCGCCCCGCCCGCAGCCATGGCAGCGGCCATCGCCAGCGGCTTGATCCGCCAGAAGCGGCAGGCGAGGGAGCAGCACTGGGACCGGCCCTCGGCCGGCAGGAGGCGGAACAGCCCCAGCAAGAACCGAGGGCTCTGCAACGGCAACCTGGTGGACATCTTCTCCAAGGTCCGCATCTTCGGGCTCAAGAAGCGCAGATTGCGCCGCCAAGGTGCGTCCCGGGCATGATGATGGGGGGGGGGGGGGGGGGCGTGCGGGGGTGGGATTCGGGACGCCCCGCGGGCCGCAGCGGGAGGGGGGACACCCGGAGCCGGGACCCTCCGCTCCCCCGCCTCGCCCGCGCTGAGAAGTCGAAGAGCACGCGGCGCGGAACGCTCTGGAAGTGTCCGGGAAGCCTCGTCCCTTCCTCGGGGCGCTCGCTTCCCGCTGCCCGGGTACCCGGGTACCGAAGCGAGGGGCGCGGCGGAGCCGGGAGAGATGCTCCCGCATCCCCTCGGGCGCCCCGGAGCCCGGCGGCTCCGCTCCCACCGCTTCTTCTTCAGGTTGGACGGCCGGTTGTCACCTGGGACCGAGGTGACTAACACGAGTACTACGGTGATGGCGTTCTATCAGTCTTCTTTGTATTAAAACCCTAGAAATAAAAGCAGTTGAATGATATCGCACTGGTTTTTCTATTTTTTAAAATTCCGTGGCATTCTACTCACTATTCAGCAGCGTTCAGAACTGCCAATGACTTATTTTGTACCTGTCCTCGGGAAACACGTAGTTTTAAAACAAAGGGATTGTATTAGGAAGACCAGAAGTGTTCCATGTCACTGATACCTACCAATCAATAGCAAAGTATAATACAAGCCACCCTCCGTTGCACTACAGAATGCCACCCTGTGTTGTAGTTTGGTATGTATACTACAGCTCTTCTTTAGGTTGGGTCAGAAGGTAATTTTAAGTGTAATCGGTGATCTGTCTTCGTTGATCCTTCCTGCTTTTTCTTCTGTGCTTCGTACTCAAAATAGCATAAATTGACAAAATGCGTGCAATTTTTACTTTTACGTGGCTTTATTACTCTCAGGATTATTTCTTGTAACTCCTAATGCAAGCTGAGTCTCGACGCTTTTAGATAGCACAGTGACATAGGGAAAATGAGTGAGAAAATGTCAGTGGCAAAGTCTATGGTGTCTTATTTTCACCCAGTCTGCATACGTGTTTAAAAAGAGTACTAGAGCACTTGGTTTATGACAGTGAATTCATACATGTGGTTCTTGTTCATGAAAACAAACCTAGGAGGATTTGCTAGTTGAGCAGTTGTTCTCAACCACCTGTGCAGTTGTATTTAGGGGGAAACTGTGTATTTAACTATATTATGGTTTGAGGAGGAGACGAATGTCTCGCAGCACCGAGATGTTGAGCGTTTTCTTAGATAGGAAGGGGCTTTAAAAAGACTTCTGAACTCATCCTTTTTCATTCATTCATTTTTCGTAAGCACTTTGTGACATTCTTGAAAAAGAGAACTGGATTAGAATATAACTCAACTGTTAACCCACACCACTGGTACAGATGAGGTCAGTAAGAATAACTGCAGCAAAGGCTGCTCACTAGTAAAGTCTGCAGTGTCAGACCCCCAAGATTGTTTTCTCTACAAAGCACTAAATAGAGACAAGGTGGTATTTATCCACTGATTTATGTTAAGGTCTCGGGATTACTGCTAATCTGTAAGAATTCCTGCTGAAGAAAATACTACTGTAGCTTCTACTGTATATGTTCACGATGCATAAAGTGGTAAATGGAGTACCTGTGGATTCAAAGTTGCAATATATTTGGAGGGAAACTGAAGAAACAATCAAGCAGAAGTTATTACTTAAACATCTTATGCAGAATAATTTAGAATGAATAACCATTTGGAAAGTACACATTTTATAAGGCTGATGATTGCTTTAAAATTACCTGATTGCAAAATGAACATTTCCAAGAGTCTCTAATTTTAGTTTTCCTAAACTGAGTTAAATGACCACTGAATTGTTCACTGAAATCATATTGTCAAACCCATTAAAACAAGTCTTTGCCAAGCAAAAGAGAAATGCATTTCAAAACACCTGTTGTCAGAAAGGTGCTATGGGATTTTAGCAGATAAGCCTTATGTAAATGATACATGAAGTGTCATGAGAGCATTGTGAAAAATGAGCTAATCAAGATGTGACGGATCATCCATAGCATTCTCATAAAATTCAATGGAAGAGTACAAAGATATGTAAAATGTTTGTTATATAGAGAGCAGTAAAAGCTAGACTGTATTTCTGATAGAATAAAACAGTGTTCTATTTTGTACTTACATATGAAAAATAAGTGTCTTCCCATCTTTGAAATAGTCAGGCAGCAAAAAACTAGTGATCCTATTTTTTAAATTAAAAATATATATTTACTCTTTTACATACATGTGTAGATAAATACACAATCTATGCACACTTGTCAACATGCTAACAAAGTTTTGAAAATAGTCTTTATTTTTAAACTCTTCTTAAAAACTACTTGTTAGTACTGGTCTTGTTCAGTGGGATTTATTTGTGAACATATTGTAGAATCATAGAATGGTTTGGGTTGGAAGGAGCCTTCCATCTAGTTCAACACACCTCCTCCCCGTCCCTTCTCCCCTGGCCATGGGCTGGTACACCTTCCACTAGACCAGGTTGCTCAAAGCCCCATCAACCAATCAAGCTATTATGAATACATAACATGCTAAAATCATATGTATTCCCAATTAAATACTTTTTTTCTGTCATTGTGGTTAATTTTCTGTTCATAACCCTTTCTTTAGGGGACTACTACAATATTAACAGAAGTGTGTTTTGGGAGACTAACATTTAGGAAGAGTAGAATTAAAGATACATCCAGGAGCACACTCGGGGTGAAGAGTAGTATTTGTTTATGTATTGGCTCCAATAGTAGAAGCAATGGTAGTTTTAAACAGATTTTCTAAAAATTTGATGAATTAATTAAACAGGCAAAGTGATTTCTGTGGGAGACTTGTCTAATCATCTACTGAGTGGATGAAACCATTTTCATTCATGTTGTTTAGTATTATGAGATTTAAGATTTATTTCATCTTTATTTTATTCCACCTGCTATCTGATGAAGAAATCATTGTCATTCATTTCTGCATAGCCATGAAGTCAAGATCTTGCCTGACACTAATGCCAGACATCAATCAATTATAAGTCATCCTTTCCTGGATTAGAGGTTGTTCAGTCATGATGGTTTAATTTATGTTAATATAATCACAAATGGGAGAATTGACAGACAAGATTTTGAGTCTTGATGTGAAATAACCTTATATAACTTAGGGCTACCCAATAAAAAGAAGCATATATATGTCAGATGTTAACCTCATGCAACTACAGTGCAGAGAGGTTAAAAGCGTAGTCTTGCCGCTATTGCAAATACAAACTTCTTAGCCCATGTTTTCATCTGCATATCTAGATTCTTTGCTAATCTGAAAAACTGTCATTTGGTTAATTAGGTCCCTTGGGAGTCTTCACTGGAAAATACTCAACATTTAAATGTATTAAAACCAAAGTATGATGTTTACTGTTTCTGTGTGCTAATACCACATTACAACTTCTAAATTTATACATAGAATGTATGAATTTTTGAATTACTTGGCCTCTGATTTTGTACATTAATATTTATGAGAAAGAGAGACCTAGGGAACTTGTTCAGAAAATGGACTGATTAGATTTTAGAGCATCTATAAAGGTAATTTAATTCTCCAAAGAAAACATTTTTGGAAAATTGCTCATTATATCAGCTAATGTTTTGTTGCAGACGTGGGAGTGGCCCATAATCTCAGATGTAAGATAATTCCTCATATACATATTGAAAATAATTTTTGAAAGTGTGGTTTGCTAGACTCAGTGTCAAGTTTTCTTCCCCATGCATTCAGAATTTTACAAAGACCCTGCATTTGCTAAGGGAGGCTTTAAAAAGAAATGTAATAATGGTTGGAATGTAATTGTTGTATTTGGAACTGGTCTTAGTGGCTCAAACAGTGATGAATGAAATGCTTGTGAGTGGAAATGGGGAAAAATAACTTTAAAATGGCAATATAATTTTAGGCTATTGATTGTTAAATGGGGGTGATAGAATAGTGGGCATTCAATGTAAATGTAATGCTATAGCAATGTTATTTCAGAATATCTCCCGTTTTAATGTAAAGCAAGTAGAAAAGCTTAAATATACCCATTGTATATCTTAAAAAGTGTGCTAATGATAGAAATCAGATAACTTCAGAGAGTATTCAGTATCTAAATCTACGTTTTCAAAATATTCCAAGTTTGGTAACAGTTAGGGTTTCTTTGAAATTTCTCAAAGGCTTCATAGTTGTTTTGGCTTGAATTCCTTGTTTGTCCTGTCTATAAAGTGCTGTAGCATTGGGGTTTTTTTGCTCAACACTTTCTTCCTGGTAAGCATAAGTTTATATTTATTTACTTCACAAAATTTGCATATCCAGAGGAAACATATGCAAAATTGGATAAATCCAAATTTCACTTCTCATACATACAAACATTGCTTTTCACTGTCTTCGCTTGGTGATTTAACTGTTCATTAGCAAATGAACTTTTTATTCTTGAGTGATCTTGTTGGATCGCTAAAGTTCAGGCAGGTTCTGTACACTTACAGTTAGCTTTTTTTAAAGGTTTTTCAGCTACTGTAACTATTAAATGCATTATAGAATGAAATTATCTGGTTAATGGATATATTAAGGGAGATTTGAGTAAAGGTAATTACTGATTCATAGTGGTGTAGCAAGGAAACGTTGCAGGTGAGGTCAGGTTTCTATACTGTATTTAAAAACAGATTTCTATCTTTTAACAATTTCTAATACATTAGTGGATGTCATTTTTTTCAGGGTATTTCAGTCTGTGAGTTTGAACTATACTGAAGTGCTAAAAATAATTTGAATAATGAATTTTCACATCATTGGCTTATAAACAGAAATAATTAATTTTAATAAAGAGGTAATGCTCAAGAAGTTTATTACAGAAAAATTTACCGTTAAAGTCTTTTGACTTAGATTTCCATGCATAATTTAGAGATTTGAAGATACACAGAACTGTGAGACTGCACACCCATATTTTGTAATGAGTAAACAGAGGCTTGTTTTGCTCGGTCGTGTGTAAGCTTTTTTCTCTCTTGGGCAAGTATTAGAGTTAGCGGTAGACAGGAAAATGTACTCCAATGGCATGTATTCCTACTGTGCCATCAGCTTTTTCTTGAAACCTTTTATACTGGTACATTTTTGTTCTCAGGGGTTATCAGTGCTAATTCAGATTTTTCTCTCTGCCGTACACGTAGTGGTGTGAAAATAGAAAGAATATATGATACTGCATTCCATGGTAAAAGACAATGAAAAAATTAGTAAAGCTCTGATCCAAAATCAGCAACCTGCTTTCATTGCACTGTAGGCAATAAGATTGCTGTACATTAGGGATTTTTTCTTTCTTTTCAATTATATAAATCAGATAACTTGATGAGATCAAATTTAGATCTTTCTATATGTTTTCCTACGGGACTGAAAATGAGGTAGCATACTCTTTTCTGGAGCCAAGAAAGAAACTAGCTGCTTTTGTTTCCAGGATTTAGGAGTATATAATTGAATCAAGTTCGAAAGGGTAGGAGTTGAGTCCAGGACCCTTACATCTGGTTCTATGCTACAAACTAGAGGCAATTTCAGCATGTCCTTAAATAGGTGGCATTATTTAAATTTGCATTTCTGTAACTAAATAAATAGTTAAACAAAGAAGATGGAGAATTCTAGTATTTCAATGAAAAGCTAACAGAAGATTGAAAGAAGTAAATAGTAAAAGGTTGATATAAAATTTAAATACATGGACTATGTTGAAAAAAAGTACAGAAACCTCGTCTCATCATGGTTTTCAGGATCCCAGGTTGGTTTTGTTTCTGTTTTGTAAAATGGTGAGTATGAGCTAATAAACATGATTGTTGTTGTTCAGTAAGATTTTCATAAATGAAGCTAGAGAAGGTTGACTGAAACAGGAATGTGAAGTATATCCTTTCTCTAGGATGTAACTAAATTAAACAATTTAATTAAATCTATGGTCTTGATCTGAATCCCTTGCCTAGTTGTAGAACTTTTGAAAGGTGTTGGAGTTACTATGCTATTAAACTGCTGTAAATTGAACAAAGATTGGCCTGCTGATTGGCAGTAATCAGCATAGATAAATAATAGAACACAACATTTTTTTAAAATATTAAATCAAGCATTTAATTTCATGTAAGAATAATTCAGTATTATGAAACACAAGCACACAGGGTTTTGTTTTTCTCTCCGTAGAATTTATTCTTTTTTAAAAAAGTAAAAAGACCTTCTTGGTTAACTATCATTTCCATTGAAATGCCTGCCCTTTTGGCTCTATTTTGCGATCTCCAAGATGTATTCAACACCCTAAGTGTAGCTGCTGCTGCTCCTCCTTTGGTAGTGTGAAGCCTGGCTCCAGAAAGTATCTGATTTTGGTTGCTACACTATTTCCAGAGTTTTTTTAAAAAATGCAAAGGAGAGAAAGGAAGTAATGATTTTTTAAATTAGTCTCCATTTTTTAATGGTTCATTGTACAGGTAAGTCTGAGTGGAATTTCATGTCCCAGTGCAAAAGGACTTTTCAAGCCTGAGGGCATTTTTGTTACTGAATTTCAAAGTCACTCTGCAAACAACAGATATGTCAGATTTAAGAAAAGGTCAGCAGGTTTCTTTACACTAGAGATTCTTGTGAACCTAGAGGAGGGAGCTGGTACCCAGGTCTCCCTTAATGCAGTGATGCAACAGGTATTTCTAATTTGGTTTTGATGAGAATTTTCACTCCCTGAGTGAATTGCCTCTCCCTGAGAGAGAATTGCTTCTTTGCTTACCATATAAAACTAGAGCAATGGGTTTTATTTACTGAAATTACTATGCTTTTATTGTAGCATTTTCTGTAGTGTGAATGAAATGCCCTTGAAAGGCAACTATTTACATCACACTTCTGTGATCATAAGTACTAAATATATGGTTTGTGCATACCTTCTTATATTAATTCGTTATTTATGCCTAGATTATGTTAGCGCTCTTCTTTATAAAGTATATTTTAATGAAACTGTGAGTACTTCACCAAGAATAAGTCTATTTCAGCATGGTGCTTACATTTTCTTTCAAAATCTGTAACAGAGATTTATAAGAGCAGACTTAATTTTTGTGATTAGAACAATTTGTGTGAAGTTTATTGGCAATTCATAAAGAACAATCTGTTTGCTATCATATATATAAAATAGATATTTATGGTTTTATTTAGTTTGGTTTTAATCCATGATCATTTTATCTTCATTCTGTTTGTAAGAATGGTCTCATAAAAAATTGGTATGTTTATAAATGTGATGAATTAGGGTTTTTCACCAATCGCTCTCTTTTGTAACCTAAGCTCTGTAGGTCATGGATTTTAGTTCATAATCACTCCAAAATCTTGCAACATTTACTAAGTATTTAGTTGTTCATAGACTTACTGCTTTATGCATTGTGAATATCCTAGTTTAAACAGATGCTGCTCTCATTTTCGTCTATGTAGTATATGTATACCTGAGCCTTGAATTCTACTTTAATTAGTGGTTTGTATATCATATCTTCATATAAAATTCTCATGAGTTGAAAATTTGCCACTGTAATCTGTATACCAGTAACTATAAAATAAATGAAGTCTTAAACTTCACTGCTCTGTTTTCTTTCACTTTTCTTGCTGTGTAATCAGAGCAGTTCCTTCTTTGTAGAAATGTGTTTTGTTCCAAAAACATTTTTAAAACTCTGGTATTTAACCCAACAAAAAAAAAGATTCCGAGAACTATGAAATCTCTCTCTACGACACTAGAAAGAGACTTGCATGGCAAGATGGCTTTGCTACAGCCTTTTGGAATTCAGCAGGGCTGCCCTTGTGTCCACTGCAAGTCTTGTCTTATCAGAGCTCTGGTCACGCTTGTACCTGGAGGTATACTGAAGTCCTGAAGATTACCTGTCCTTGCCCTCAAGCAAGTAGAGGTGTGATTACAGGATGGAGACCTAAGTCTTCCCCCATGTCTTGTGTGGAGACACACAAAAAAGTAGTAATGGATTCTCCCCGCTGTTCTTTTTCATTATCTTATCAATTATCTTGAGTCATGACTGTGCCGAGAAGTAGGACTAATTATAGAATAGCAAAGGATACTTCAGAATTTTTTAGTAGAAAACTATTCCTGGGGTTGAAAAGTTGAGAGAGATTGATCCCTGCTGATGCAAGTAGTCTAAAGAAATGAAAACCTTTGTTGTTTCTGGAAAATATAACAAAATTTGTGTGTGTTTTAAGGATTGGAAAATATACATGTTCCTCCTAAGGAATTCATTAGAAAATTATTTATAGTGAACGATATAATTCGTCCTCATCAGTTCTCCCTACCTCGCAAGTTATTTTTTTGTCTGAATAGCTTTATTTGGGTAATCAATTTTTGTGTTTATCACAAACTCCAAATGGAGTCTAGCACAAATATTATTTATACTTTTTTAATAAATATTAAAAATGAAGACCATAGCCTTAAATTCATTACTAGTTTTGGCTTGCTTAAATCAAAGGATCATAGAACTGTTATGGTTGGAAAAGACCTCTAAGATCATCCAGTCCAACCGTCAGTTAAAATAGCAGCCTGGATTCTGAGAACCACTTTTTTTTTGTTGTTTTTTTTAGTTTATGGCTGAACTCTCCCAAGCATCAGGTTGGGAAATCCAACTTCATTATTGCTTCTAGTTGTATTTTAGTTTTCTGGCAAAGTAGAAATATTTGTCAGTCTAGCTAACATGTCCATAAACTTCACTAAAGCTAATGAGAGATTTGCTTCTACTGAAACTCAGTAATGAATTTTTGTTGCAACATTTAAGAAAAAAGATTTTTTTTAATTCCAACTCTTAAGTGTCAGATATCCCCAAATTTGCAATTTGTGTACAAGTAAGTAATCCCGCATTTTAGTCATTTTGTAGATGTAAATATATTCATTACATTCTATTGTCTCAGTAGTTTATGTGATAAACAATAGAAAAGTTATGATGTTACCATCCTAAAACCAGATTTTTGATGTAATGCACATGATTCTGGAAATCTTTGTAGACATATGTAATGCTCTGTATAAAAAGCATTCTGTTATAATTTCTATGTACAATGAGAAAAAAAAAACATTGTCACAGAATCACTAGGTTGGAAAAGACTTCCAGGATCGAGTCCTAACATTCCTGTCAACGAATAAACCAAGTCCATGAGCACCTCATCCACCTGTCTTTTAAACACCTCCTGGGATGGTGACAGAACCACCTCCCTGGGCAGCCTGTGCCAGTGCCCAAGGACCCTTTCCGTGAAAAATTTTTTTCTGATGTCCAGCCTGAACCTCCCCTGGTGGAGCTTGAGGCCATTTCCTCTTGTCCTCTCCCCTGCCACTTGGGAGAAGAGGCCATCTCCCTCCTCTCTACAACCTCCTTTCAGGTAGTTATAGAGAGCAATGAGGTCTCTCCTCAGTCTCCTCAAGGCTAAATAACCCCAGTTCCCTCAGCCGCTCCTCTTAAGACTCGTTCTCCAGACCCTACACCAGCCTTGTTGCTCTTCTCTGTACATGCTCCAGAGCCTTAAAATCCTTCTTGTAGTGTGGGGCCAGAACTAAACACAGTACTTGAGGTGCGGTCTCACCAGTGCCAAGTACAGGGGCAGAATAACCTCCCTGGACCTGCCGGCCATGCCATTTCTGATACAAGTCAAGATGCCATTGGCCTTCTTGGCCACCTGGGCACACTGCTGGCTCACGTTCAGATGGCTATGAATCAACATACATGTAAATAAATCAAAATTAGTAGATGGCTCAGATTTATATGAATTTTGGCATTTAGAAAGCCATTAATGATACCAGTAAGCAGACATCTTTCTTTGGAAACAGTAAATATCAGTGTAGAGATAAGATAATTGACTCCAAAATAAAGAAATGAAGAAAAACTAAGCCATTCCTATTAGCCATAGTTTCTATGTCTTTACTCACCGACAGGTATATCAGCACTCTTATAGTTTTTATGTCTCAAAAGAGTTCCTATGTTAACAACAGAGAAAAAAAACCTCATCATGTTTTCCATACAGTTAAAAGCTACTAAAATCAGTGTAGGTTAAGCCTGAATAATATGGTCATGTTTAAGCTAAGGTATTAACAGTCAGTTGTATCTCGTTGTGATGACAAAGTGGCTGGATCAAGCCAATAACTATCTCTGAGCCACTTATGATAATTTCAGTACAAGTCAATCAATCAATCAATCAATTAATCAGTCATCACCCTGATTACTAGGGTTTTATGTTGTAAACGTAACAGTTGAAATGAATTGGTGACATAAGCAAGCATTTCAGTTGAATACTGGGGTAGCTTTCTAGGTCACTGGATGTCAGTGGGCACTTCCTATTCAAAGTTTATCATGGATAAACAGGCAAAAAATCAGGATCTGACTTAGTAAAACTCTCCACTTGCAGGGCCTTGGTAATAGCAGCTAAACCCCCGTGGATTAAGAAGCCTGAGTGGCACAAGTATGAGGAAAATGGTGAATCTTTTCTTAGAAGTTGTCTGTGCTTAGGGTTCCTTAACTGTAATTTTGTCAGCTCGTTACCAACTTCACACAGGATTGGTATTTTGGTTTTCACAGCTGGCATTTGTCTTAAATATGGTGAGGGATGTAAGGAAGATAAGCCTGTTTTCTGCTGTCAGCTTAATGAGCAGTTAGGTATAAACAGTGTAAGGGTGGGTTATAAGTAAGTTGTGGAATGCATTGTTAGTAAATTCCTGATTTCAAAGGCACTAACTGCAAATTTTGGCTAAACTTTAAGAAAGTTAATTTATATTAAGGTGTGGAAAGGGTTAAGTTGAATGTACCTGAGCAATCTGACTAGAGATGTAAGTACCTGTAGATCAAATGGATTTGTAAAGACAATGTAGTTTTTAATATTTTAATTATTTCTGTCCTCATATTAGTGTCCACCTAGGATATAACTGGGGTTGTTTGGAGCAGTATCTTTTGAATTTAGGCTTCTTACTTATGTCGGTAGTGTGGCTAACTTCAGTTCCTAATTACAGTAGGGAAACCAGACACATTTGGAACCTGAAGCAGCAAAAAGGTTTTTCTTCTTTTTAGATATTTTATTGCTCTTGACCATATCAAGGATGACACAGACTACTACAAACAAGACCTGACATAAAAACAGTCTTTAACTATTTGTTATTTGTTTTTATTCTGTTTCGATAAGATGCAGCTAGGTTTTGGTTGTTTAATCGTTTATAAGTAAAATGGGATTAGTTCCAGTTGATTTCCAGATAGATGTGTGTTATTCCATAGGATCAACTGGGATGTGTGCTGGTTATTTCCCAGAGCAGTTCAGATGTGACACCAGAGGACTAATGGCACAACTTTCATCCTGAGTCCAATAGATTGTGGCATGCCAAGTTCTTTTTTAAGGATATGTCATAGCTGTGTAGGAGGTGAAAAAATGTTTCTTCACTTGTGCCATAGTATCAGCAATGTCTCGCACAGTGGCTCTAATATGTTGACAGCTCAGTGAGTCCTGAGTGCCTCCATTTGGTTATCAGTTTGAATTTTCATCCCTGTGAAGGCTTTTTATTTATTTTATTTTCAGTAACATGAAAATTACACAATTTTGGACTCCGCTGTCTACTGCCATGGAAACAGAAAAGTGTCTTTGGGGGACAACGGTTGAAATACCAGTATTATTTATTTTTGGTATTGTATCCCTTGTTTAGCTGTGGAAGAACATTTTCATGATTAACTGGACTGTGGTGTTTATACTGGATGCAGTTGGGCTTTCCACATTTTGAGTGTGTGGCTAGTTATGTTTATTCTTCTCTCTTTGTAGGGAGGCACTGGATCAGTGTTTTTTAAACAATTGTGAGGCAACTGATCAGTGAGTTAATTCTAAATATTGTTACTTTGTCTGTTTATTTACTTGTATCTAAGCTCCTGTTTCAGGAAAAGATGAGAAGATTTAACCGATGTTCTTTATTGTGATTGCTCAGACTTTATATTTGGAGCCAGACAGAAATTTTCTGATTTGCACTCCTACAGGGGAAGAAGAAATATGAATTTCTATAGCTCTGAGAGCCCTTTGCCACCACTTTTGCCTATAAACTTCCGCAGAGATGCTTTCGAAAGGAAACATGACTGTTTTCCAACCATCCCAAAGTGCAGTTGTTCAGTCTTGCTGTTCAAAGTCAAGGCATCTATGCTGCCATCCTTCTGCTGAAAGACAGAGGCTGAAAGACAGCTGGCCATGAGGCTGTTGCTCAGTCATAACAGTAAGATCAACCAGTGCTGGATCTCACCTCTTGCTCCAGTGGGAGCAGTGAAACAGATACTGCAGTGCTTACATGCTGTTTAAGTGACTATGTATCTGCAAATCAAATTAGAAAAACAGTAGAATGAAAGTAAGAAATTGTTATGACTAAACTAGCAATGAGATGCAGTAATTGATACACAACACATGTAGATCAGTTATGATATTAGATGTTAAGGTTGCTCTGGGTATTTGTGTGACTGCTGTGGCAAGTATGTACGATGGCGATGTTGCTTCTATGAGCACCTGGATTCTTGAGGAGAAGGATATGACTCTCTGATGCAGGCGAGGCCGTAATTATACTTGGTGATGCTGTGGCAAAGCTTAGACTGCTGGAAGGCATTTTGCCTAAGGCCTAAGACCTTGAGACCACTCAAAACCCCAAAATGGAGCAGAAGTGGTTTGTGGTCTGCTTCGTAAGGAGCTCCTAAGAGGAGAACATAGCAGTGTATTGGAAATGCTCTGGCTGCTTAAAAGCTTTGGCTTGGAAATCAGAGTAGTAGTAATTCAACAAGTTATTAAACAAAGCTGTTCAGAAAATGACTGTACTGTCATCTGGAAAAACAAACTGACAGTTAGGTTTGTGGAGATTTTCACTGCAAAGTGTGCTGTATTTCCTATTTTGTCAGACCAGCATTTCCAGTCAAAGCCTGTTTTGACAAACACACCCTGACTGGGCAGTACCGTATAGCCAAATTGGTAAGACACCTGATGATGCGAGGGGCGGGATGGGGTGGGAACACAAAGAAACAAATGAGCTATACATATTTTGTTCCATCTAAAAAAATGTATGGTAGGTATACAAGACTTATTCCAAAAGTACTAGAATATGAATTATTCAGGCTTTAACTTTTATTTTGTTAGTTCAGTAATGCTTCTTACCTGGTATGGTCCTGCAGTTTCATGCATTAAAACACAGCCAAGGGGAATAACAGTTGTTTTGTGACAGCCAACTACCCGTCTCTGTGGGTAGAGAGATTTTTAAAGATGAAGAATATAGAAATGCAGCATAAAATCTCTGAGCTTCAGGTCTGTCTCTGGATCCCCACTGTATTTGACCGAGTTTATAGTTATTACAACTTTATGCTACTAAAACAAACAGTTGGAATTAGTTTCAGTTCTGTAAAAGGAAAACAAAATATAGCCAATTGGTTCTGGGATTGCAAATTTGGAACCTGCTGTTAACCAACTTTTGTACACATTTTGGTAACCAAAATCAGAAACACTGATTGCATTTAGCCAATTTCTGTATGTACAGAAGTTACATGTGGCTTTCAATACTGAAATTTTAATATTAGCATATGAAGCTGCAGAACGTTTTCCTCATTCTGAGTTTGCTTCTGGAAATGGCAAGCAAGGCTGTGAGAACAGACTTTACAGCACATTAGAAGTAGCCATGGCAGTAGTAGATACATGAACAGACTTTTGATATGGAAAAAGTACATTTTGTGCTGTGCAAAAGCACATTTATGTGCATTAACTACTGATGATTCTGATGTCCCCCTGGCCTTGTTTACATTTGTAACTTTAATGGCATAGCTTTGACTATAGAAACTTCAGAGAGCTTTTATCATCCTGTCCTTTATACCTGCACCTGACCCCTTTCTACACTACTGCTGAAATGGACTAGTGAGGAATGAACTGGTAAAAATTGCAGCGTGGTCCATGCTCTTAATTTTGGTTTAATTTGCCTAAGCCATATAAAGTGAGCTTAGTGGATTCTTAGATGAGGTATGATACATGACACCACCTAAAATCCCCTAATCACCTGTAATGGGTTGCCTTAGTTTTTACACCATTCCATTACCCTGATTTCTTTTTTTTTCATCCCTAACTTCTTTTTTTTCCATAACACCCCTATCCGATAATGAAAGAATACTGTACTTCATTCCTGATGTAATTTCATTCCAGATGCATGGAGATCAGATATTGCAAAAGAAGGGAAAGTGGGCAAGGATAGATAGACCCACGCAAGCTATGCAAGATGTAGTGAGGGACAGTGAAACCTGTATGCTGTATTATGTATTTCCTGTAATTCATATATTTTAAAGGGAAGATTATGCTCTTTGTACTTATGAGATTTAAAGGGAAATAAAAATATTTGTGAGAACGTGTGTAGTCTTCTGTTTGACAAAACAAGATGCCCTTAGTACTAATTTTACGAACTTTTAGAGCAAAAAAAGTTACTACAAATGCATCCTTCCAAGTCATCTTGCAGATTCAAAGTTACTTAGTTCACAATTTTGAAAGAAGAAAAGAAATATTTTCTGCAGCAACTAAAAACAGAGGTAATTTTGTCTTTCCAAAAAGGTGAAACCATCTCTGCAAATACTTTTTTTCCTATACGTTAAAGTTGTATCTAAAATACAGCTGCCTTTACATTCACACTGACTTTGAATAAAAGGAAAGATACCTAGGGACTCATTAAACTGGCCTATTAGAAATAAATGCTGAGAGGTTTACTTTGAATGGAAGCTTTTAATGAAACCCACAAACATGATCAAGGTATTATTTGTCTCATAAAGAATCAGACTTGATTTAAAATTTAACTAAAATTGTTCTATTGATGGAAGTTTTATGGGATGCTTACTGAAATGAGTCATGTTTGGCATCCAGACAGATTTCAGTACATTGCACCGGTGTTCTAGCTTACAGTCTTAGAGGAATTGTACTATCAAATATAAGCAAACATGCCAAAATTCAGATACGGAGGCACAGACCTCTTAGGTTTAACATCAAGAACTGTGCGGGTTAGAAAGTTCTAGTCATTATTATAAGAAAGCAGAGATGAGTATGGTGCGTGGTTTAGCACAACTGGTTAAAGAGTATGTTTTAACAAATTAAATACCTTCATTTACATAGGATTTATTTTTAGTAGCTCTACTGAAGATATATTTTGAAGGGTTTGTTCCATTTTGTGTTTTCACATAATGACAAAGGAGTGATGACAGCAATAAGTAGGCTTCACCTCGCTGGAGAGAGTGGAATGGTGCACACTTGCGTGTGTGTGCTAAATTGGAGATTGTCAGTTGCTGTTGTAGCGGTAGTGATACTGCTCCCTAAAGAAATAGAGATTCTTTAGAAGACATAGCTAATTTATTTTGTGACTTGTTTAAGTGACCTTCTATTGTATTATATTCAGTTGCATTTTGCTTTGTTCATTATGCTTGTAACTATAATTACTTTTTTTTTAAAAAAAAAAGGTAAAGCGGTTCTTTAGGACTGTGTATCATCATCAAGGGAAAAGAAATAACCACATATTTCATGGTGAACAAGTGAAGTGAAATTGTCATGTCTGCATTAATCCTTCTTCATAGGCAGATGAGCTACATTTCTTCTGACCTTTTGGTAGAGGTTGTTGGACTGGTATTTTAATTTTACCAGAAACTGTTTTACTGTTCTGTCAGGTTTGGCTAAATGCCAACTTTCCATCAGAATAGGACAGTTTTGTTAAAATTTCTGTTGGAAAAGTAACTTGAGGCTGGAGAATTTTCTTTGTTAAACCTCAGGATGTACCAAGGGCTCTGTGGATCAAGCACTCTCCTGTCATGTGGACATTTCAGGTCTGAGTTCCTCCTTGCATTCATTGAGACAAAAACTCTTTAACCTGAATCTCCAGTGAGCACTGATTGCCAGGCTGGAGTACACACATTTTTGTGGAAGAAACCTGAAGCATTTACTAATGTTCAGTCATTGAGGAGATTTTGAACACTTTAGATTTTTGCTGGTGTCCCAAAACTATGTAAGGTAATCTTCATACTAATTTACAGTTTACTCAGCTTTAAATGTCTCAGGAGTTTAAGAAAAGTCTTAGAGCCATTTATAGTGTACAAACATTGCCATTAAAATGTTTTGTGAATTTTCAAAGGAGGTAATTCCACTGAGAAATTATTTATTCTGAGCAACACGTATCTAGTAGTTAGCATGAATAGTCCAAAACAGAATTTTAAAGCAGATTATTTTATTTGAATTTGTTTGTGAAGTGTTGACAAGGCTTTCTTTTTTTTTTTCTTTTTTCCCTTCCAGTTGTATTAGTTGCATTCATCACTAGATATTAAAGTGTTAGGGAAAGATTTTATAAGCAGTGATTCCGCCACACGGACAGAAAGCTTCTAAGAAGTGATGTCTATGCGCACTGACATCTATTTATTTTATTAACAGTGGCAAGCCTTTTCCCCTTGCATCCACTTCCCTCACAAATTCCTCTGTTAAAATCCTTCCATGTGTCTCAACAGTGGGATTTATGCTGTTTTACACAAATAAACACACTTAATTTAATATAAAACTCAAGGTACTAATTGGCTTCTGACATGCTTGTAAATAGTTGTTTCTGTCTATCCAGTTGTTAATTGTCTTTTCCAGTAATATTAAGTCCTTTTGTTTAGCCTAGTAGGGGCATCTACCTCCTTGATAGGATGCAGAAAGCCTCATTTTTATCTTCACTTTGTGCTTCTGTTTTGCTGTCTGTAAAGTGAGGTTGATGATGCATTTAGACTCTGCCTGGGGAACTGCTGGCAGGAGGGTCTTTTTACTCTGACTACAATATGAGACCAGTGCTACTCCTCTTCCAGGGATGCGCCCCAGTGCTCTGGACTAGCTCAGCCCCTCTGAGGTGGAGCCTGACCCACACTCTTCTCCTGACTGAGACCTCTGGGCTTTGCCCATGCGGTTATCCTTACCTTCTTCATGATGCTGTAGTGCTGGCTTCACATTAGTCCACAGAATCTTGTAATCAACTGGACACACATGAAAACTCTAGATATCACAGTTTTTTAACTTAGATATAATGGAAGCAGCTTGTCTTTAGTTTGAACCTGAATAATAATTTCATTGGATAACTGTATGGCCTTAAAAATATTTCTGTCAAAATATTCAAAACTAGCCACATTCTAAAAATAAAAAACACAAAGTAGAAATACAGAAGCAACTTGTGATGCAGTTCTGGGCAGAAATTAAAAACTAACTTTGGGGGTCTTTGCATTAGAGCTGTATTTCCGGAGTCAGGAAGCAGCCAAGAAAATTCAGTAGAGCACATTTGTTCTCTCTGAGTGCATGACACTTTGCCAGTGGAAGGCTGTAGATTCTATTCTTGGGAGAATTTTAATCTGGTGGTAATGCTTTGCTTCCTTGGTATCTCTGTATTTCCAAATAGGACATGTATCTATGGTGAGGCCTTTAGGTCTTTCACATATGTCAGAACTACTCTGCTAGTAGAAACCAGAAGCTACAGTGTTGATCCCATTAGTTCAGATGGAAAAGATTGGTGTGTATCTGATTCAGATGGGATTTTTGGTAGGGTAGGGCTATTTTTTAAAGGTTTTTTTGTATTGTAAGCTTGATTCTAAAATGTAGAACTCAAAGCAACAAAAGAGTCTTCACAGACATGTTAGTTTAATCATGTTGCTCTTTGTAGGGGAAAGGAGTGAACCTGAAAGCAATCTGGAGCAAGCCTTTTATTTTCAGCTAGGCATTTTACAGTTTTTATTACTATTATTTTTCCAGTTTTTTGAAGCAAGTCTTTATTTCAAGTTGTGAGGCAATTTAATTTTAAAATTATCAAACTGCACTCATCTTTGAACTATTTACTCTTTGACTGAATTAAGTATTTAGTTTGTTGGGTGATAAAATATTAAACTCTGAGTTATTGATGATTTTGTGTGGTTTCATGCGACTCAGTGTTTTTTTTTCCAAGTACACTACTACTTACTTTGCTATATTAGAGAAGAATGGAAAAGCTTTTAATTAATTTAGTTTTGGTTCTAAAAACAAAGGCCAGCTTTCCTACTTCCAGGCAGTTGCTGGTGCTATGGAGACTCAGATCCAAGTCCTTTTTCAGTTGCAAACATCCTGAGTGATACCATGGTTCCTTTATCCCATCATCAAACTTCAGAGTTCTGTCCTCAGCATTAAGCACCCTGAGTAGTTTATGACCTTTCAGAGTGCGAGTGAAGTTGCTCATCTTAGAAACCTGAAGTCATACAGTGTAAATAGATTCTGAGCAATGTGTGTCAGTCCTTCTCGGTAACATCAGTTACCACTACTCCTGTCCATACTATTGCAACAAGGAAGCACCTGATGAAAAACTCCTCTATTGCTTTGGCAATACAGTGGCAAGGGCTGTATAGTTACCATAGGTAGGGAAGGGCCAAGCATCTTCAGGATTTGTATTGAAAGAAAAGTTGTTGCTTGGCTGCTTTCCAGTGTCTTCGGTTTACGTTGCTGTCTTGTACGTTCTCTAGAAACAGCTGAAGCGACACTTTGATTATTGAGTGGCAGATTTCTGGTTTGTCTGCAAAGTAAACACTAGAAGAGACAGAGTTTTATGGTAGCACACAGCTGACAGTGCGTTGGTCAGGGTGATGGAAGCTTTTAACTTCTCTTTCCCCTTTCTTCCTCTTCCTTCCCTAGTAAAAGGAACTGGGAGTGTTGATTGACAGATGTCTGAACGTGAGCCAGCAGTGTGCCCAGGTGGCCAAGAAGGCCAATGGCATCTTGGCTTGTATCAGGAACAGTGTGGCCAGCAGGTCCAGGGAGGTTATTCTCCCTTTGTACTCGGCACTGGTGAGACCACTCCTCGAATCCTGTGTTCAGTTCTGGGCCCCTCACCACAAGAAGGATGTTGAGGCTCTGGAGCAAGTCCAGAGAAGGTGGTGAGGGGGCTGGAGAACAAGTCTTAAGAGGAGCAGCTGAGGGAACTGGGTTTGTTTAGCCTTGAGGAGTCTGAGGGGAGACTTCATTGCTCTCTACAACTACCTGAAAGGAGGTTGTAGAGAGGAGGGAGATGGCCTCTTCTCCCAAGTGACAGGGGACAGGACAAGAGGGAATGGCCTCAAGCTCCACCAGGGGAGGTTCAGGCTTGACATCAGAAAAAAATGTTTCACAGAAAGGGTCATTGGGCACTGGCACAGGCTGCCCAGGGAGGTGGTTGAGTCACCTTCCTCGGAGGTGTTTAAAAGACAGGTGGATGAGGTGCTCAGGGACATGGTTTAGTGATTGATAGGAATGGTTGGACTTGATGATCCTGTGGGTCTTTTCCAACCTAGTGATTCTGTGATTCTGTAAACCCACACTTTGCATTAAGCTAAAAATAATTTCTTAGAAAAATCAAGTGAGACCCTGTTGACGAGGACACTGACACAGATTTTACTGAAGAACCTAATAAAGCCTAATCAAGCCCCATACATACCCCTCCTCTCTGTGTGCAGAAAAGGGAATTTGGCTTGTGTGTCAAATTGGAACAAGATTTATGTCAGAGATTTCTGCTATGTTTAAATGTAGAAACAGAGAACTACATAAAAAGCCTCTGAAAACTAAACAAGAACTTCCGCTATAATATGAGCTTGGTTAAAAAGGAAGTAGATTAATTTTGGACAACTTTCTGGGGGTTTTTTTGGGTTTTTTTGTTGTTATTGTTATTTTGGGTTTTTTTTCTTTTTCTTTTTTTTTTTTTTTCCTGTCTATACTTAGGAGCTGGAGAGGCTTGAATTTATGTCCTAATAAAAAGTAGAAGTGTTAGGTATTTCATGCTATGTTATATTATTTTTGAAGTGCATGTAAGCATGCACTGGAGATGTGTTACGATTCTGAACTGTGCATCACTGAGGTGTAGAGGAACAGCCTTTGGACTGTGTGTAAGGAAGCCCAAGTAAGAGCACTGAAGTGTTGAAACAGAAAACAGGACAGGGAGCAATTTCTTTACACTGAGTCAACACAGGGTTTTGAAATTAGCGTGCCAGCCTTCTGACCAGCCTGCAGCCAAGGGTCCCCCCTGAACTGGAAGCCTTGCCATGGCCATGGAATGCTCATGTCTGGGCTTGTGAAGCCAAAGAAAGCTGAAACATTCAGTCAAAGGCTGTCATTAGGACATTATTACAGAGTAGAGTTTGTGCCACTAGTTGCAGCTGCCTGGCAATATGGGCTAATAGCAGTGCTGTCACTGCAGCATCACCTGACGCAGGCAGAAGTTGCTGTGGAAATCCTGGGGACAAATTTCCTGCTTTTCAATCTCTAATCTTTCAGCTTTAAATAACATTTAAGTTGTCGTTATAATAAATGTGCAGGAAATGTAAGAGATTTAAAGAGAGTTTAATATTAGTACTCAGAAAATGTTGTAATTTGTTCCTTAGTAGCATACCTGATGGCTTTTCTGAGTTCTGGCTTGCACAGTAGCACCTCAGTCTTCACTGGGGCTAACCAGATACTGCTGCAGTACAAGCAAACAGATCTGTAGAATGAAATTGTTCTTGAATTCTGTTTAAAACATGCTAGTTGAATGTGTATCTTTTGTAATGCAGTTTTTCGGCACAAGCTTTGAATGAAAGGGCAGAATGGAAATCCTAGTGTGAGAAAAGTCAGCAGGGCATTAAGCAAACCAGTTTAAATTTAGTTGTGCCCATATAGATGCATTTTTATTGTATAGGTAGGTCTCCTAACATGATATGAATGAGGATCTGCCTGAGTCAGACCATAAGTCTAGTTAGTTTTAACAGGGTAGTTTGACAAGGACTAGACCCGAGTCCTTGGAAGAAAAGGCTTGTGCAGAGGGTTAAGAGCATTAGTGTCTCCAGGGGGTGAACAGGTCTGAAGAGCACACACAAGATGTTTTGAGTGGATAAGCTGTCCGCTTCGGGTGTGATCCAGTAGGTACATTTTGACCTGTCCTTCAGAATTAAGGAAATGGGACTAAGAGCTGCCTGTTCCTCCATCCTCCTTCTTGAAGGAGTTCAAGATCACTGGCTCAGGGGCAAATGTCCATACCTCATCAGAGGAATGTCACTTGTTACGTTATTGGCAGACCCCAAATGACAGGTCTGGAATTGGCTTCATTTAGTATCTTCATACACATAATTGGGCATCTGTAATAAATTAAGAGATTATACCAGACTTGACAATGAATGATGCTGATGTAACTGTTTTTGGCCAAGCAGACATTGAGGGGAGGAGCCATCATCATGGAAGTGGTGTGGCTTAAGAGACTTAAGGAATATATTTTAGTTTCGGATTTTATTTTACCAGTGTTGTATTACACGTCTTGGGAGAAAACACACATTCAGAACTGCCATTGATCTTCAATATGACTCGGTACTCTGCAAAAAGCATATGATGACAATGAAGTTGCTGGTGGCTTTGGCTCAGTGTGCTATTAAATTTCTGTGTATACATCCAGAAATTATAGACAGTGTATTATTTCCTAGTAGCTACAAAGTAAAGTTCATATCTTCTGCTAAGCACATAGTTAGCCTAAAGAGAATCTGAGTGTTTCTATAACACTAGAGGAGGGTATCTATGACTGATGGCATATTTGTTTTATTTAAGATTACAAATATGTTTTGTTATTAAAGTTAAGATGTGATTGGGCAGCAGGGAGGAGGGCTATCTTTTTGTGTCTTCTTGACTGCTCAGCATAGTTGGAGATGCACAACTGGGAGACAATGCTGTACAGAAGAGTGAATCAGGTAGGGAGTGAAAGACAAGGTATGAGAGAGGGCAAAGAGAGCCTGCCACCTGAACGGGTTAAAAAAAATGTAGGGGTGGTGGATGTATGGTTCATGGTGAGTGAACTGGATGGGAAGCAATTCTAGATGAAAAAACAGGTCATGAAATCACTGCAAGAACGCACTAGATAGGATTTGAGATTCCTTATAAAACTCATGCTCATTTTTATTTAACTTTCAGGTTATATATTTAAAAGATATTTGTTCTGGTTTGTGTTGTAATAAAATTTGGGTTTAGAGATTAAAAGCCCTTTCAGTGTTTTTTGATGTATTTTTAGGAAGGTGTCCGCCAAAAGATGAATCAGCTTTGAACTCCTTCAAAACCTAGCAGACATTTGCAATCTTGTGAGACTTTATAGAATAGTTTGATTTTTGTAGGTGAACAGTAGGTTTAGTTCATGGCACCAGTGAGAAGCTGGGGTAGTGTTTGCTGACTGTGTCTTCACTGTATTGTCATCGACTCAATTCACTCCTTATTACTGAATAATCAAGTTGATCTGAACTGTTTCTGCTCATTTTCTCATAGATGCTATGAGTGTAGTTCTATTTAGTTTCTCTTTAGTAGCTAAAGATAGCTTTTCCAAGAGAGCCGGAGTAATCTAGGTGGGATAAATAGTCTGCCACTTATTGCCTTTTTCTTCTTGCCAGCTTCAGGCTTGAAGCAAGAGCATTTCCAGAGAAGCAAGGCTGTTTGTGCTGAGGTCCCTCAGAATGAATTTGTTAAATACTGCCTGTCACAGTTTTCTGTGATCTGTCCTCTATTGTCAATGTCAAAGTCTACCGATTTCCTTAAAGCCCAGTTCCTGGGGTCATATAACTTCATAAGTGTTTGTTTTCTTTCTGTGTATTCCAAGTTTTCTTGGACAGCAGCAAAGGGGAGATGACAAAAAAAAAGTTGTGGCCCAAGTTAACCTCGAACTCAAAAAATAAGCAGGGAGCACCACTGGTAAAAAGGCATGGCTTTGTCATACTGATGATAGAAAAAATGAGTCTCTAATTCTGCATTAGAAATGATGCAGACTCTGTTCTTCAAGTACAGAGGATTATTTTCTTGTTCCACTGGCTGAAGATCAGTTTTCCAAGCTGCTTCTCTTAAGATTTCTGTATTGTGTTTTAATAGCACAGATTATGTGGCCTTGCAATCTGTAGGCTGAACTCTCATGTTTCTTACAGAGAGGATTTGGGGAAAACGTGACCTCAGAAAACCAAAACAATCATGCTTTGCTTCTCTTTCTGTCTCTCCATCTCACTGAATTCTTGCAAGTAAAAGATACAAGTGCTTGTGCGTATGGGAGAATAAAGTGTAGAAAAATGTCTCGTATTTCTTCAGCGGCTCCCTGGTTAAATTGCATTCCAGAGTAACACTTAGTTGCACTGCAAAAATGAAAGAACAGCTGAAATATTTAGTACAACTTGCTGTTTTCTGCTTCAAGTAGTTCTTAATAGTCTGCTTCCTATAACTCATGAATTAATGTCAGTGCATTTATGCTTGACTACACAAATAAATATTTTTATAAATAAATAATTTTATTCATATTAACAGTGCAAGCTGTCTGATGGGATCTCTGTAATCTTGCTTTATACAGAAACAATAAAGATTGTTCCTAACTAATAACAAATATGGAAATACATTTATTTCCTTTTCACAATGGGATTATCCATTTCTCAGTCAATTTTCCTTTCATCCTGGCCACGTATCTTTGTAGTCCTATATCTGCAGTAATATTACTTCTTCATGAAGAGGCCTGAAAAGTAGTTTCCATTTAACAGTTCACATTTTTCTGGGATTTTACATTTTTGAAAATAAATCTATTCAGACAGTATTGGGGAATGACATGACTTGAGATTTATGTTAAAGCATAAGAATTAAATAACATATATAAATACATAGTGTTAAACTAAGGAAAATTTTCACTTTTCCATTTCTTTGAAGGTTGTAAGTCAGTTTACTGATCCATATTTTTCATAGAAAATGCTTTCTGTCAGATATAAAGAAAAGAAGCAATGAAGTTCATGCAATGTTTTGAACAACAATGAACATTAAAATGCAATTATTTTATCAACATCTTTGGTACTTGCTTACTTCCTTGTGAGTGATTTTTTTTTAATTTGTCTTTGGTCACAACTTAATGCTTTTATTGTTTTCTTTTGTGGAGTAAATTGTTAGTACTGATGAAAAAGAACAAGTCATGTTTCTGTTGACTTTCTGATTTACATGTTTAAAACTGCACGAGTCATAGTTCTGTCTGCTCAACCCCGCTAATGTGGAAATTACAACTTGTGATTTTCTTTTTTAATTTTGTAAAATGTAGTAATATATCTGTTTGTAGTGGTGGCAGTAAAAATTGAGACTGCTACATTAGGAGATATTGGAATCTGCTGCACCTGAAGCCAGGAAAGCCTTTATGTTGTTCAGTTATGAAAGAAAACTAAGAGTGTTTATCCTGCAATGAGTCTGTCATACCGTATGAGAACAAGTCTTATAAGGAATGGTTAAGGGAACTGGAGTTGTTTAATCTGGAGAAGAGGAGGCTGAGGGAAGACCTTTTTGCTCCCTACAGCTACCTGAAAGGAAGTTGTAGCAAGGTCAGTGTTGGTCTCTTTTTCCCAAGCAACAAGCAATAGGACAAAAGGAAATGGCCTCAAGTTACACCAGGGGAGGTTTAGACTATATATTAGGAACAATTTATTCATGGAAGAGTTGTCAAGGATTAGAACAGGCTGCCCAGGGAAGTGGTTGAGTCACCATCCCTGGAGGCATTTAGAAGATGTGTAGACATGGTGCTTAGGGACATAGTTTAATGATGGACTTGGTAGTGATAGGTTATGGGTTGGACTCAATGGTCTTTTCCAGCCTAAATGATTCTATAATTTTTATGATACTGCAATTCTTAGTTAAAACTTTTAACTAGGTCAAACCTTCTTTGTCCCAGTTCATTGGCAGTGCAGTTCATATGTTTACCTCTACTTTTGAGGCTAGTTGGTAAATGAAAATGTAAGATTTCTTGAAAGTAATATAAATGTCTTCCTCCGTTATTTGTCATTGGCGAGAAAGTAAAAGTAAACAGAATACACTGTGTTCTTGAGGTGCACACTTTAGAAGTTATGCTGTTGCATATCTAAGCAGAAGGAATATACTACTTCATTTTGCAAGCTTTTATGTATTCTAGCAAGAATTAAAAGAAGTAATAACAGATTATAAGGACCCCTGCCACTTGATATTATGTAAAGTTTTTGTAAGTAAAAATAGAGAATGGAGCATAGTTTAGGATTTAATACTTAGCATTGCAAATTATCCTGTTATCCTCTCTCCAGTGAGTATTACCATGATGTTTTGAAATATTTATATATTTCAGGTGCTTTCCAAATTTAATTCTAAGTCAGTTTATGAAAGAAATGGACGCTGACTTCAAATATTTCATTGCTTTGTGATGCAACATGCAAGAGGACAAATAGTCAAAACTAAAAATAAACATAATGTCATTCTTCAGTAATTTAGGTGTTATGTAAAATATATTCAGTTATATTTGGAGAGGTCATGTATGTGCTCTCAGCATTCAGTGGCATCTTCAGAGAAATCTCATTCTTAAAACTCATTTATTTACTGATTCAAAGGGCAATGCATTAGTCAAATTTTAAACACAAGTTAAATGGCAACAGAAACTGTCACATTACGGTGCTTTTGTATTTTTTGAATGTGACTGAAATGAAGTTTGGTCTTTCACAAAGCCTTTTTATGGGAAGGTAACAAAGTGGAGACTATTGCAAAAATGAGGACCCTGGAATGACTTAACTCTTGGATCTATTTCTTATTGTTTTTATTTTAAAGTGAAATGTTAAGAAATATTTTATGTGATGTTAATGCTTTACTCTCAGAATTCAGAAGCAAGAAAATACCAGATAGATCTAAGGTGTGCAGGTATAGGAGCCATAAACGAAATACTAGAAAACTATTTTATCTGAGTCAAGAAGATCTATTAAGACAAGATTTTTTTTAGACCTATGTAAAATGAAAAGAACAAATAAAAAATGTAATAGCAAGACTGCTATAACATGCAACTTCAGACAGTAGGTTTTTTTTAACATTTTGAGGTAAACTTTGAGCAAGTGAATATGGTTACAAGGGTGATATTTTTTTTATATTAGCAGAAGGTGATGCTTGCCATTTAACAGTTAAATGCATTAAACTGTGGCTAGAGCTATATAAGTAAGCCTGAGAATAGAGTACTTATAGAATACTTCTCAGTATTCCTGTGTGTAACATCAGCTATTTCAGATAGTGAGAAATTAGAGATTATTAAATTTTAGTGCACTAGAAGGAATATGGGTCAACAGTGGAAGGCAATATCTAGGGAGAAATCTCCCAACAAATCCATGCATTGCAAGATCAGAAACATTGGAAATGTGCAGTATAGTCCAGTAGGAAGAGAAATGCTAATCATTAAATGAAGTTTCTTAAATTGAACAGCCATACCCATGTAAAATCGCAATTTTGGAAGGATGTGTTTTCTTATCAACCTAAATCTCTTCGCCTTCCAAAACACTCCAAAAAGAATATGGCTTGTAGAAGAGACTGTTAACAATTATGCTGTAAACAAGTCTATTAAATCCAATCATCTTGTGAATCTGAACAGATATAAATTATCCCAGCTAGGAACCAAGTTGCTGTAATTCTATTGACAATCAAATTAGTTCAAGTAGAACCATGTATCAAGAAGCAAACCTCATGTAGTTTGAAATGCATTGTAAGCGCTAGAGACAAAATGTCAGCACACACAAATGGAAGGGAGCACATTTTGCAGTTAACATAAAAACATTTGCAATAGAAAGGCAAGGACGCCAGCACAAAGGGTACGATGCTGTGCTTTCAAGAAAAGCAACCATTTTGCAGAACCCCAACCCGCTTTCATAGTTTACCAAGAAATTTCATAAATGCTGTGGAAGTGCCGATGACAATGACAGTGCAGGAACATAGGAGCACTCTCTGTCTCTCTTAAATGTACTCTCAAAGCGAGGTTCTGCGGGAGAAGAGCTTGTGATGTGAGGCATGAACAGACAAAAAGTAGAGTTAAAAATAAACACTGAAGTTGAGTGCCCTGTAATCATCGTGAGGACAGAAAAATAAGTGAGCACAGAGAAACAGACTCACAAAGCCACCGTGTTTTAGAATAAGTACTATTATTACTTATGGGAACAGGGAATAATGGAAGCTATTGCTTTTCATAGTTCACATTATAGCCTTTTCCCCTCTGTCCTGAATAGAGAAAAACTTTCTTTTCAACTTTTTTTTCTTTTGAGTTTTTAATCAAATTTTAGTTTTCTCGTGTGTATTATAAGATATTGGAAACATTATTATTAAAATCAAAGAGCACCACCATATAAATTTCCATATTTCAGCATTTCCTATTAGCAGTGAGGGGAAGTAAAAACAACATGATCAGAAACTTCAAAACATTGAGACACCAGGTGACAGGATGGTCAAAATAGCAAAGCAGTGAGGAGTATATTAAGCTTTTGAATGCAAGAGCTGTATCATAATAACAGCTGAAGAGATTAATAATAAAAGAACGTTATGGTTTCAGATGCATATTGAGGATTGGACGAGGTGCTGAGGGATATGGTTTAGTGTTTGGTAGGAACGGTTGGACTCGGTGATCCGGTGGGTCTCTTCCAACCTGGTTATTCTGTGATTCTGTGATTCTGTGATTTTATCACCTTTAAATGAACTGCAAAATGAGGCTATGCACTCACTTTAGGAAGCTTGCTTTTGTGATTGTGTAAAATGCATATCAGAGGATCCTGCACATTTATGTGCTGGAATGATGATGCAAAAGTTGCCAAAACCAAGGCAAATGAAGTGTGATGCAGTCATCTCTGCTGACTGTACCTGTTAGAGTACTGTTGCAATTAAATATAAACAGCGTACTTGAGAAGAGGACAACTTTTGGAAAGTAGGATAAGCGTTACAGTAGGAGCTGAAATACTGAAATGAGAATGCAAAAAGGAAATGTCCTTTTACATGAGATTTGGTCCTTTCTTCAGGAGTGGAATTAGTGGAAAATGTTTCTAAGGTATTAATTAGTACTGATACATGTTTAAAGTTTTGAATAGTATCCCAATGTTAATCTGAAGCATCAATAAGTTTCTGTACAGAAGTCAATGAAGGGCTGGAGTCTGCCTTGAACTGTGGTCTAGTGCATGAGCTCTAATACTGCCTGTGGTGGATAGTTAATTATTTTAAAAAGTAGAGTGGCTTCAGCTACAGAGACTGCAAGAATCCCAGTCCAAGACAACACCACACTACTGTCAGGGTACTCTCTTGTGAGAAGTCAAGAAAATTTACATGGCCTGGGTCTTATGAACTAACTGGGTGATGGGCGTGGAATGGGTGAGACATTCTGTGCTTTCGATGAGCATTTTGCTTCTGAGATTCACAAGAAATCTGGGCATCGCAGCTTTTTAGGGGTTTGATGTTTTCTTAATTCAAATACAGAATATAGTTGGTTTTGATACTTCAAATAAAGTTTAGTAGATGAGGGAGAAGATTCCTAACAGATGGTGATTGTAATGTCAGTGAATAAGAAATGACAGTCAAGTAATGGTGACTACTGGTGCACTACAAATATTAAAAAAGTGACTAATTTATTCTGGACCAGCATGAGTGGTATTCTGAGTATTGAAATATCCAAAAGTGGCAGGAGGCGAATACAAAGAATAAAGGGCAAGTAAACCATGAAGGACCTGGAACTACCAGTTGTTAACATGAGTTTGATGCTATGCTATCTGAGCAGAATGCGCCTCTAAATACTGTCTTTCATTTGATTCACTGAGCAACTTTTTCGTGACGGACTGGTAATTGGCTGCATAGAACAGTTTATTCTCCAGAAGAATGTGAGCTGATATGAGGCTAACCCACCATTAAGCATTTTCTTGTCTTTTATTTAGTACCTTTTCTCAAAAGAGGGAGTAAGTAAATAATTACAGGCAAAAAAAGCTCTTCTATGGTAAAAACTAAAAACTAAAACTCCAGTGAATGCTAAGGGATTCATTTTTTCATGGTGTTAAAATACAATGGCCATATTCACCATTGTTCTTTTAGTGTTGTAAGTTCATCTATCTCTGAACACAAATGTAAAATCCTTAAAACCTGTGTTCAATGAGTTTGTCCCCTTGTTTACTTTAAATCCATAAATTTTCAAAGATATCTGCCCTGGCAGCCTGTCAGGGTAGGGAGGGAGATGCTAAAACCATTCTGTTTGTGAACATAAAATATTCTTAATTCAAGACATTAAGTGTCATAATTGTTCTAAAACAACAGCTGCACTCAGCTTGTCATGAGTTAATCTCAAAGCCATTTTTGTAGCCGCTATCCTAGGGAGAAGAGAAGACATCTTAATTAAACTCTGCATTTGTTGAGGACATCAGAAAAGCTCCTGACAGAGCGTGCATGCTAACTACAATCATGCATCCTGCCATTGCCACTGACAAGGGGAAAAAAGCAATAAAAGTGGCTGGTGCCAGTGGCTGCTGCCACGGAGGTTGCTTGGATGACAGACTTGAGAAACTGTTGCTTTGTCCTTCAGTACAACGTCTTTGAAATGTTAGTGACAACCTCCAGTAACTACAAGTCAGAATAATTCTTTCAACAGTGGGTCATTGCAGGTTTGTCATGCTAATCTGTTTGTCATCAGAAGTCAAGGTGCAAAATGAGATCGATAGAAATCATCAGAGATCTCAAACTGTCCTTTCGTTTTCATCCATGGTGAAGTTTTCTGTTTTTTTTTCTTTTCCCCCCGGAGTGAAAGTGTTTAACTTGAAATAGAAATTGTATTGTTCACATAATCACCTGCCTTTGGTGGCTAGGACTTTAAGAGAACTAGTAGTAAAAAACCTATAATAAAATTACGAGAGCTGGGAACTCTTAGGTGAGGTCATCTACTCTCATCCTATTTGCTTGTGGGTTTGGGGGGTTTTTTTTGCTGTATTGTCTTGCCATTCCCTTTCTCCTTCATGTGAGAAGAAAAAGGCCTGCATGACTTGTAAAGGATAAGGGCAGTTGCTGGTCTGTCTACCTGTATCACTGCAGTAGGAGTTAAAAAGATGTAACATGTCCAATGCACCTGCAGACATGTAGCATCAGTCTTCTACTGGTGTTCCTAGGCATTGTGGGTCACTTCTACTTTCTAGCACGCAGTTAAAAAAAAAAAAGTGCGATCTGGAAAGGTGCAAAAAACATGTTTGCAAAGCATCTGAAGCTGAGACTGCTCCTGTAATATTATTAAGTGACAATGGGTAGATAAACTGCTATAGAAATACAGGGACTAGCGGATTTCTCTTCTCTGGTTGCTGCCTAGGTGTCTCAAAAGGGACCTGGGAAGTCATTTATCTTTCTGTAAGGAGAAGAGATAAATTCCTTGCCTGACAGGATTGTCTGCTTCATCTTGGAGATATTTACCTTGAGGTTATATGGAGTAGTTTTTCTTTACTACTGCGTATTATGACGTGCATTGAGATTAATGAATCATTTCATACAACTTCATCACTAAATCTGGGCTGCTGTCTGGCTAAAATCAAAGAAATACCATGTTTTATTGTCCAGTTCCCTGAGTTTTTCGAGCACTGCTCAGCTAAAGCATTTAGTTGTTGTTTGATTTGTAGATCCGAGGTGCTGTGATATATATTAAGTAAATATTATGATCAAGAACTAGTAAAAAATGCATGAATAAATTACTTGTGAGGAATAAATGTTTTAGTCTTGGTATAGGCAGGTAGGATTTTAAGGTAGAAAAGGTGTTCTTAGGAGAGCGAATAAAAAAGATTCTAATAATCCACAGAGAAAAATAAGAAAGAAGATTCCAATTTTGGGAGGGGGAATTGTGCAGAAGACTTATTTTTTTTTTTTTGCCAATTATTAGTCTACAGAGAACTACTTTGCACAATGAAAATATTAATTAATATCACAATATTCGTAGTTAATTCCAGTTTTCTATGAAACATTCAAGTGAAAGAGCCATGTTTGGGACAGTTTGTTCAGTTCTTTGACAAATGAAACCATTAACACTGTATACAAGTAAGATAAAATATAAAACTAGGATCCTCCAGCTTCATGCTGTAGTAGTTATTATTTTGCTGTATTTAGACTTGAATAAACTAATAAATGGGAGATTCCTACCATATTACATCACACATAAACTCAAGTGCTAGCTGATATGTGTAGCTATACACCACATTATTTTCATTCAGTTATAATTTTGGATAGCTGATAAGGGAGAGTTAACTTTAAGTAATGCTTTTGGTGAAAACATAGAAAAACGATTGTGCAGTTTCTTCTTAGAAACTGGATTTTATTTGTGAATTGAGAAAAATGAAAAGAATGAGAACAAAGAACAACTTTGAAAGTCACTTCTAAATTTCACATTTTTCCCTCTAAGCAATAGGTGTAAACAGGTGGTGATAGCAAATTGACAGTACTTTGCCTTCCTATGAGATACTTCTTTGAGCCAGAAGTGATGAAAAAGAATAACTTTTTCATTATTCTTTTGGTGTCAAAACTGTCTGTCAAAATACTGATATTTTTCCTCTAAATACTTTTTAAAGCTCTAGTTTTAATAATTTTGTTTTAATATTTTTCTTTAGTCTTTTAAGATTTTTTTTTAATATGTGTAAAGAAATTATGTTAAAAATCATCAGTTTGGAAGTACACACTGACAGATGCATTGTTAGGAATAATACCTGTGTGGAAGGAACTCACTTTTTGTTTTTAAATTATGAAAATATTTTAGAGTGGCCTGATAAAGTTGACTGAGACAACACATTCAAAGAAAGTAGTTTATTCTGTTTATAAATTTAAAACCCTTCTTTTCTGAATATTTTTATATGAAGGCAGAGAAACTTCTGCTAATGTAAAAGTTTGTGGAAAGGAAATTTTGCTGTGAGAAGTGAAAATGAAAAAGACATTGTTATGTGCTAACATGTTGATCATTAAATGTTTATGTTATTTATTTCCATGCCTTAAACATCTTAGTGTGTTAATAATTATAGTAACAGTTGCTATGATATTTGCATATTTATTTTTAATTTAGGTGGATTTATTTAATATGACTCTTTAATTTGTGTATACAATAAAAACTTACCATTTTCATAGACATTTAATGGAACTGAGCTTTTATAGAGAACTTCAGAGCATTGCACTCAGAAATGGTTTTGTTTATTAGTGTTTATTTTCACCTCCCCTTAGGATACTGTCAGTAACCCAGCATGATTGATTGTGAGAGAAATTATACGCAAATTCAAGGAGGATTTTATATTTTTGCTGCAGGGTTGCATAGGAATAATTTATGGCTTCCTTAGAAGCTCAGCTGTGTATTTTATTACATATCTGTCTCAAAGTCTTTATGGTTTTAGTGCGTTATTCTGGAGCTAAGCATGACATGACATAGATGCTTTTAATTCAATGTCCCCACAAGTTATGAATTGACTGCCTGGAGTTAGGCCTAATAGTTTGTTTTTAACATTATCAATACCACTATCATACAGAGGTAGTGCTGTTTAATTTTTTAAGATGCTATGTCTGCGTCCTTAGCACTGAACCAGTTCTACAGCAGCTTTATTTATGATTTTGCAAGGCACCATCCTTGAGATGAATCATAAAGTTGTGGCTTGGCAGACCCTACCCAATTCTTGGCAATTTTCATAAATGTAGAGTATTACACAGGGTAGCTTGACTGTTCCACTACCTGAATTTTCCATTTATTTTTAGTTTACCAGGGGTTTTTTTCCTCTCATGAAAGAGGATTATGCCTTGCCCGTATTGTGGGTGGTATTCCCTGGGGGTTGGGAGAGGGCAGGTGAATTGCATCCACTTCTGGATTGTTAATATATTTTGGGAACTCTTCAGGTGGAATGTCTACAATATATTATACCAGATACATTTATTATTTTGATACAGAGTGAAGGGAGACATATAGTTTTGTGTAGGTGCCCTTAAAATTTACTTGAAGTATAGTAAGTTACTAATGTGTATCAAATGAGTAGGGTTTTGTTCATGTTTTCTTAGTTTCTATAAGACTCTACACTTGTTGCTGACATCTAAAATTTTTTGCAGGGCTTAATCTAGTTTAAGACTTCATCTTGGGTGTTTGGGGTATTCTTTTTTTCTCTGTTTAACTTATATTAATTATAATGGAAGATGTTGGAGGCAGGGAACTGGGCACGCAATTGGCCTAACAATGTTCTGTGGTGAGACTTTTCTCCATCTCCATCAGGATCCATCCGGTTGTAGTACTTTTAAGATGGCAATGCTTCTTCACCAAACTTCCTCCTACAGTTAGAGAAGTAGGGATAACTCTTGGAAAAAGTTTTGAGGCTAGTGACAAAATATGTTTGTCTTTCAGATCCCCAGCTCAAGGGTATAGTGACCAGGTTATATTGCAGGCAAGGCTACTACTTGCAAATGCACCCCGATGGAAGTCTCGATGGAACCAAGGATGACAGCAGTAATTCTAGTAAGTGACTGCCCCGAGGGAATGTCTTAATCACACACGCAGATTGCATCGCTTGAGTGTGTATGCACAGACACAGTGCTAATGCCTTTGGAGGGTTTCTGAATGTGTTTTGTCAAAAGGAAGAGGGTTCTGTCCATTTGAAGCCTGATGACCACCAGCACATCTTGTGCAGGACATTGGCCTAAATGTGTTCCCGCTAAAGGGGGAGGCGTAAGTGTCAATGAACCTCAGAAGTGAGGCCAATGGTTGCCCACTGGTAATTTATAAAAATGGTGAAAATATATTAAAATATTTAATAAATGTATTTATATGTATATTTAATGAATAAATAATAACAAAAAAAAAGAAACCAAAAAAATCTTTGGAAAATCTGATTACGTAGGCCCTGATTCAGCAAAGCAAATGTGCGTATCTCTAACTGTCAAAGTCCTGCTTAAAGCACATGCTGAAAAAGCTTGCTGAACTGGGGCTAAAGATTCTATAGTCCCTATACCGGCAAGAGTTCCAATGGTTTAAAGAGAATTTCTGCCAGTGTATGGACTGTGACAGTGTCAGTTTTCAAAAACATTGCAAAAAAAAGTTGTCTTGAAAGGCTGTGTGTGTCACTGTTTTCATACTCTTTTCCCATGACACTGCCACATATTTTCATTCAATGAACATATATAAGTTTGATAACTTCAGCAGCAAATGATAATTAAGTAAACCTGTTATTACTCTAGAAACAGTTGATTTTCAGTTTAGCAGAGAACATTTATAATTTGTTTAGTTTAATGATAATTGAATATTTAAGTAACATATTTCTATGTGATCTTGAGGTCTATTTTAAGGATTTTTAATGAAAAAGATTGATCTGTTTGCTATGTATATATAAATAAGCCTTTAGATTCCTCAGAACATTGAAATTAGGCTATAGAAATTAAGTGATTTGAGGTTTCTACTTTTCCCTGGTTAGGTTCTTGTTTTATCTGTTAATGCATGGCTGTCACTTTTAACACATCTCATCAATAGGTAGCATGATCATTTTTTATTGTCCTGTTTTTTTGAGAATGCAGATTATTAATGGAGTAATCTATTCTGATGTATATTTATCTCCCTGCCTGTTTTCCCAGTGTTTTTTTCTGCTGTTCCTTACTTTTGTTCTTCCCTTAATGTGTCCATCTCTCATGCCCACTTCTGTACAAGACTAGATACTAAGACCTTCTACAGACAAAATCATTATTGCTTTTTACTGAAGGTTTGCCTATATGAGGTCCAAGAAATGTGCGAGCATATATATCTCTTTCTCCCTCTCCTACCCTCTCTGCCAATCTCTTATTTTCAGCTTCAGTGAGGAGGTGTGTATATTTACAACAACTATGGGATATTTTAATGCTATTTCTGTTTTTTAACATCTTAGAACTTGATGGATTTTGAATCTTTGCAAAGCTAGACCATAGTGCCTTACTTTCTTCTTTTTGCTGTTGTCAGCTTTACAAATCATCATTTCTTTTTTGCTTATTATGTCATTTTCCCTTTTTTTTTTCTCTTTAGCTGGAGTGATTCACTGTTTCATCACTAGTCCCATCTTACAATATAGTTTAGTAAAGACAGGTTAGAACACATGAATGTAAAATTAACGTGTTTGCCAGGGAAACATGCAATCAACAGATTATATTTTGCTAGTACGTATCTATCATCACTATATGGAGAGCTGAAAAGACTGACCCATTTGGTATATTCATGAATATATGAGTACAAGTCTGTTTCTTTTATGCTGTCAGTCTTTCTCCTTATTTCTTCTCCCTTTACACCCTCTTTCCTTCCGTTTCCTGATGAACTTTGTTTCTTATTGCTTTTCTTAATTGTAACATATCTTGGGTTTCCTTTTTCTTTTAGAAAAAAAATTTCTAATGGATACAATTCCTAGTCTTTGATCTTTTAATTTGTGAGCTCCTTATTAGGATAATTTGTGTCTGAGGCTTACTGCTAAGAAGGTTTTGGCAGCTGCCGGAGGAGGAGGCATGGTCCCATCCTGCCAGGGTCTGCTTGGGAGGGGGGAAATCCTGCTTCTAACCAGGAAGCTTGCAGTCTGCCTATTTAATGCACCCTGTGGGCAAAAAGATGGACATGTATTAGCTGTCAATAGGACAGATGGTACATTTACTTCAATAGTGAGTATGACTTCCATTTAAATTGTTTCATAAAAATGGAGGAAATAGAGACTGCTGAAGGGTGTGCATCTCTGCCAGCCTTCCACCCATCTTCTGCACTATTCATTGTCACTGGAGCCTGTCAAACAGTCCTCCTCACCATGGAACACCCAAGTGGCTGGGTGTCATGCAGTGAGTGAGTAGCAAGGGACAGAGAAGTGTTTTCAGCAGGGAAGCTCTTTGAAACTTAGTCATGCTGGTACATTTTGAGCTGTTGCAATTTATTCTGTGTCAAGCAGTCAGAGGGCTGCTTGAAGTTAAAATTCCCTAAAGTGCATCTATAATTTTCTACTTATTTTATATGTATGTTGGTAAACACAAGTTAGACACTTTGGAGTCACAATATCATAGAGAAGTAGCACAAAGTAAGATTAAGAGGTAGCCTGTTCAAATTGAGTTCTTCTGTTCACATTTTTAGGTTGTCTTTAAAGCTTCTTGTTAGTCTCTTTAAGGTGGCTTTTTGCTTCTAACTGAAATCAAAATGAGTTTTACTAGTGATTTCAGTCAGCTGCTGTAGTGTAAACCATTGTCCCAACTTGCCTTAAGTTTGAGTAAAGGCAAGGATCTGCTGAGACACATGGCAAGATTTTTAGTTTATTGCTGTGCACAAACCCTTGCTTGAAAGAGGAAGAAAGATATGACTGCTTGTAATTGCATCCCTGAATGTACTTTTGGCTGCTTATGTTGGTGGACACGCTATTAGGACTCAGCCTAAATAGAGTAATGGGTTTCAGTTCGTTATTGCAATTTCTTTTTGTATCTTTTCAGAGTTAGTGATATTTTGTGACAGAGTATGAATTAACGCACCTATTGGTTAATGGTGCTGAGTTTCCTTAAGTCACATGACCAGATCAAAGCTGCTAGCTTAAAGCATCTTCTGCGTACAGTCTGTATTTTTGCCAAACTCTCAGTGATATGTGGAAAGTGGCTTTATTGCATTGCTCCTCTTTTCTTAGCTGGTTTTCTCTTTTTTCTTTCCTTTAATGCTTTACAGTTTCTGGTTTGTTTTGGCAGCTTGCTTGTAGTGAAAGCAGGAGCGACTGTGGTTAGAACTGTAGGCTGAGTAACTGAGGTCCACCTCAGTGTAGTTGTCTCTCTAGCTCTGATTTTCCTGGATTTTACTGTAGTTCTCAGCATTAGTGGAGAATTCACCATTATTACTTAGGAAACACAAGCTACTACAAACAAACAATCAAGAAACAGAAGAGATTTCTATTTTGAACTCGTGGTAACAAGCATTACACTCCCCTCCTGTCCTCTTCCCCTCCTGAAATGGCTAATTTTCAGGCTTTGATCCATCTTCAAAATTTTGCCTCATGAATGAAGGGAAGGTTTAGTTGGAAGACTAATTTGGGAAGCAGGCAATTCTGATAATTCACTTTCTGAAACTGAAGTCCAGAATCCCTAGATCCCACTATAACTTTGATTCACCTAAAAAGTGTATCTCAGCCAACAACCACTGAAAAAAAATTCAGTGTAAATGATACTTTCCTTAACAGGTGATAAACATGATTTTAATGCTTAAACATTGCTATTTGTGCCCATTGTGAAATTAGAATTATGTTTAAAAAAGATTTAAAAGAGTTGCTGATTAATAGCCCTGTTTTATAAACTGGTAAATGCCAAAGTTAAGATTACCCAAGCAACATTGGTTTGTCTGTGCTGTGTGCATCTCCCGCTTAATTATGCAGCAACATGTTTCACTTCCTTCATGGCACTTGTTACCTGAAAGGGCTGGTGTTCAAAAAATCATGTAACCATTTAACAGTCATTTATTTTCATCTTTTAATACATGCTCCTAGTGCTCTATTTATATCTTCCAAATTAAATATGGAAGTATTAACTTTTAATGTCTTTCTAAAGTATCTACTACTATCATATTTTGATTTGAAGATATTAATAAAATAATCTTCACAGCACCCTTGTAATGTAAAGGAGGTAATTAGACTGAAATAAAGCACATGAACATTAAAAACCAATGCCTGCAATACTGTTAAATTTGGATTACTGAACTATTTGCAGTCTGATTTTTACACTGGTTTTTTTTACTGCAGTTTGTCTTCAAAGAGTTACACAGGCATTTAGTCATCTATTTACATCACCTTTGGGAGTTAAGTAAGCCTGGTTCTCCCATCAGTATAATCTTAGTTAGTGTGACAATATCAATGGAGGCCATGTTCAGCCATACTAAAAAGTATGTTTGATTATGTTTTCTGTAACATGAGACTAGTAGGGTGGGTTTGCTCCATAAGAAAAGGATGGACTGATCTCTGAATACCAACACCTCTGCAGTCATTGCCAATCTAAAAGATGTTCTGATAGAGTCATCATTTTTGCCTGTAGGCCTGTGGGTGGAGATAAATTAAATAAATTGTTGCTTTGGTCTGATTGCAGATTTTGTGGGAAGTTTTGTTAAGTGACACCAGGGCAGTGCACATGCAGAGCTTACAGCAAATTTATAAGCCTTGAGCAACTGGTTTCTAGCATGCTTCTTTAGAAAGACAGGGATCTGTAACGGCAATTTTCTTGTAGCTACAGGTCAGTTGTACCTAAACAGACTTTCACAAGGATATGGAAATACCTGATTTCAGGCATTTCAGATCTCAAGTTAATATAATGTGATAGTATTACATAAAAAACGGAAAAATAAATGTTGCAGTTTTGTGTTTTACTCAAGGAAGTAGTTCTTGCTTAATAAAATGTGGACTATATAACTTCAACTAAAACTTTTGGAGGATTAGAGTCCAACTCAACTTTGTTTGTGCAAATCCCCTCCATAACACCTAAACCAAAAACTGTTTTCATACCAGTTGTTGCTGTTAACTACCCATCCCCATTTTCTGATCTTGTGTGTTGTAGGAGTAGGCTTGCTGGTATAGGAGAAAAAAGAGAAACTGTGTGCTTTACAGTTGTGGTTTAGATGGAGCTAAGGGAACAAGCACAGGCTCAGCACTGAAAAGGAGAAAGGGTTTTACTCACATCATTTTGCTGACTGCTTCATTTTATTTCCCCAATGTTCCCACATTTTATTTGCAGGTAGATTTGCCAGGCTTTATACTTGTGTGCAGCATAAAAGCACTGAGCATCAGGCAGAATTCTGTTTCTTGGGCTGTTCATAGAATCATTTAGCTTGGAAAAGACCTTTAAGATCATCCAGTCCAACCATTAACTTGACACTGCCAAGTCCACTACTATACCATGTCCCTAAGCACTGTGTCTATGTGTCTTTTAAATACTTCCAGAGATGGTGACTCCACAGCTTTCCTGGGCAGCCTGTTCTTGGCAACACTTTTTGTGAAGAAATATGCAGTCTAAACCTGTCTTTCATTTAGCAAGTAGCCCACAACTGAACACAGTATTCAAGGTGCAGCCTCACCAGTGCTGAGTACAGGGGAACAACCACTAATGTAGTGCCACTGGCCAGACTATTTCTGATCCAAATCAGGATGCTGTTGGCCTTCTTGGCCACCTGGGCACACTGCTGGTTTATATTCAGTCAGCTATCAACAAATATCCCCAGCTCCTTTTCCAGCAGACAGCTTTCCAGACACTCTTCCCCAAACCTTCAGCATTGCATGACGTTGTTGTGACCCAAGTGCAGGACTCAACACTGAGCTTTGTTGAACCTCATACAACTGGCCTCAACCCATCCAGCCAGCCTCTCCAGATCCCTCTGTAGGTCCTTTATTCCCTCTTGCAGATCATCACTCCTGCTGAACTTGGTGTTGTCTGCAAGCTTAATGAGGGTGCACTTGATACCCCTGGATCATTGATAAAGATATTGAACAGAACCAGCCCCAGATCTGAGCCCTGGGAAACAAAACTTGTGACTGGTTGCCAGCTGTATTTAATTCCATTCAGTACAACTCTTTGGGCCTGGCCATCCAACCCAGTTTTTACCCAGTGATGACTACTTCTGTCCAAGCCATGAGCAGCCAATTTCTCCAGACGAATGCTGTAGGAAACACTACAGGTAGACAACATCCACATCCTTTCCCTAATTCACTAAAAAGGTCACCTTGTCATAGAAGGAGGCCAGGTTAGTAAAGGAGGACCTGACTTTCCTAAACAAATGCTAACTGGGCATGATCACCTAATTGTCCCATGCTTGCTGTATGGTGGCACTCAAGATGTTCCTCTCCCTCACTCTCCCTGGCACAGAAGTCAGACTGACAGGCTTGTGTTTCCCTAGATCCTCCTTCTGCCCTTTCATGTACATGGGTATCACATTTAACAACCTCCAGTCTATTGGGACTTCCCTGGTTAACCAGGACTGCTGATAAATGTTGGAAAATGGGGAGCACGTCTACCAATTCCTGCAGTGCACTCGAGTGGATGTCATCTGTCCCTAAAGACCTGTGTGTTTCTAAGTGATTCCAGAATTCTCCCTGTCTCAACTTATCTGTGGACTCAGCGGGCTGGGTGTAGGTATATAAAGATTTTCAGGGACCTAACTCCCCACTTAGTTTTAGGTTTTGGTAATTATCTTAAAGACAGAGGGAAGCCGGGAGCATGTTTGTTCGTTTGTTTTCACATCCCCCTCAAATATGGGATAGCTTTGTGCAGACCTGAAATGCCAGCAAACTCTGGAGCATTTTCTGCTTTTCTCAAGGCAGGTTCTTATTAGCGTTGGGGATAGCACAGGTGAATCCTAGAAAGCCTGCAAATGTGTAATTGGGCTCAGAAGTCCTGCTCAGTGAAGAGTACTGCACAGACAGGTTCTGGAGGAAATAAAATTTCCCTTGGCCAGCCTCAGAGTATGTTAAAAAAAAACATGCTGTGCCTTACTGGTGCATGTTTTGCTGACCTCAGAATGAAGCACATTGCTGAACATTGGTCAGTCAGTAATTGAATGCAGACTGGTCTCCCTAGTTTCACTCAGGTCTGAAAAATTTTGTGGAAGTTACTGAATATTCGATCAGACTCTAAAATTTTATGGTCTTAGACTAATTACAGCAGCTCTGACAATCTCTGATTAAAACTTGGTGGCAGTAAAAGACACATTATATCCTCTTCTCAGTGCTTTCTAAATGTACCAGCAACTATAAAGCACTCTAGTAATTTTATAGGTTCCATAAAACACCACCATGTTACAGGCCTCTAATTCTCCTTCAGTGGTGATTGGTTTTTTCTGGCTTTGTTGCTTTATTTTTATTAGTAATACAGCAAATTATAGCTACATTCCAGAAGTTTGACTGAACCACTATGATTGGAAGTTTCTTTTCATTAACAGTTTTCCATGGCTGACTTATCTTTTGTGTTCACCTCTTTTCTTTTTGCAAGTATTTTTTATTTTTCCTTCCTGTTGTTCCCTCAGTTGTCACTGTCCTCCATCTAGCATGGTGTTCATACCCAGGTTCCTCCTGGAATTTCTTTTCTTTTAGGAAAAAAGCAAACTTCACTGCCATCTGAAACGTAATTTTGTTGTGACAGACTCCTTCTCCCTCATCCACAATAGTGATTTTGCTGGTTTTTCATTGTTTCATTTGAGAGTAATGGCTCGTTGTTTTTTCAACTTCCAAATTATATTGAACATTTGAAAGCCCTCAAGTCACACAGTGTTTACCTTATATACTCTTAGGATATCTTGTCCATATATGTCATATTTCACTGGTTTAAATTTATGTTTTATAGATTAGAGAGGGAAACTTGTCTGTACACATATTTCTAGTTCACAATCTAGTAAGGTCCTAGCATGACAAAGACTTTTGAAAACCACGTAAATGAAAATGCTAATGAAAATGCTAAATATTGTGCTAATTCTTGTCTGATGTCATCACTTTTATCCTTATTTGTAAATCCATAAATTTGTTTTCTGTTCTTCCAGAGCTCTTTTGAGTATTTTTTTCTTTATACACATCTAGAAAGTGCTCTGCTACAACAGTTCCTAGCTTTATATGGGCTTTTTGCTAAAAAGATCATATGTTACATATTCTTTTTCTGCATGAAAATACTGAAGGAAACCCACTTATTTCCTGTCCACATATCTTTAAATGCTAATAGTCAGCCTATGTTTTTTCTCATTTGTAAAGATTAGATCATCTTCATCGTAAACCATTTGTGGTTTTGTGTCTCTTAACCAACTAGGAGTTTCCACACCTTAAAAAAAATGTACTTATCCACTGCAACTACAAGACCCTTCTTTTCTTGATCTGGGCTTTACCCCTGGCATTGTGATTGCAGACAGCCTCATAGGGTACATTTTTTGGTCACACCTATGGATGCCCTTCTTAAATTTGGAGGGACTCACTGTAGGTGTTACTGTGTTCATTGGGAACTTGTCTAGCTGGAACCATGATCCTCGCTGCCTATGTTGAACACACAGGTTGTGCTTTTGGTTTTCATCCAGGTATTTGTGAATCCGTGACTCATATACAGAGGAAAACCGCTTAGCATGAGCTCCGGCTCATCCACATCTTTTCTTCTGAGACTGTTTGATGTGTGCTTTGCATCTGATTTCCTAGTATGAGTCAGTAAACTTAGCATAGGTTTGTGCTGGCATAATTTTTAGAAGAATTGGTCTGTCTCTCCTACTTCTATTGCTTCTTCTTTTGTTGTTCTGTGGTGAGCTTGGGAAACTCCTGCTCTTCACACTGGTCGTTTTTCAGACAGTAATCAAAGCTGTGGCTGTTTTTACTGTTACAGAAGTGTATATCATGGCTGGTTTTGTTGTTACAGAGGTGTATCCCATTGCTAACGTATCTGCTATTAGCTGAGTTTTTCACAGAATTGTAGAATGGTTTGAGTTGGAAGGGATCTTAAAGAACATCTGATTCCAACCGCACTACCATAGGCAAGGACACCTCCCACTAGACCAGGCTGCTCAAGGCCCCATCCAACCTCGCCTTGAACACTTCCAGGGGCCTGCACAGCTTCCCTGGCCAACCTGTTCCAGTGCCTCACGCCCCTCATTGTGGAGAATTTCTTTCTAATGCCTAGTCTAAATCTTCCCCTCTCCAATTTATAGCCATTCCTCCTAGTCCTATCTCTACGTACCTTTGTGAAAAGTCCCTCCCCAGCTTTCTTGTTCACCCCCTTCAGGTACTGGAAGGTCTCCTCAGAGCCTTCTCTTTTCCAGGCTGAACAACCCCAACTCACTCAGCCTGTCCTCGTACGGGAGGTGCTCCAGCCCTCTGATCATCCTTGTAGCCCTCCTCTGGACTCATTCCAACAGTTCCATATCCTTCTTATGTTGAGGATTCCAGAACTGGACACAATACTCCAGATGAGGTCTCACAAGAGCAGAATAGAGGGGCAGAATTGCCTCCCTTGACCTGCTGGCTGTGCTTCTATTGATGCAGCCCAGGATATAGTTGGAATTCTGGGCTTCAAGCATGCATTACCGGCACATGTCAAGCTTCTCATGAATCAGCACTCACAAGTGCTTCTCTGCTGGGCTGCTCTCAATCACATCATCCCCCATCCTGTATTTAAACTATGGGTTGTCCCAAACCAGGTGTAGCACCTTGCACTTGGCCTTGTTGAACCTCATGAGATTCACACAGGCCCACTTCTCCAGCTTGTCCAGGTCCCCCTGGACCACATCTCATCTTTCAGTGTGGCAAGTGTACCACTCAGCCTGATATCATCTGCAAACTTGCTGAGGGTGCACTCAGTCTCACTGTTGGTATCATTGAGGAAGATAGTAAACAGCATTGGTCCCAGTACGGACACCGGAGGGACACCACTTGTCACTGATCGCCTTCTGGACATCGAGCTGTGGACCACTACTCTCTGAATATGACCATCCAAACAATTTCTTATCCACTGAACAGTCCACCCATCAAATCCATATGTTTCCAATGTAGAGACAAGGATGTTGTGGGGGATTGTGTGAAAGGCTTTACAGAAGACATTGCTTTTCCCATGTCCACTGATGTGGTTACCCCATCACAGAAAGCTGCTAGGCTGGTTAGACAGGACTTGCCCTTAGTGAAGCCGTGCTGGTTGCCACTAATCACCTCCCTGCTCTCCATGTGCTTTAGCACAGCTTCTAGGAAGATGTGTTCCATGATCTTCCCAGACACATAGGTAAGGCTGACAGGTCAGTACATCCCAGGGTCAGCTTTTCTACTCTCTTTAAAAATGGGGACAAATTTACCCTTCTTCGAGTCACCAGGGACTTCTGACTGCTATGACTTTCCAAATATCACAAGGGTGTCTTGGCAAACCACATCAGCCAATTCCCTGAGGACACTGGGATACATCTTATCAGGTCCTATAGACTTATATATGTTCAGGTTCCTCAGGTGGTCACGAACCTGATTCTCCTCTACAGTGGGAGGGGCTTTACTCTCCTGGTCCCCCTGTAATTATTTTTTTTTTTCCCAGAATGTCAGTGTTTAATGATGTTCTATATTCAGCTCAGTTAGAGTCAAGAACATATTTCAGTGCTTTCCTAACCCAGGATAAGCCTCTGCCATTACCTGAGGCCTATGTACTACTGCTTGTATCAAGTATATCATTCACAAAAGCAAAAGAAAAAGTCCTGTTTTCAAATCGCAGTTCCCTTGAAAGCAATCTTAATGAGAGTGCTTCCTATCCAAAACCATTAAAATATCTAAGAAGATAAAAAAACTACTTGCCAGAATGAGAGATGTGTTTTCTTCAGGATATCTCACAAGTATTACCCTTATGATAAGTCTATGGTGATGAAGGAACTGTTGGGCTCTGACTCTTCAGATTGCCTGAAATACCCTTGTCTGCAGTGCTGCATAAATAATTGCAGTCCAGTCTGCTGTGCTTTGTATTTGCTAGTTAGCACTTGTACCAAATACTAAGCCATTGCTGGATGTGTTGCTAGAGAGATGTTTAGACTTTAATTTTAAGGATTAACTTTACTAGAAGCAAGTTTTTCTGTGTAAGTTTAATTTTAAAGTCAGGAAAAAATATACAGGGAATTTTTTATTTTTGTTTTTACTAATGACGTTTCTTAGAATATTTTAGTAACCATAACATATTCATATCTGGTCCTGCTTTTTCTTCACAGCATTATTCAACCTTATACCAGTGGGACTTCGAGTTGTTGCTATCCAGGGTGTAAAGACTGGCTTGTATATAGCCCTAAATGGAGAAGGTTTCCTCTACACATCAGTAAGTACCTTTCTGAACTCTGTTTGAGAGGCACAGATGAAGTTGAAATCTACATATTCACTTTTAACAAGTTCTATAATGCCTATATGTGTTTATACATATACTACACACTTGTGTACCCATATATGTATGCAGCATATCTATAAATGGGATACAGTAGGAATTCTTGTGTACTGTGTATGACAGTCTGCGTGTTACCGGTCCTAAAAAAACATTCGGTAGAGCTCTTTTTCTCATTGGTTTTATTGGTAGTGTGCAATTCACCACAAAAGTTATTTTTTTAATTACATTCTCTAGAATTTTTAAATAAACACCTGAAATTATTTTCTTAGTGACTTTTTGGTCAGAATCCAAAAGATGCGTCAACAGTTACTTTTACAGATAAGAGTTACAGATGTAACTTGTGTCTAAAAAGTTATTAACAGCCTCACAGTTTATCATCATAATGTTGTAATTGTATGCTTAGCATTATTGATTTTTTTTAATTTCAGGTATAAGGAAGATAAAGAGTTCTGTGAGGGACTGTATCTTGTACAATGATCAAAGTTTAGAAAAAATCTTTTAAGTCACAAACATGACTGCTGCATAAAGTGATTGGAAAATCCTCAGATTGTTTAAGATATCCTGAATGATTTAACGCTAATCAGTTAGTGTGTTATTGTAAATACGGAAATCAGTTTTGTGTAAATGAAATGTCTTAACCTTTTTTGAAGGACAGACTTTAATATGAACAGGCAGTTCTGTCAGGTATTAACAAGGTGGCTTAAAGGATTTTTTTATTAATATTGCCATCTGTATTGAATTTATTTACACAATGCTTTTTTCCATTTTTTACATCACATGGTTCTTAATTTCTCACTTAGTTACAATACACTGCTTTGTTTTCAATGTCTGTTGAAAGTAAATTGGACAGATTAAGTTTCTGATGCCCTGAGAGAAAATATTCTGTTTGTTTTGAATACACAAATGTCTTGGAAAAGCTAATTAGGAAGAAAAAATGGAACTAATCTTGAATGTCAATTTAAAGACAAAGAAAATTACTCCTCATAAAATGTGTGCTGGAAACTCCAGCAGTATGATCCAAAACATTTATTTTCTTCTGTTCAAAATAAAAAAACCAGCTGTCAGAGGGAAGTTAATTAGAAGAAAATCTTAGAGCTATTAGAGAAAATACATTGTTGACTTCCCAGTTTCTTCACTTCATGTGGGGAATTCATTTCATTGTGGTGGCATGAACAGTGCTTTTAAAATGTGTTTTAACAGTTAAGAGTACGTTCTTGCCCAGCACTGTTTCTGAAGTGAGTTTTTAGTACTTCAGAGAGAAATATAAGTTTCAGAAAATGTACTAGGTTTTTGATGGGTAATTCTGCAAAGGAGGGGACTCTACACAAACAGATTCTGGCAGCCGCCATGTTTATGCATGATGCTGGAAATGGACCAAGTTTAATCAACAGCGGCATCTGAGGAAGTGAAAGGAGTGGAAAGTACAAGGCAAGAGAAGAAGAGATGGCTGGATCCAGACTTCGCATAGATGTGAACCCAACCCTCAGAACATCCTCAGGTCTAACAAGATATTTCTGGCACACCAGTGAGAATCTGAATTGCTTGGTTCCTATGTCTTCTTTTTGAGCAACCGAGATTACTTAGGTTATGATCATGTCTTATGCATGTAGATAAAAGATTATGTAAAAGGAAAATGTAATCCAAGTGCTTAATGTTTGGCAGGATTCTATATTCTTCATTGACACTAAATGCAAGATTTTTGGACTCGATGACTTCCTATACTCCTGTAGTTACTGGCAACTTGTTAACCACTTCTGAATTTCATTCTGTGAATGTTATGTTTTAAGTGTATTTCACATAGACACGCTCTCCCAAGAGATTTTTATCTTTAGCTTGTAAGGTAAGGAAAGGTGATTTTTTGGAATGTACTAGTGTATGAGCCAAATGCAGGCAGAATGCAGTAGTAGCCACAAAGACACAAACATAATGAAAAGAATACATTTATTTGTTACCTCACAATCTGAGGCAACTCTGAAAAAGCACCCAGACAGGGGAAGTGGAAGCAGGAATACAGACACTGAAGAGCTAGGTCTTTGCTAGAAAGTGTGTGGGTGCCGAATCTGCCACTTTGTCTGTATTTATCGGAGAAAAACTAAGTAGTTTTCCAGTGTGCTTTGGTCTTTCTCACAGCAGGGCAGAAATCTCAAGCAAGTTTTCTGGGATGGTCTTGAGTTTATGACAAGCCTGTGTTATCTAAGCACAAAGGGTTCTACTTGTTAAGCACACAAGACTAGGCGATGATGAGCATGATTTATTTGTTTTTCTACATCCCAGCTGCAAGGTCACTTGAGCATATTTTACAATTCCTCCTCACAATCTCCTGTTATCTTCCCACAGCTGCTTACTTTTCCTCTTGTGGAGAATGAAAGATGAGTGGCCCATTAAGTGGCACAGAGATGTGACACATCTGAAAACTCAGTGGAAGCCTTTGGTTTTGATATGTCTGCAAAATGATTTTCAACTTACGCTTTTGCCAGGTTGAAAAGTAGTAATATTCAGTAATTTAATGCAAATTTAAAGGTAGTGATTTCAAAACATCAGTGTTCAAATAGAGTTTTGATTGTTTCATATTCATGTATTGAAAACATTAACAATACATTTTTGTCTTAGCAATTGTCTGTTTTCAGCTTAGAAACTAAAGTATTTGAAATAAGAAGATAAAGCATCAGAGAGAAGCCTGCCTTCTCCCTGAGGATCAAGATGAAGAAATACTGCCTGTGGAATTTTTTGAATATTGTCATTTGTAGAAAAATATTTTTAACCAATGGCTTTCTATCACTGTCTTGTTGGTGGATTTTTTTGACTCTTTGTCATGGTTGTGTGTCTTTTGCACCTAAATGCCAAAGTTATGTATTCCATGTCATACATGTTTTCCCCCTTGGGTATTCAGGGGAAAATAGCAGAAAAAAAAGTGCTCTGTTTTGTGTGCCAACTGACATAATTGAAGAAAAAAAGCCACATAATGGGAATGCTAGTTAAAATTTACATATATTTAGATATATTAGGACTTTCTTATAAAAATTTTTAAAAACATGTACTATAGATGAAGTAGAATTTATTGAAGTCCTGTATAGTCCTTCTCTGCTGAGTACCTCGGTGTCCCTTTCTCCTTTCACAGTCTATGAAATCAACAGCTTGTGTGAGTATCTCGTTTGTTGATGCCTCTCTTCAGAGACTAAAGGCCTCAACTCAATTACTTTTTATCGTAATCTTCACATGATGTTGGCTAATTAAGCAACAGCGGTGACAGGAAAACTATTATGTGTGATCCTGCTATCTCTGATATGGAGTATTTGGTAAAAGGAAAATGGAAGTTAGAGTGGCAGACCAGTTTCACATACAAGATTATCAAATGCGGATTTGCACTGTTTCTGTACTTTGCTTTTAAAAAAACCCAAACTACTCTTTCTTTTTTAATGTTTGTTCGTGTCAGTTTGGTAGTCTCCTTTCTTTCTCATTTTATTCTGCAATATTTAAGAATTTTTTCAACTAATTCACAGGATTAGAAGTAGATAAACATGCAGAAATATCATACATCATACATCAGTGTTATGGCATTGTTTCTTTCTTTTAACAGAAGCAGAAGGACAACAAATTGTGTAGCTTTCATACCTATTTTGCTTGCTGCAGCAGTTGAGGCTTGTGTTCTGTCCTTTGGGGATTTATCAAGTCACGGTCCCTAACACACACCACCAAAGCCTTGTCAAATAAAGGAGAAGCAAAATCTTTGGAGTTTGAAATGGCTTTGTAGAATTCCTAAGGGAAAATACTTTTCCAAAATTATGACCTTATTTTTCAATGCTTTCAAAAGTAATTATTGTAATACCATGATTCATTATTTTCTATCATATAACATGTGAGAACAAGAGCTTTTCATGCTCAGGTTTTTTCCTTACACTTCTAAGGGTTAACCCATTTAAAAAATGTCCATTAAGCTCACTGTTTTTTAAGTTTTGGTTATTGCATCCAACTTCATTTCTGCATGAGTATGTAAACCTTTACTTACATGTGTATATCCATTTATATCCACTCATAATTGGGTACATTTGTTTAGTGATAGCTTCCAGGTTCTAGGCATGTGTTAGTGAGCAATGGCAATTATAAAACTGAGTCGAAATTTATTTTAGATGCATTCATGAATTGTGAATAATTCAGTATTTATGACTGAATTTACCACTGTGAAAGATTGCTGAAGTGCTGGATAGCTGGATTTTTCTGCAAAGAATCTTCTAAATCTCTAGCAAGATTATTTTTGTAATAGTTATGGACTTTATATGTTAAAGTCCAAAAATATGCCTTACTCATATCTCACTTTTGGAAAAGGTGGACAAGATAAGGTTTTGTTTCCACAGTTGATCCTGTCAAAATCAAAAGAAGTGAAACCAGCTTCATGCGCTGAAAAAATTGAGCACAGCCACAGGGATTCTCCATGGGGAACAGATATTGCCTGCAGCAGGAAGATGGCAGTGCAGTACATGGCAGAAGCTTTTGTTTGTTTTGATTCTAATTTTGGTCAGCTAACTTTGCAAAAGGTTCATTAGTTCAATTTGCATGGAGTCTGCAGCCTGTTTTGCTTCTAGGTTTTTCTGCTATTGTGACAGGATGAACTCAGAAGTAAAATTGTATGTTAGTCCATTTTATGATAACTGTTTTCCTAAGGAAATGATATGAAGGTCCTCTTGGATTGTGTAAATTAATTTCTCTTAAGACCTACTTGATGTATCTGGGAGGGTTTGGAAGGACTACTGTGGGGTGTTTTTTCATCCTAGGAACAGTTTATCAGGGTGTTACCACCTGTTGGTAGCTGCTGGAGTAAGACAAAAGGAAAAAACTAAAATATCAAAAGGAAAACATTCCTAACTCTAAACCACCCTTGCCTGCTTGTGCTTTCATCTTTGTGTTTCCTTTTTAACTATTTCTTCTGCCAGTTTTCACTGAGACCTGAAATGTGGATGAAACCAGAAAGGGTAAAGTATGTCTGTGATATTGTCAGCAGCAGGTATTAAGTCAGAGCAATCCACTGCATAATTTCTTAGTTAGGCTGATGAACTATATAGAATCATAGAATATGTTCTAAAAGATGACTGTGCCTGTAGGACTAGGTCTGAACTGCCTGGTCACCACTTCTAGTGTGGTGCTTGGCAGGATTTGAGTACTGTGGCTCCAGAGCTACTCTTCTAGGTATGGTACAGTGGGAACCCCGCTGGGAGGGTAGATAGAGTAATAGAAAGTCAAGGCTGCATTACACATTTCTGGGAGGTCTTACCAACTTTTTATAAAATATCTCAGAATTACAGATTACACACAACTTTACAGAATAATCTTCTTGTATGATGGGGGTTTGCGTTTGATCTTCCATGGTATGTGATGTTGAGGGTATTTGAATGGTGTTGGTGGGATAGTGTTTCTGCAACAGTAATATGTCTGTCTGTGTTACAGCCTTTATGAATGAGAGAGAACATCAATATCTGTTACTGGGAAGTGTATTTGTTATATCACTTTGGCAACTCTCACTTGAAACAAAAGCCTTGGAGGGTTTCTTCTGACATTTCAGCAACTTCCCAGTGCTGATATTTCCATCGCTTCTTTAAGCTCACATAATTGACCCATCTGAGGAGAACAGAATTCAGCCTCAAGAAAGAACATAGGAGCACAGACAGTAAAACCTGAAAAAGATTGAGAACTGAAGTAATCTGTATTTCTAGAATCTAAATCAAAGTCAAATGAAAAATAAGTTTCCAGTAACTTTTCATAGAGCCTCTCTTTGTGCTTTGGAATAACAATGATTCATGTGTGCACTACTTTGAAGGTTCAAAGGTGCGTTAAACTTTACAATAAACAGAACAGAAGGGTTTTTAAACTAGACAAGACCATAATGGAAATGTGTTTTAAAATTCATATTTTTTTACAGGAATAATGAAAAAGTTGTTAATGTGACATTGAGACAGCATTTTTCTGTTGATTTTGTGTTCTTACAGCATAAGAGCAGTTGACCTAGGTTTTGGCAGATTGTTCACTAATTTGCAAGGTACTGTAGAAATAGTTAGGAATATATCTGTTTTGAGAGATGTGGACAAATATGAGCTTGGTCTATGACTTAAAGACTAGGTTTTTTAGTTCACTCATCATCATCTATGTCTTGGAACTGCTCTGGCACACTTTGGAGAGGAGAAAATGGGTGAATTTAATGATCTGAAAACCATAGATTCCGATAAAGACTTTTGATAGCTAATTATGTTAACAGTGGGTTTTTTTAGGAATGTAAATGCATAGACCTTATGCAAGCTCCATCAGCTAATTTTAAGGACTTACCACTAAAATGCTTTCTTATGTATGAATACTTCCTTTGCATAGTTTGTTATTTTTTATTCAATTTGATATCAGTTGAAAGTTGTCCTATATTTGCTTCATAAAACAAAAGTTTGTTTGAGAGGAGAGTAAACAGGACGTTTCATGGCTATGTTCTTCTTTAAGTTAAGCTGTGTAGCCCGAAAGGTAAATGAGTTCAGCGTGTTCCAGAAGCCACTGAAATACATTGACAGGGAGGAGGAAAACATCTGCATGGTTTATGCTTATTCATATCTATGTTTGGAGGTACATAATTTGTCTCTCAAGCTGCCTGCCAAAAATAAATACAGAAAATTGCTAATATATTTATTTATTCTATGGTGGCACTTAAGAAACAACTGGTAACATAGACCTTCTTCATTGTACAAAACAGTGCCAGATGTCCCTGCTACAGAGTATAGTAGAAAAGGGGTATAAAATGCATACTAAGTCCATGACTTTTTTCAGTGGGTCAGGGTTTCAGTACCTTTTTATATTAAATGTGCTGAAGCCAGTGTTTTCACACACAAGATAAGGGAAAAAGGAGGCATGCACAGACACATGAGAGTTTGATACGTAAGGAGAGAAGTAAGAAGGAAAGATGCGAATGGAAAAAGACTGACATGAGGAGACTGTGATAAACAGGGATTTAAGAAAGAGGAGAAAAAGCATAGTTGAGCAGAACAGAATTATAAAAAACCCTGTGATGATATCATCATTGTAGAAACGTTTATGATGGTATCATGATGCTTGCATTTATTACTACCTCTCTGAGTCTTTTAAATGCAGAAATGACTACTATTTGAACTACAGTTCATAAACAGTACTAGTTAAAAAGTACGCTACTTTGAATATACAAAAATATAACCAGTACTATAATGATACAGTATTTTAGTGTGGCTTCATCTGTGGCAGCTGTTGCAGTGTTTCCCATTTCTGCCACTTACGCTATACTGGTAATAATGTGACTTGACTCAAAACTTGCAGTGATGTTTTTTGACAGTTAAACCAAAGATGCGGGTCCTGTTTGGTTCATTAACATCCACTGTATTCTTGACAGCGCTTAGCTGAAATTTTCATCTATAAGAAAAACATTCATATTTGCTTAAAATATTTCTTTAACTTTCTCACATTTTTTCTCTCATATGCACATGCAAATAAATCTCTTGATATATGTGTTCTCTTTCCCTAAGACTACAGAAATGTATGTAAATGTATCATGGTTAAATAGCTGCTCTTCCATACTTCTTGTCCAAGCATGGAAGATGACAGACTCAGCAGCTACAGATGGATATTTTTCAACTAATAATTGCATGGCAAGGAATAGTACTGTAGGTAGGTAATAATCTTATCTCATGCTTCAGGAAGTAAGATGATGTGGTCGCAAGTCGTATTCCTCAGGGCTCAGTGCTGGGTCCAGTCCTGTTCACTATCTTTATCAATGACCTGGATAAGGGGATTGAGTGTGCCTTTAGCAAGTTTGTGGGCGACACTAAACTGGGAGGAAGTGTCGATCTGCTGGAAGAAAATTCTAATTTGAAATTTCTAATTTTCTCTTCATTACTATTTAATCTTATTCATTGCATCAAAGAATGAAAAGTAGCTATAAAAGATTTAAAATATCTCAAATTTTGGACAATTACAAAAAACTTATTTTCATTACCAAACTTTACTACTTATTTCCGTTATTGGTTAATGAATATTCAAAATATTGAAGAAAATTGTAGATGGATTTTATGGTAAACTTAAATCCATTTCATTATAGAATAAATTTAGTTTGTATGATTTAAAGAAGGCTTCTTACTGCATCCTCAAGATTTCTAGGTAGGACACAACAATTAACTCTGTGTGGGCTAGAATAAAAAAAAATAGACACATGAGGTACTGTCTGTCATTGCTGTAGCTGCATAGTTAATATATGTTCTCTTGTTCAGGACTATTTCCAAAAGATACATGGTTAGATACCAAGACAGATGAACAGAAATGAGCTATGAGCTTTTAAGTATAAAGTCTATTTAAAAAAAAATTATAGTGGGCTGAAGAATGCCTTTAGTAAGGCAAAAACATGCATTCATTATGCAAGAAAAGTTCAGCATTATGTTACAATAATAAAAAAGTCAAATGCATACTTTTTAACTTTTTATAATTTCTCTAAAACATTAACTGGGTAAGAATATTCAATGTATATCCTATGATATTAACATAAAAGAGGAAAATGTTGTATTGACCTGTGTAATTAAAGAAAATTATGCAAGCATCTTATAACTTCAGGGAGCTTGGTAAAGCACACTACGTATCCTATAGTAAGAGGGTGTGGGCTCATGTATATGAGTATTAATTTATTACTGTATCTCTGCAACACAATTCTGCATAACATGTGGTCCTTAAGATTCAGTTGCAAAAGGAGTATGGTATATTTAACATGTTATTGTAGTGTGCAACCCTACACAGTAGGGTTTCGTATAAAAGTTGTTTCTATAAATACTATATGTTGAAAGAAGCCACAACAGTCTGTTGTAAAATGAAAGTGCTGTTTGCAATACAATAGCCATATATGTCTTCTGTCTTAGTGTTACATATGTTAGTAACTGATTTATGTGTAATATCCATTATATTTTTGGAACAAAACAGGTTTCATGTTATTACTGAATTTTTTTTTCTAACCTCGCTACTATATACATTTGTTTTCTTTTTTGCAGCATATTCATATTTTCACTTGAATAGGCAAGTGCGTAGCTAAGGTTAGTGAATGATAATTAGTGATAAAATTATATCCACTGTAATCTTCCCATATGCCAAGTGCCCCTGTGGAAAAACTTGGGACATTTCAGTTTCTTCCTCCTTGGTGCGGCTGCTTTAGCCTTGGGGTGGATCCTGCATGGAAACCCGACCATCTGGGCAGGCCCGTAGAAATGCTGATTCTGCATGTCCTGACTAATGACTCCCTTACCCTGGCCTCTTGCTTGTCCTCAGAGCCCATTAGCCTGGGAGCTGCTCTAGAGTGTTCTTGTCCCCCTGCCTTACCTGTGCGTGTTGGGAGGACAGAGAGCTGCTTCCACCAGCTTTTCCCTGTGGATTTTCTGTGGCCAGGGACTAGATACAGTGCGTGTCTTTGCAGAATTGTGGAAGTCTGTGGGTAATATGTCCACGTAAACAACTGGGATCAACTCTGAAGCCTTCTCATTTCTGTGGGACTAAACCTTTCTGAAAGAATAACTTGAGACTACCTTTTTCCCCCTTTAGCTAAATTTATGGTTAACTATTCACTGATTACAATTCACTTGCAATGTAAATGAATTTGCTAAGACTGATTTTTAGGTATCTATGCAAAACTAGCTAGGAAAGTAAGCATCCAGTAACTTCTTGTATGTAGTTGTAGCAAACATCAAGTCACAGAATCATAGAATCATAGAATAGTTTGGATTGGAAGGTCATCTTAAAGATCATCTAATTCCAACCCCCTGCCATTGGCAGGGACACCTCCCACTAGATCAGGTTACACAAGGCCCCATCCAACCTGGCCCTGAACCCCTGCAGGGATGGGACATGCACAACTTCCCTGGGCAACCTGTGCCAGTGTCTCTGCACTCTCATGGTGAAGAGATTCTTTCTTATGTAAAGCCTAAATCTACCCCTCTGAAGTTTATACCCATTCTCCCTCATCCTATCACTACAAACCTTTGTGATCATCTCCTTTGTCTTCATCTCCCTCTTCATTTCTGATGTCAAATTCCTTAATCCTCCACTTACTCTGTGGGGAACTTTCCCTAACAGTGATCCCTGGGATATTTCCATGGATAGTCCATGATCATGTGTGCTCATTTAGACAAATATAATAGACCTTACAACTTGCTTGTGACATTTTTCTTTGTAGAGTGCAATTTTTCTTCTGCATTCTCTTCTTTCCTTCATTTGAGACACGATCCAGTTACTGGGGACACAGTTTTAGGTGGAGACAGGCAGATACTGGCCTACTGGAGGAATGTATGACATTGATCTGTCTCATTACTTGACCAAGCACTAGCTGTGGTGTGGCATCAGAACAACATCCAGCAGTGGTGGGGCCTTTTCTGCCCATGCTTTAGTGTAATTGCACGCATCTTTAATCACATAGAAGTTCCAGTTTCAAATTTTTGAACTACTTTCTGGTTGTTGGAGGGCTCCAAAAATTTCAGGAGAACCAAGTGTTGACCTAATTGTGATACTAGTTATAATTGCTGATCTTACAGGTAGCGAGGTGTGCATAACTGAGCACTTTCAAAAGCCCCTCTTGCAAGGGTTAAACTTGCAAGGTTTATTGTGCAATGTTTATTCAATATATTCTATCCAGTGTCAGATGAGAAGCTGTCTTGACTGATTGCTGTTGACTTGACAAGGGTTCTTGTATTTTAGTAGACTACAAATGCAGCCTTAGGGACATACTGTCTCTCCCCGGGGGTGTCTCAAAAGGAATAATAAATCTGTATTAAATCAGCAGTCAAACATGAATCCTACACTAAAAGCACTGGAGTAGGGGTTAGTAAATGACTCACCCCATTGTGTTTGAATGTAGTTGTGACCTCTATATTTAATTCTTATATATATGTCACTAAACATTTTGTAATAAGAAGTGATGCAGTGCCACTACCTGGCAAACATGAATCCCTGGACTTAATATACTGGATCTGCTGGAAGACCCTGGAATTTGAGTAAGTGAAACAAGAAGCTGAAGACTTAATTTCTTCTGTGGACCTGTGGATTTCTTTTTTGAATGGCACTTCACCTTTCGGATAACTTTGGCTTATTAATAGGATAATAAAACTTATTAGTATTGTCAGGCCTTTGCATTATATTACTTAATCTTTAGTGTGATAGTGGCTGCAAAGCTGAAAACAAGAAGTTTCAGCATGAAAATGAAAAGCTGGTACTTAGCAGCTCCACAGATATACACACCTAAAAATCCAGAGTTTTCCACAAAGAGATGTGATTGCCTAATTCACCATGGAATTGTTTACTTATTGCAGAATTGCCTGGTGGCTGGTGAATTTTAAAAAAAATAGGTGAAGGGTTTTATACCACAGGCACAAAACAAAATATAGCCAATCTTTCAAAAGCATAATATGTTCTCTTTTTCATGTCCCTCTTGGCCAGCATCTGACTTCCATGTTGTGACTGATGTCCCCTAAGCAATTATAACCTGTCACATTGCCATTCAGGCTACAGGCCAAAACGGAGCGCAGTCCAGATCATCAGGAAAGAGAAGAATATTATGAAAAGATCTACTCATTGAAGTAGTTTAGTAGATGTTAAGAATAAGTAGAAGTATAATGTATTTTTTAATGTATTGGCCAAGTATTACCACTATTTCTCTTACCAATGTTTTACATTATTGGCTAGGTATGGCTTTATTTTAAAAAACTAAAGGTTTCATTTTCATAAAATTATAATTAAAAAGTAGACTTGCCTGTGATTAACCACACTCTGCAATCGTTGTTGGTATTTTTTAATTCATGCTCGAACGTATTTGGATGTTCCCTGCCAAGGAAAGAGCAAGAGGCATGTCACTGTGATAATGTGAGAACAGACCAGTCAGACAAAAAAAGTAAAGTATAATTAATCAAGAATAATCTGGAAGAACCATCTCTGTAAATTATTGATGTTCTCAGGGAGGTACGAACTGAAAAATGCATTCTCTCAGAGCTCAGTTGTAATTTCATAGTTTCACAAGAATTACTTTTCTTTTTATAATGGCCTAGAATAATTTTTAGGTTTGGTAGGAATTTTTCATTCCAGTGAGATCTGGAGGTATTGGGCTATACTTCAGTAGGTACCAGAAGGATGTGGATAAGTCTAAGCATCACTTCCATTCAGCTTCTTCTTGAACAAAGTATCACAGGGAGAATCCCTCTGTTTAATTCAAATTTTGAATGCTGTTAATACCAAGTATGTTTAATTTTAATCTGCATACCTCATGCTTTTTTCCCCCCTTCTGTTTTCTGGAGAACTGCTTTTTAAGGCTTAGGGTAAGATAGCAAGATACAGCATTTAATATTCTTTTTCAACACTTAGGTTGCTCATGAGGAGGACTGAGTTGACTATTTTTTTCTTGACATTTGAAGATCAAGAGTGTGCCCTTGTCTCTTCATTTTTGAGTCTCTATTGGCACCAACAGCAAAGGAGATGAAGGAATCGGCCTTTCAGGCATTGGAAGTGACAACTTCAGAAGCATCAGCTGAGGCAATTCTATCACCCATTTAACATTCATTTGAGCATTGAAGGTGGCTGAAGAATAGCTTTTGAAAACAGAATAAGAGATACAATTTATATTTCCTCTTAATACTTAAAGAAATTTCTCTGCATCTTTGACAGTTGACAGCATCCTGCCCTGTGCTGTCCTACTCAGAACTGTGAAAGCCACATTTCCTCCACTGACATGACTAGAGTAGAAGATAGATCAGTTTATTTTTTTATTTTAAAAGATTATTTTATGGAGGTGACTGCTCTATAGAAGGCATGTGAGGAATACTGAGATAAACTACTGTGTCCAACTCACAGTTTTGGATGTGTAAATAAGGCATTGTGAAAGAAGGAGGCAGAAGAAAGGATTAGGATTAGGTGATTGACAGGTAGATCATAGGAGGTTCACTTCAAATTCTGCCAGTCATAGGAAAACAGTATCACTAGTAAATTTTGCCTGAAACTGCTCAAGATAAAAATAGCCTTGCTTAAAATTGCTGGAGTTACCCTCATAGGAAATGTGAGGGCACTGGCCATGTCAGATGCAGACAAGATGAAAAGTTCATGCAAGGTGTCTTTTTATTCTGGCGGATCAAAGATTTTGTTAGCTGTGAAGAGGCATGTTCATTTTCATTCATCTTTCATTTCCAAACCTGGAAATACAGCATGGAGTTCTGTGGTCCTGGTCTTAAAAAACAGATACACTGTAACCTTGTTATCCTCATGAGTCAGTAGACGTGTTTTTATGTGAGTCTACAGTGGCAGATGTTTCTTGGACAAGTTTGTGGAATGAAACTTTCCACATAGTCATATGAATGAAACACCATCATGGAAATGCAAAGAAAACATTTATGGGTATCCCTCCTTGCACAAATAAAATTAGTGTAAATTATACCTAAAAATATAATTTAATCATAAAAAATAATGTAAAAGAAAAAAACACAAAACTATTTTGAGAATATACTTATTCCCTTTCAATACAGCCTGAATAATCCAAATTATTAACCAGTTTACAAGAATTGAACCTGTGTACTTTGCAGATTTAGAGAATTTCTTTTGTGCTTCTATCAGTACATGGAAATTGTTGGTAGTCAAATCAGGTAGCATTTCATTCGAAGGTATGTAACAGTAACTTTATGAATAATCAGAGAAATTAGAAAAATTGGTTTTCCTTCTTAATTACTACCATCTGTTGGTAATTCTTAATCAGACTGTATAGTGTTTTTGTAAAAGAAAATGTCTTCAGAAGTTCAGTAAATATGTTTGCGTGTATGTGATATTTTTTTCTCCAAAAAGATGAGAAACCTATTTTTCTTCACATTTTTCCATTCAACAAAGCAACAAATGCAGAAAAATGCCTGCATCTATTTTCTCTTCCTTTTGTCAAGTCCTATTTGTTAAAGTAGTGCTGTACTCTTTTTCTTTATCTCTGGATGGAAGAAGGAATTTTATTTGGCATTTCATGGCCTGCTGCTTTTTCTAAAGGTTTCCAACTCAATTCCCCTCACTGGTAGGCAGCGGGGGGTTCTCTAGCTCATGCTTAAGATTGTTAGTAGCATCTTTCTTTTAATGTCAAATTGATATTGCTCTGTGATTGGAGTGACCTGGAAAGCAAGCTCTGCTGGATAAGTCCTTATTAAGGTGACATATTGTTCCTTTTCTGAAGTAAATATTTTTTTGACTTTTAAAAAACCCATCAGCTGACTCATTCATTTATTCTATAGTATGAATAGGTAAAACAAGTAAACAAAAATAAACAAATAATTTTATTAACAAGGTTTTCTTTTCCATATGCATTCTAAACATCAGTGTTGAAACATTGACAGGAAGGCAGGTTTTTCTAGGACAAGTTGTTAAAATGATAATCTTATATTATGCTAATAAAAGAATACGCTAAGGATTTCTCATGCACATCAGCAGTTTCATACTTTTGGGTAGTCTCAGTGAGGTGGGAACTGTGCTACTTCCATGAAAAAAGCTTTGTGAAACTGGAGCTGAAGTGCCAACAAATAGCCATAATATGGTGACAGGAACTTATTATTTTGTTAACTTCTTCCACCTGGGGAACTCAAAGAACTTTATATGCAGGAATGAATGTAACTTTGTAACTCCCATTTGTGCTGTGCAAAAATGCCAGTAAGCATTCTTGTCTTCTTTTAAAAAATCTAAAAACCCCCTTCAGTTTAGGAAATTGTTTAGAGTTTACTTCACCATGGTAACAGAAGTATGTGTCAAGCATTAAGTATTTAGCAAAGATTTGAGATATATGAAGGTTTAACAGTAGAAGCTAATCTGTACAGAGTCCCTAGTTCTTTCTCTGGACTTTCTAAGTCAGGGTTAGAAAAAAGGCAGCTGAATTTCTTAATGTTTTCTGAATTTAAAAGTCATGATAAATTCATCATAGTGCCATGGTGTGTGGTTGAATGCAGTCACAAAGCTGTCCATCACCTGGAAACCTCTACTAAAATGATTGCCCTAGATTCAAAAGATTTGAGATAAGTTTATGATAGAATGAATTCCAATTATTTTTGCAGGAAGCCTATATGTAGACTGCAGTGTGGAATATCCTGTTTTCTGACAATAAACCATGGCAAAATTGCATTGTTCTTTCACATACTGTCTCCAGAAATTTATCTTAAAAATTATTCTTTAAAAGTCCTGTCTCTCTATCATTTTAACAAAATTATGAACACAGTGTCAGAACAGGGGAGAAAACTGTTTTTTTCATGCACTTTGTTTGCTCTGGGCTAAAATCTCATGTTCAAAGTAGCTGTCTAAAATGAGCTTTTTGGCTTCTCTTTTTTTTCCTATTTCTGGTGAATGTTTCTTGCCTCAAGCTCGTTTTGTTAGCTAACTGGATTACCTGAATACTGGTACTAAGATGTAATTTCTCCCAGGGGAATTTTACATACAGACACCTTATCACTACTCAGATAAAACTTTACGTTCACAACCTGATCTGTCTAGTTTGGTCCTGACAGTGGAAATCTAGCTGTTTTGAGTCAGACAAAGCAGCAGTAGCAGGAAGCAACTTTTAGTATGTACTACTGCTTCTTGGAAATGTTTTGCTAACTGTGACTCTGTTGTCTGCTAGGCTTAACTTCTACAGTGGAGAATGGTGAAAGAAAAGTAATATTGATCAGACTAAACATAAGTGATCATTTCAGATGTCAGACTGAGCATATAAATTAAGTGCATAATTATTTGGAAATCTCATAGTTTGAACATATAAAATTCATGTTTATTAGTTAATAATTAAGGGAAATGCAATGAAATGATAAGCAGTGCAGACCACAATCCTTTTAATACTGCTATTAGATTGGGCTCCTGATTTTTAATAGCATCATAGGTGATTTGAAATGTAAATATCACTTAGAAAAATAGCTATATGTTTATAGATACTTCTCTACTTAAATTATATCACCTGTAAAGCTTTTGTGCTTGAAAAGAGTTATGCCAATGAAAGGGGAAAAGGTCCTTTCTTTTTGATGAGATGTACTTAGTAGTTTCTCTTTTGTCTTAAAAGTATCACAACAAGGAAAGATCTTAGTCTGAAACTGTTAGTACTTCTTTGTTTGCATTTCTTTATATTAAAATGCCTTTATACCAAATCTGTACAATAAATCTGACACAAAAAAATTACCTGAGCGTTAACTGCTGTTTTTTAAGATGCTGATAGATAAAATTAAGGCATATCTAAAGCTAGATGTTAGTATGGCATCACAAAAGATCTGTCTTCCTATTTGTCAGAGCTTCTACCCCTAGGGAGCTTAATACAACTACTTCAATGCTTTTCCTAAGTGTAGCTCACTATGTATAGATGGTATTATATATTTACATTTACTTTTGTCTTAAACAGTGCTTCTCAGTGTTATTTACTTGAAGCCTAAATAATCTCTGTGGGTTATTTTTTCTGCTTTCTGTATTTTCAAATGCTGCATGCCAGAGAATAGAATAAATGAAAATTTACTTTGTATCTGTTACCTCTTTCACTTTGAAGACCAGATTCACATGTTTGGTAAATTGTATGTTGAAATGTAGTGGTCCAGAAGGCAAGATGAGCTTTTGTCCTAAAAATGGCCTGATATTCATGCTAGTACTAAGAACTTAAGAGACAAGTTATGCCCATTGCCAAAAAACCCAACAACCTTTCAAAGAGGAGGATAGGACCTTGCTTACATTTATGTTTTATTTTCCCTTCCCCACTTTGCCTAAAAAATTACTAGAAAGGTAATGAAGCATCAGAAACATCACCTACATTTGTCAAAAAAAAGTCAACAGTGGAGCCTGATTAACAGCACCCTTTATTGTGAAGAAGAAATGCGAATAAATCTACCCTGCATTATTACTGAAGTTAAAATTACAGGTGCTTAGTGCAATCGAATATTAGGCTGCAAACATTATGACTGAATTGGTCAAAATTTGTGAGTATTATGCAAGTAGCTTACACAAAACCCAGTAATGAATGATTTTCCATAAAAGTGCATATGTAACAGGTTCTAGCATCGAATTATCTGTTGTTTTTCATTAAGAGTGCTACTTCCTTTCCTGAACGATATGGAGAGCATGTGAAGGTTGGCTATACTTTTCATTCTATATAACCTTAGGAATGGTAGAGCCAAAGATAAATTCATACTTCTATAACAGAATTAGATAAATAAATATATGTATATACGTGGAGTTAGAAAACTGTTAAGCAAAGGTATTTTGATAACCTTTCACTCAGTCACATGTAAACATTTGCATTGCTTTTCAGAAGACTTTTGTATCAATTGTCAAGGAAAACCAAAAGGCTTTTCAAAGGAAATGCATCAGGATGTACCATAATATCTATCCAGTAGTGCGTAGGATGATGCTGGCTACCTTAATAAGAAAAAATACTGTAATAAAAATTTCCAGTTAACTTGGAAATGTAAGATGGTAATTTGAATGCAGTTTTCTAATCTCCATCTCTGAGTGGCTCAAGAGGACAATTACAAGGAGGAGGTAGGAAGCAGACAAGTACGCCTGAAATGCTATATATATGAACCAGAAATTGTTGCAGAAATTGGTTTGAAATGAGAAAGACCCACCTAAGTAAAAGGTTACTGAATCAAAGTTGTTACTGGAGGTAAATGATGTGAAAATCTGTGAATAAATATATCATACTCTCTACCACTGAAACTCGAAAAGTAATTTGTGATTTTAAACTGCAGAATAGAGGTTTATTATGTAAACTTGAATGCTATCTATAGTATAAATAGAAGCCTTATTAATATATAATGAAGCATTTCCTTTGTTTCTCCCTTCCCCTTTATACGTTGTTGATACGACTTATTACATTCAGAAGGCTGTGTTACTTTTCTCTTACCAAAAAGAGAAAATATTTTTTGAGGTCTTTTTGTCAATGGAAGGTTTTGGAATTTATGGTTTTGTGATTTTTTTCTAGTGTTTTTGTTCTTTTTATGTGGAAAAATGTGTTACTTGGTCTCCTGTTGGTCCTTATCTAAGTATAAAGTGATTCATTGCCATGACATTCATCATTTATATTATTTGTGTTTGTTTTCTGTCTGCTGTTGATTCTTCTGACTTTGTCAGAATGTGCATTTTAATCTCAAAAACATGGATATCATAGAATCATAGAATAACCAGGTTGGAAAAGACCCACCAGATCACTGAGTCCAACCATTCCTATCAAACACTAACCTTATTTCATTAAACGGTAATTCTCTTGTGTTATATAAGAAGTGATTAAGTAGAAGATAAGTAATTCTTAAGGATTAATATAACAATCAAGATTTGAAACCTCTTGTATATTGTATTTCTTTCTACTAAAAAGACTAGAAGAATTTTTAAGAACTTCTGGTAGCATAAAGTTTGGGTTCATTTCTATTAGTACTTTCATTTCATGTGACACGTGCCAATAAAGTAAGTAAGAAACTGCAGTATATCTAATTATGCCACAAGACAAGATAGGATAAGTTCAAAGAACAGGATTTTTTCTTTAATTTTTTTCATCACAAACACCTCCCAACAAAGGTGTCAATATTAACTACTGTGTGTGTTTCTCATTTAAAAGTACAATTAATTTCAAGGTAGAAAATATATGTGAAATAGAAAGAAACAGCATAAAAGACATTTTTAGAAGGGATTAACATTTATGATATAAGTTAATCTTCCACATATTTTGTTAATTCACTGTTTATGGTTCATGTGATATGTGTGGTAGAGTACATTATCCTCTCCTGGAGTGAAAGCTGCTAGTGCTGATGGTAATATCATGTACCCGTCATTGGTACTGCAGTCATTCTGCTTTCCTTCCCTCCTTCTCTTCTCCTTGTCTGAACCAATTTTTACCTTTTGTCATTTTTTTAGGCAGACCTATAAATGAATCTATATATATGTCCTGCCACACCCCAAGCAGAGCCACATTAATTTAATTGGAGCTCTGTCTAGAGTCACGCACCAACACAAATCTGCAAAGGAGTAAAAATATGCCTAAACAAATCAATATTTCAGCTAGATGCGCTAAAATCACGTGCCTATTCTTTCGGCACGTGAGCTGGAATTGTAGTTTGATGGATTTAGAGAAAACCTGAATATGGAGGCTGTTTTCAAGAGAAAAATGGTCACAAAAGATGGAGTGAAAAAAATAATAAATGGACAGTTGTATTCAGGAGAGCTGACCACTATTAAAAATTATAAGATTAAGGGAAAAATACCAGCTGACATATCATAAAACAAAAGAAAATAAGAAACCTCTTTGACTATTAGTCATACAATTGTAGAAGAAATGGAAACAAGGATATGGGACTGGAGGTGTGTACAAAAGAATAACTGAAGCATTTAATTTGGAAAAGATAAAGTTCTAAAACTCACAGTGAGAAACACAAAAGGCAATAAGAAGAGCCTGAATAAACACAACTAAAGTAAGAGAAGGAAAGGTCCATCTTTAACAGGATAGGTCCATCTTTAACAGGATGAAGAACAGTGTATGGCATTGAGAAGGCCAAAGCAGTCCAGAACTAATCTGAACCTAATTGGACCCACTGAAAGACTCACTCTAGCTAGAGGATTTTTTTACTAGTTAGTTGTAATTGATTAGAAGTGCCTGCTGTGACTGGCCTCTAATAGCCAAAGGAACTCAAAGCTGCAAGGGATAAGGTAGGAGTGAAAACCCCAAAGCAAGGCAAGTATTCTATCTAGCTTGGAGGGATGGAGTGGGAGGAGGAGGTAGAATCTAGCAAACAGCATTTTTCTGGATATCATAGATAAATTCTTTTTGAAAGTATTCATTTTACAAAGATACAAATATTGAATAGTAAGGAACAGCCCATATGAATCTATCAGGAAATTACTGTGTTAAATCAGTCTCATTGCTCTTTTGATAGTTTGGATTACCTAGTGGCAAGTAGAAAGGTTTATGTATGCTGTATCTTCAATTTAGTGGGATTTTAATACTGAGGGAACTGGATTACATTAATCTGTACTGTAGAGGAGCAAGGAAAGCAATCGATTAATTTATATTCATCTAGGATAGGATAAGAGGTAGTTAGTAGTCAATGAAGACAATATCAGGAAAAGCTCTTCAGCTATGTGAGGTAGTGGGAAAGTCTAATAACCTATGAATAGTCTTACTGGAGGTTTCTAACTATGAGTTAGACAAACTCTTGTGTCCTGTTTTCAGATGAGATACAGGTATTTTTCTTCCCAGTAGCTCTGTGTTTTGGATTTAATATGAGAATGATGTTAATAAAACGTATTGTTTTAGTTATTCCCAGATAATGCTTATGCTCAGCTGGGATAGAGTTAATTTTCTTCCCAAGAGATGCTGGTTTTTAGATTTAATTAGAGAAGAATGTTGATGATATACTGACGTTTTCAGTTGTTGCTAAGAAATTAAGGAATTTTTCAGTTTCCCATGTTTGCAAGTGTAGTAGTGCACAAAAAGCTGGGAGGAGCATAGCCAGGCAGCTGACCCAGGCAGGCCAAAGAGATATTCAATACCACAAAACATCATGCTTAGTACGTAAAAGGGAAGTTGTTGGGGTAAGAAGAGCATGTTGATCCACAATCACAGGTCAAACGAGGCTGGGCAGCTGGCCAGCAAGTCATCTGGTGGTGAGAAATTGCATTGAATTGTGCATCACTTTTTTTTGGCATATTTATTGTTATTGTTATTATTACTTCTTTTGTTGTTTTATGAAACTGTGTTTATCTCAACCCATGTGTTTTACTTTACTTCCCATTGTCCTGCCCATTCCACCGTGGCAGAGGTAGAGAGTGAGCTAGTGGCAGTGTGATACTGCACTACTGGCTGGACCTAAACTTCAGCATGGTCTGTAACCTCTCTAAACAAAACACCCTTTTGCAGTCCAATGCTTGTATGATTACACTGATTTATGTAGTTTATGGCCATTGAGAGATAATGCAATTAAATAATTACTAACTGCAATCTTTCACCTTGTATGCATTGTCATTTGGATTGCAACTCTTAATCAAGCAGTCAGAATTGAAAAAGAAATACTTAGGGGACCGCCCATTTCAGTAAGCCTGGTAAAGAATTAGGAGATTTGAAGTTTAGTTTATCTTTCTAGTAAACTTAGTTAATTCTAAATGTAAGAAATGTATTGTCATTTAGTAAATGTAGCAGCCTCAATCTGAAAAAGTAGTAAGTGTATAACTTTATTTCCACTAAAAGCTGTACAGTTCTTAAAGTAACATTAGGTTTAATTTCACAAGCTTGATGATTTTCAGTCAATATTTGGTGTATTTCCTAGAGAAGATTTCTTCTGTTGGCATGCATGCTCAGACTATTTAAGTGTGGTTGATATAGGTTCTGAATCATTCTTTTGGAGTCCTTTGGATAATTCCCACTTAGAAATATAAAGAAATAGCACTCAAAAAGTATGCCTTGATTGTTTACTTACAGTAAGTTCAGCCTAATTAACTGAAAACTGTGAGTGCTCTGTGGCATGAAGACTGAAATTAGAATTCCCTGGTTTTTTAGTGAGGGATTGTTTTTCCAGAGTCAGAAACATCTTGCAGTGCCATGGAAATTTGGTTTTGTTTGAGAATTTCCCATAGATTTCAAATTTGTTCTAGGGGTCTTAGAGGATACCAGTGAATTTTGTAACTGGGGATGCTTCAGAAACTGATATAATTTCTGAGGCTGCTCAGTTCTGTGTGTATGACTCACTAGACAGAGCTTTCAGAGAAAAATTGTTTGTGTCTGAATGTAAAGAAGTGATGCTATAATTACACAGCACTGTCTTGTACAGTGTAATAACAGATTGTTGTTGACTTTGAGTATAATACAACTTTCTCTCTTACTTTTACACATGGGCTACTGGTGAACTGATGTATCAGGAAGGAAAGTTAACTCATGCTCCTAAAAGCAGCTCAGTCCGCTGTTGTATTCCTCCTGGCCTCTTGATCTGCAAGGCCCATCTCCCTCCCTACCTCCTTTCATTTTTTCCTCCCACTTTTAGTGTTGTAAAGTATTGTCATCACAAAACAAGATACTGTTATGGTTTTGTTTCTTCTGGTGTCCCTAGGTTTTCATAAGCAAGTTCTAAATACCAGCAGCTTACTTTATTCCATTTCGAAATTTTTATTCTGTACTGAGGGAATCTCAGCTAATTGTTAGAACAAGGACTGCACTGCGTCTAGTCTCCCTTTGAGAGGATATTTGTAATGTCCCCTCAGCAGTTAGCAGAAAAGAAGAAGGTACACGGAAATGTTGTTATTTTTTATCGTGGAGGTAAGCCTGTCTTTGTGTAAGTTATTGGATATATCCTTTTCTGCATGTGTTTTTCTTGTTTGACATGTAACAAAGTTTTTTATTAACCAGAAGAATAAGAGAAGCGTTTTTCCTGAATTCTGAAAGCTGTGAATTAAAATCTGCTCTACTTCATTTGCATTTTAAACCAACCTTAAGGAATAGTGTGCATATATTAATATTTAGGAGGCTAAATTTACTCGGAGATAGAAAGGTGAAGTTGCTTTGTGGGTTATTATTTCAGGAAAAAATAGTCAGTCACTGTAATTGGTAGCTGTCATCATATACAATATGGATTTAATGTATACAATTCAAAGGCAATATTTATGCACTGATTCTTAAAAGGAGTCTTTTGTTACATGACAGGGAAGCTGTTGAATTCAGTGGAAGCCAATAAACAAAACCTAGTGCTCTGGAGATATTCAATGAGATAGTTACAGCACTAATATAAATCCCTAAATTTCATATCCTGATCCTTCCTTACAAAACACAGCTAGAGCTTTATTTTGAATGGTAATACAGAAAAAGGAGAATATAGAAGGGAACTGGGAATGATTCAAAATAGAAATTAAATCCAGTTAGCAGCACAGAGCATAGAAAATCCTTCTATTAGTATTTTGTCCAATACCTTTCTTGTTTGATTTGCTTTTTTCAGTGGTTCCTACTGATTGTTTTGCCAGTTTCTTGTGCAATATTAGTGTTGTAGTAGACATTTGTTTTTATGTGTGAAAAGCTAAAAATGGACACAGAAAAATCTGTATTCTCAACTGTTTTAAATTTGCCATTGAACACACTGGTCTTCAATGCTGTCCTTTTTTACATTGAAGTCCAAACCTTCATTTTTATCTTTGAGGGAGCAAAATAAAACAAAAATATCTATTCTAAATTTTTGGTCAGAAAACAACACAAGTAACAGTCTCCATTTGACCTGCAACAGAGCTTAAAGAAGTAGTATGCGGCCTTCGTCCCTATTTGAAATCTTATGTAACAGCAGCACAGTTTTGTATCTATAAAGTAGCTGGCACCTAACGTTCTTCAGCTGCTCCAAAGATCCAAGCATAAAAGTGTTCATTTTAGCATAAAACTCATACTAAATTCAGTTGGAGCAAAACCTAGACAGAAGTGAATACATTCGAAAAACCCACTTTTTCATTAAACAGAATGATGAAACAATTGCCTGTTTTCTGATGTAATATTATTATAGAAAATGTAGGTACCATGTAAAAAGGACACACAAGTAGCTGAACTGCTACTACTTTGAAAAAAATATATTAGTGTGATTTATATTTGTTTTTCTGGCATTAGTTTCATTGTGAGGTCTGGGCAGCTTTGATATATTCTTGAGAGGTGATATTTTATGATGTAAGTGACAATAATAACAACTCTTAATTAGTTTAGCAAGCTGTTTAAGAATAAAGGGCTTGGGTGTGCTAGTGGATGAAGAGTTCAGCAAGAGCTGGCAATGTTCACTTGCAGCCCAGAAAGCTAACCATATTCTGGGCTGCATCAAAAGCAGTGTGACCAGCAGGTCAAGGGAGGTGTTTCTCTCCCTCTACTCTGCTCTCGTGGGACCTCACCTGGAGTACTACATTCAGTTCTGAAGTCCTCAGCACAGGAAGGACATGGATCTGTTGGAGTGAGACCAGAAAAGGGCCACAAAGATGATCAGAGGAGTCGATCACCTCCCCTGTGAGGACAGGCTAAGAGAGTTGGGGCTGTTCAGCCTACAGAAAAGACCGCAAGGAGACCTTATAGTAACCTTCCAGTACTTAAAGGGAGCCTGCAGGAAAACTGAGGAGGAGCTCTTTATCAGGGAGTGCAGTGATAGGATGAGAGGTAACAGTTTTAAGGTGAAAGAGGATAGATTTAGATTAGATATTAGGAAGAAATTTTTCACTCTAAGGGTTGTCAAGCAATGGAACAGGTTTCCCAGGGGTCTTGGAACGAGGCAATTGGTAAGATCCCTTCCCCCCAAAAAGAAGCTGTATTTTAATTTACCCTTCTGTGTTTAGGGATAGTCCATAGATTTTCAATAACTTTGCTCTGTGTTGTACTGCATGTAAGGAGCACACTTAACTGTAAGGAGCAAATAATGTTCAGGAAGGGAATGACGTGATGACCTGATGACAATTCAGAAATGGCATAGTAATCCTGTTACTAATAGAGTATTTCATGCTACTGAGAGGGCAGAAAAGTTAGGAAACTACAGGAAAACAATTTTGATAAGCTGTGTTAGTAGAGAAATGTTTCACTTAAGTCATGGATGAAATTTAAATGCTGAATATTGTTTCATTTGTCCACTTCTTCAAAAACCAGATGTATCCATTAACTGTCAATAAGTGAAATTTTATCACAAGTAAGAAGCAAACTAAGGAGATTCTATTAGCTTTCCGTGTAACTAATAACTGAAGTTTATATTCTTTGAGGAACTTATTCTGCAAACTTTCATGTGACTTTCTATTACATTCTACAATGTTCCTTCATAAGAAGCTTCTGTTTAACCTTTTAGTGTGCACCACTTACTTCTCCATTCCCCTCTTACTTACTTTCCAGCAAAACTAGAAATGGTTTTAATGCCTATAAATTCTTCTTGAAGGCAGCTTAATATGACATGGATGTGCAATAGGGCACAACCTTTGAGCTTGCTGTAAGGGTAAAGTATACTTTAGAAATATTACAGAGATTAGGAAGCAATCTGATGGTTTGCTTCAAGACTTAAAAAGCCTCCACAACACGATAGATAAAACCTTGGATTTTTTGACCCTTTTCTAAGTTGGCTAAAATGTTTTGGAACAAAATACTAGTGTGTCAAGAAACTACTTGAATTCTGGATGTATGCAATAAAAGGTATATATCAGAAGTTCATATTCATTTCAATTTTGGAGGCAGTTCATGAAGTCAGCGTGTTCAGTGTATGAAGTGATAAACATAAGGTTTTAATTAAGCCATATAGTATAGCAATAGCTACATTTTTTGGAGGTTGTTTTTGGCAGAATGTGGCATCATCACAAAGGAAATAAATTACTGGATTTTTAGACTGCAGTTGTCTAAACATAGTTCAGCATGCTATATTCCCAAACCTCCTTCTTCATTGGTGTATAGCAAATTGATTTAAATGTTTAACTGAAAACATGAAAATTCCACAATTAAAAGTCTAAAAACAAATTATAATAGCACTGTATCCTTTATCTTCTAGATTACCCAAGTCACAAATAGGCATGAAGCCTTCTAAAGCATCTGTAAAGAAACATGTCCATGTTCAGACATTGTTCATCTTCACTGAAAGACATTGGTCTTCATCCTACTCCATCTCCCATTTTCCATGCAGACATTGTTGCTGTACCTCTTCTAAGACAGGAAGAGACATAGTGTATGTCACAGCTTGCATCTTATATAGGCCACCAGCATGCTGGGAACACACACAAGTAACGCTTATGCAGTTTGGTTTTTATTTTTTCCTTTTTTTAAAGTAAGTAGTCATTCTGATTCTTCATGTACCATATCCTTTCTATGTTTATTTCACTTTTGCTTTTTACGTATGAATCTATTTTTGGCTTCTGTCCTAGGTTACAGGGCTAAATGGCCTTTGTTCTCATGTGGCTTATCTCTGTGGAGCCTTATAGTCAGTGGGATTGCAGTCGGGTTTCTACTGCTGCAATTCTCCTGTGTACTGTGCTATTACTAACTACACAGTGTGAAGCAGGCAAAGGCAATTTTTAAGTATTTTTGAACATCACATCTGAATCTGCTGTACCTCTCTGCATTTCCCTTGATTTGTGTCAAAGAACTTTTTTTTTTTTTTCTGTTTTTATGTTCCCCCAAATCATATACTTGTTATCTTCAGCAACAACGGTATTTTGCCAGGTTTGTGATGATAAATCTTTGGTAACAGCCCGCAGCTGACATCATGCTACATATTACTCCTTGATGGTGCAAAGATAATTATCATATTTTATAGGTACAGAATTCACTATGAAGACTTAAACTGCAACTTCAAGAGGATGGTTTTTAAATATTCACTTTCTATACTATGAAGCAGCTGCCTGTGCTTTTTCTTCTTGGAAGGAAATATTATTGCTTTTATTTATTTATTTTACAGTAGTGAGCCGAGAGTTGTATTGGTGTATATTTTGTGAGCACCTGTATCACGGTGATGCAGTCTCAGGTGTTTCCTGAGCTTTCTGAACCTGGCGTCATTCCTGGTCAGAGTGTGGTCCCAGGAGACAGGGCTGGACACCTGGGAGACTTCTGCCTCTTACTAGGATCTGCCAATACTCATTATTCTTGAGAATTTATTTTGCTGAGACTGTGAGCCAGGAAGGTAATGCAAGAAAGGAGACATAGAGTAGTGTATTGGCAGGTTACCGCTGCCTCTGTGCTGTCCTGTGGTGTGTCTGTGGGGTACAGTGGTTTGTTCCTAGACAAGGATTGCAAAGATGGACTTGAGGTCCCGGGTGCATGGGTCACAAGCAGCTGCAAGCAACTCATCTTGCTTTTTACTCTTCCTTTGAAGGAGTCATTATGCTTATGCCAGGCCTGATGGTGCTGCACTAAGATAGATGAAGCACATCATATACTTCGTCTGCACTAGCTTTAGGAAATTCTACTAGTATTATCAAATTTTTGTGTATATATTTTAATTAGCATGATTTTCAGAGTGACATAACTGGTTTTATATGTGCACTCATGCAACAGAAACGCAGTAATTTAGTTCTAAGAGTGTGGTGGTTTTAGGTCAAAACATGACAGAAGAGTGCTACTGAGATAGCATTGACAGTGGCTGTGATTTTTGGTTTTATTTCTTTTTAATTAGAGCTACTTATTAAAACTCAGACCATAAAGGAGACTAGAGAAATGTGAAATGTGTATTGTTAAGCTCTGTTCAGTTCTTAACCACTGATTTGTGTAATGCTTTCTGACACTGATCTTTGGCTAAAAACGTAAAACAGGGATAAAATGACTAAGGGGGAACTTTGATTATCATTACTTTTTGGTCCCTGCATACAGAAATAGAAGGAATTTATGTGCAGTAAAATGTATAATCCTAAAATATATTCTCTGTCATTAATATGAAAAATTCTGTCTTAAACTGGCAAAGACAATTGGAGAACCATAGTTGTATATTACGTATAACAATGTACGATGACTTGATTTAAGCAATAAGAAAAGGAAGTAATTAGCTCAAATAGCAAGAAACAGTGCAGTTATTATTATGGAACTAGTAGAAATCAATATTTGCCTTTTGTACATATGAAAAATCATTTTTTATACATACAGTTATCAATATACATGAGTCCTCTGGATAAGGAAAAGTCATTCTGACTCAGTCTGGGACTTCCATGATAATGTTGATTATTAAGCTGATACATTGAACTTCGGTGGGACTCAGGAATACATTATTTCTGATAAAAAGAACGGGTTTATTTTATAGAATCCAGAATGCTTTCTGATTTGCTTGTGGTTTAATGAGGGTGCTGTGTTTGTGAAGGAAACCATTATTACTGTAGTGATCACATTCATTTCAAATGGCTGAAGCAATGCAATTCATTGAACAAAATTTGCAAATCAATGCTATAAAAACAATTTGTTGTGCTTGAGTTGAACAGCTGATGTGTCTGTTGCCTATAAAACTGAGATACAGCGCATAGTGCAATGATGTGTAAGTGGATATATAGTAAGCACATATAGTTGTTATTATTCTCTTCTTGCCTATATTTCTTTTCAGCATCGATGAAGGATGCATCTGTGTTTTATGTATGAATGACAGTGCTTTCAAGGGTATGGTTTTATTAATGATTTGCTATTTCAGACAGAACAGATTGAACTCAAGCTAAAGCAACAGATTAAAGTGGCGCTTCAATAACAGTTACTGTTAGGCAGTAGTGACATAACTAATTTTACACGTTTTGGAAGTGAATGTAGGTGTAAAATTGGTGCCCTGAATTATTTTGTGTATTTGAGAACAAAAAACTCAATTGTTTTGCGTTATGTTCATACCTTCCCTGGATTTTGATTTAGATCAAAAATCCTATTTTCACATATAGTAAGGTTAGGTACACAGAATAACCAGGTTGGAAGAGACCCACCGGACCTCTTTTCTTTGCCTTTTTTCCTCTTGTGTTTTCACTGCAATGAATAACCAATGGTTTTTTTGGAAGGAAGACTTGCAATTTTGATAAAATTTTGGCTTTTGATTTTACAGACTCTGTGATGGTTCAAATTTGGCTTTACTAAGCTGCCAGATAGGATCTTTTTCACTTCTGTCTATAAAGGAGAAAGTTTCTGTGTTTGCTTTTGTTCTTGAAAAGCATCAGACTGACATTTAAATCAAATTCCATTTGTAATGGTTTGTTTATTACAAACGACTTGATTTAAGGATTTGAAGAAGCAAGAAGAAACACTTCTTTTAAAATTAAAAGAAAGCAAAACAAAAACCAAACTGTTCAAAGCAGTTATTTTCTTTCGGTTTGTCTTATTATTCAGACCTCTATAAATCTACACATCTATGGGTTTTCTAAGAGTCTGTTTTTGTCATCAACTTTGGCTTTTAGTGAACTGGATATCCTTCAGAATCCAAAATCAAACTAATTCTTTACTTCTCCAGAGTACTTTGCAAACATGAACTGGTCAGTTCTAGCAGTGGTGTTAGTGCCTTCATCGTTTAACAAGTTCTGTAAATATTATCCCTGTAGCCTGAGATTCCAGAGGTGGTGAGACACTAGATTACAGCGTTGCAATGTTGGAGCTGCTGGAGAAGGGGGAGGCCTCCACGCAGCCCCCAGTGCTGTGCTATGCTCTTCTATATTGCACAGCTATACAAGCTTCTTCAAAAAATCAATTTGGCCAAAATATTGCATTAGTCCTTGTGAAAAGACTGCAGAAGAAATTCATCTGGGAGATGCTTTCAGGCTGGAGGAGAAAGGGGGTTGGTTCTCATTCATGTGGTCAAAGTATGCCCAGATTTAAGTAATCTGTAATACTGCTGACATCATGGCATTTGATCTCCACGTCTCAGCCTGTGTGGATTTACAGTTTTCAACTTTGACTTTCTATTTGATCTTAATCCACTACTTGGTAAAATAGATACAATTTCTCTTATGGTTTTTATTCCTTCTCTATTCCATATAAAAATAATTCTAGCTCAGGCTTACTTCCCAGTTTAATGTACCACTCATTATGGTTGCATTTTTAATTAAGAATTAGAAAGAGATGAAACAAGGAATGATTGCACCTGTATGTTTCTTAATAGTTTCTTAATGTAGTTTTGGTCATAGCTAGAGTGAAGTTTCCTTTGTCTTTTTCTGTGTAGGTCTCTTCAATACAGTAAGAAGATGGTGTGTCTGTAATAGTTCAGAAACATGCACCACCTTCAATGAGTAAACAAGGCAGAAATTTATTGACTTAATGTTGTACAAATTTATGTGGTATATTTAAGTGTGTCATTTATAACTAATTTGTGCATCTGTTTATCTTTTTATTAATAAAAACATTATAGAGAACTCCTGTGTTTGGAAGGGAATCTGATATGCTGAGACCTCATAGCACAGTTGTATTCGGGAGATGACTTTATAAGCATACACTGAATTTCACAATTGCTTTTTTGTGCATAATAACTATTTCAAATCTAATTTAAATATTCTTCTTCTTAGCTCCTAGGGAGACATTTTGCCTCAGGTAGCTCATTGCAGCACCAGGATATTTTAGGTCACCAAATCTGTAGTCTAGTGGTCATCCTTAGGACTTTAACTGAGTCCCGTGTTCAAGGGGCTGCACCTAAGCATAGATATGGATATGGATATGGATATGGATACGGATACGGATACAGATATGGATATGGATATGCTTGAGTTTGTCTCCTTGCTCATGGATTTAAGCCCATTGCATAGTTTGTGAAAGGAGGGAATGAGAGTAGAGAAATGTGAATAGAAAAAATACTTTCTCCCAGTGATCAGTTAAACTACAATCTTGTGATTTGAATTTCTCTTTTGTTAGTCTCATGCATTTAAAAGCATTGCAGCTACAACAGGCCGATTGAACTTCCAAAGCCTAAGCCAGCTGGCCTCACCTGGTCATTACCTAGTCAGAGCAAATGGTATCAAACATCACCTTATAGCAGAGCCATACCTAATTAGAAAAATTTCTTGCCCAGGTTACACTTATAGTTCCCCCACAGTGTCCTTTGCTCATGTTTCATGTTCAGTTCACCTTACATTTTCTGTATTTTCTTCAAATGTGTTCAAACCTGATCCTTAAGCCTTGTCTTATGATATTCCTGTAAACCAAAAAGTTTAAAACTGTAAGAATTTCAAGAAATGGAAATGAGGAGAGACCAAATAATTTTTGGTCAAAACTTAATGTAATTTTATATTTTTGCCATGTGTTTGGTTAAAATCTCCCATGCCTTACACTATTGTACATGTCAAAACACCTTTTGCTTGAGTAGATGTAATCGACTGCTAAAAAATCAATAAATCTTTTTAGAATTTGCCACTAAGAAATGTTATAATTTGTATCTTAGTTGGTGGTTTTGCCCTTCAGATGTAAGAAATAACAGATCTCTTGAGTCTTAGTCTATCAGGCTACTGCTCTGCTGGTTGAGTGTGCTGCACTGCTGTGAGATGTCAACATGACTAACATGAGCAGCCGCAGCCTAGCCGTGGTGGTGAGGTGGCTGACTAGGTGTGGTGTGGGACCTCTTGTCACGAAACATTTTTTTGTAGCCTTTTTTATGATTATCATGCTGCACCCTCAGTGGTTTGGTGCTAGATAGTATAAAAACAGCTTTTATAGAAGAATGGCCTTGTTGGCATTTAGGGCCTCAGGGTGTCAGCAGGCGCGTTTACCACACACAGATGCTGTGCTTCTCTTCCAATCCTTTGTTTGTGGGACTATGAGGAGCCCCCAGACGTGTTTTAGCCTTCCTTGGCATTTCTCAGCTGTCCCCTCCATACTGAGGCACTCCCCTCTACATCCAGGTCTGGTGATCAGCACACACAGTTCAAGCCCATATACCTGATTATATCATTTTCATACCAGCAGATGCATTAATGAAAAACATCACCAGAAATTATTCTGAGATATGAAAGCATATAGTGCTTTTCTCATGTATTTTTCTTCCTTTTTGATACTTCCCTAAGGTTTCTAGTTTGGTTTTGATATTTATTTTTTTTTAAAGACTCCAGTGTTACAGACCACATAAATGGCATGGATTAAAGAAAACATATTTGGATCTTTTATGAAAAACAAAACCTGACAGTTTCTTAGTAACTAAACCATTAAAGTGATTTTCTTAGCAATTCATCTAAATGATGTAAATGCAAAGGAGAGAACATTTTATTCATGCTGAGAAAAAGAGAGGTAATTTTATAGTTTTCCTGTTCTTTAGTCCCTCAGCCTGGGTCAGTGCAACACACATTTTGTCCTAACAACGTGTATCAAAGAAGAACTGGTTACACGTCTGTTTGCTCAAATGGCAGTTTAAAACTTCTTTTACATTTGTAATAATTTCAAGTACTGCTCTTTTTATAGGTCTGGGAAGTGGTGGGCTGGAAGCTGTTATCACAACCCAGTAATGAAGACTAGAGGCAAAAAGCTGAGGCAAAGTATGCAAGTGAGCAAAATTAAAACAGAAGTTAAAAATGGTCCTTGTTTCTGCTATTCCCTGTGTGATAAAGAAGCTTCAAATAGGTTTTTCTGTTGAGATTTAGGCCAAAACAGACAATCTGAAGTTGAGATTGTCACCACTAACCTACACTTTTCCTGCTTAGCACAGGTGATGTTTACAGTCTGAAAGCTGTTTAAATATGTCTATCTTCTGTACAGACTTTTAAATGTGCAGGAGAAATCACTGCAGAAGATAAAGCTTCAGTAGTAGCTCATTATGAAGCTGTACTTTCACATAATTCTCTTTTTAAAGCAATGTGATTTTACCTTTGCTTTGTAATTGTATTAAACCTTAATATCTTTCATTCCCGTAATGTGTTGTATCAAGCTTCGGAAACATTAGGTTGCCTGACATATTGTTCCTACTTTCTTTTTGACATATTATCCCATGAGACAAATGAGCAATCTGCACTCGCGTATTCCCTGGTAGCTTCTTATCGGCATAATTAATTCACAACTTAAATCCTTTCACATGCTGTTCTGTACAGAAGTAGTTAGATGGAGCTGGTATGCCAAAGGGATAAGTGATGTCTTGAAGGCGAAGTGACGAGTGAAAAGGTTAAGGTACAAGTAGTAGCTTTGTTTGTAATTGTAGTAAATTGTGAGCATTGCTATCGAGAACAGGACATGCCCTGAAGTAGTGTGCGGTCAAGCAGACCCAGCAGTTCCCTGAAATCGGCATTAACCAACCTCTCTACCACACTGGAAAAGTCCTGCGAGCTCTATCCTATGTCCCCTGCACAGGTGATTTGTATCTGTGTGACAGGATCTTAAGGGTGAGAAGGGAGATTCCCTACGATGTGCTGTGGTGTCCTAGTCCAGATTAGAGACTCCTTTTACCATCTCCTTTGCAGCGAAGCCCACTCCTCGCTATTTCATAGATGTAATATAGGACAAAATCTAGTCTGATAATACAAAAGTGGGAAAAAAAAGGAAAAAAAAGGTTAATAGTTAAACATATGTAATAATACTTGCAATATTCCACATCACCTTCTGCTTTCTATCTTTATTCCTAAACCTCTCCACGTGTCTCGCTTTTTGGTGTCATGCACCCACAGCATTATTGTAGGACTGCCTGTCAGTGGTGTTGGAGGCCAGGCAGTGCATTTCCTTCCCTCTTGATTCTACTCCAAAGCAGAGCTGCATCTGTTCAGTGGCAGCTTATGCACAGATACCGGCTACAGTGTGGTTTGCTCCAAGCTCACATCCAAATTCTCAGCTGTGAAGTTTCATCCAAATGATTCTTTGGCAGTTCCCTGATGCTCATCTTTTTGTAATTAAGTCATCAGACTCTGCTATGTATTTTCACCAATCTAGCAGTATAGAAACGCTTCTTTTAGGAAGCCAGTTTTGGCTGACCAAATAGGTAAAATTTTAAGGTCAATTTGGGAAGAATTATTTTAACACATTTAAATATATTCAAATTTCACAAAAAATACCCTCCCCCCAAAAGCAAGCTGATTTGGGTGCGGTTGCCCAGTTTTGATGAATTTTTCTTACATAACTTTTCTCATACACAGATCTCCCAGCATCAAATCCCTCTGAAATGAGCTCTGTAAGAAGATAGCACAGGTACTAAAGCTCTGTAGGGAATGATGGTTATAGAGTTTCCTCCTCTCTTTCCTCCCTCCATCCATCTGGAACAAAACTGTGGCAGACTACAGAGATACACATTACTTCTTTTCAGTTACCGTGATCTGGGTGGATTTATTCAGAATCCCTGAGAGGCTGCAGGACAAGCACTTTTTTTTTTTTTTTTTGGTTTTTGATTCCATCAGAGAAGCATTTTCTGCTCACAGCCCAAAATATGAATTTAGGTTTGCCTATGCCCTAGGGCATGCAGCAATCACTTTAGGGTCAATAGCAACTTTTCTATGTGTTAAAATGTCATCATTGCTAAGTATTGTATCTCACTACCTTTGAGGAGTGGAATCTGAGGGTTTCTGGATACTCACTGGATCACAGCACTGAATTTAGCCCTTAAATGCATTCAGTATCATTTTTGTAAAAAGATAGAATGCTTGAGTTCCTGCTTAGAGACATTTTGCTGCTGATAATTTAGATACCTTTCAGAAAGATAAGAAGCACGCTTCTACTACTTTGGATTTACAATCCCTTGTACATATTTTTCCTCACAACAAAATTATGAATGCCAGCTCACAGAATTGCAAGGCATAAATACTTTGATTAATACTTGTGTTAAGTGACATATATAATTGGCATTTGCTCATCAGTTCTGAATTTGATACAGGTATCTGTCTAAGTTGTAGTGATCACTAAATTCCATTTTTCAACCTCACAGTTTTCTATTCCTTCGCTTTTAGAGGAGTAGAGTTGACTTACACCCAAGGCAATGAGGTTAATGAAACACAAAAGGAGTATGTTTTCCATCATTAAATTATCCATGAACTGTGAAGTGATGAGCCAAATATTTGTACTACATCTTAATATAGTCCTATTTATTATGCACATGTTTATAACAAGAATCGTGTAACCTCGTTGAGTTCCCTGTACACAAAATAACTGGGTAGAAACTGTGATCCAGAATTATTTCTCAATTACTTTAAATTTGAGGATTGTACAGTGTCTTGAATGACCATTACAACAATGTGTTTTGTAATTGCCATTGCAAATCTAGGATTTACCCTCATGTGTTACTGGCTCTGTGATATCTTAGTGCACTCAATAGAATTTATCATAGCATTCCCTAGTAATTACACTATATTATAGTTTTAAGTCATATTACTGAACAGTCAATAATTCAGTAGACTTTGAAATCAGTAGCAGTCGAACATGTTAATGTATCTTTTAAAAATATTTTATTTTGTGATAAGTATTTTTATGCTACTTCAGATTATATGTTGCATCATGTTACATAATATCTAGATACCTCACATTTATTTTTCTAGGATTTCACAAGATACATCCTGCATTATTTATTTTTAATCCAGTGTGAATACGAAGTCCAAGCACTACCACCTGCAAGTACTCACCAATGGACAACGATATTGCACTAGTAAAAATTCTGGTAGTACACAAGTTCTAAATTTGTTTTGAGGCTTTATTTCTTTCATATTTTAATCTTTGCCTAAGGCAATCTGTTCTCACAATAGTATTTTTCAGTGGTGGAAATTAATTGTAGCAGTATGCTGGCACCCTACTGTCCTAGTATTACCTTCAGGCATACAGCATTTTGTCATGCTGTAACAGACCTGCTCTCAGGGTGTAGTAGGTGATCAGGATCAAACTCCCTTAAATTAAATTTTTCCATCTTCTCCATTATGTACTTTGTTTAAACATCCAGTCACTATATCCAACTTGTTTCCTAACCATTGTTTCTCAAACTGACTTTCAGACTCTTCACCACTTCCTTAGCAGAAGCTTCTGTTTTGGAAAATTAAGCTGAGGTACTTTGTTTTAGAGTATGTGTAACCGATGTTTTTCTATTCCTTCATTCAAAGAAACTATCAGAGCAGCCAAGTGTGCTACTCTGGAAATGAGATCATGTGAGGGGTGCATGATGAAGACAGTAAACAGAAGTCATCAGATGATACAGGCACTTACAGACCAGTGGAGTAGTCACTGTGAGCTCATTAAACATTTGGTGGTGGGTGTGAGAAACAGACTGCAATGAAAAGTGCAGCTACTTGTTGGCTGTTGCAGAACTTTCGTGTGGGGGAATATAATTCCTGCAACAGTGCATCATGCATTTTCTGTCCCTGCAGGTATAGTCAGCTGTGAGATCTGCAAGAGCTGGTTTGAACATGGAAATATAGCTTACTGTCCTGCCTGGGACTGGACAATAATAATCAGTTTGTCATCAGAAAATCCAAAGCAAGCAGAGTTATCATTCACTGACAACAACTTGCAAAGCTGAACAGGAAGATTTGGTGCCATTACAATCCTAATGGAAACTCTTTTGAGCCCAAACTGATCTTTGTCTTGTAAAGCTTAATAAGAAGCAACAAAGAATGATTTACTATTTCAGCATGCACAAGTTAGTTTGGAGACAATGAATAGAACTATACAGGCAGCAGAAATATTGCAAAACTAAGCCAAATCCTTACTCACCACATAGTGCTACTGTTGTTGCAAGCCACCAGGATTCAGGTGTGCCACTTGCTTCTTTGCAGAGGTGACCTGCTGGAGCACAGTAGCAAAGCAAGGCAGGTGCATACTGCCTTTCTCTCTCTTCTTAGTAGAGCATATGCATATTGCATGGCACAAAAGTTTGGGGCAGCACCTATTCTATCACCATCTGAACAAGAGGAAAGTCTTTGCTTTGCTTCCTCAGCATGTTAAGACAAAACTTAATTTACCCAAACAAACTGAGAGAACAAAACAGTCATTACTCAATGAAAATTTATATAAATGTGCACTGGTATACAAAAGCTAAAATCATCCCAGTCCCTACAAAGAGAAACAGTTGCTGCTGTTTTGTTCTTATGACTTTCAGTAATTTCCACCTGATTATTGAACTAAGGTGCAGCTCGCAAGCACTTTCCTTTTTACTTGAACTTTTGATCTTGAATACAAAAAAATGTATTTTTGAGCAGAATCACTGTTTTTGATGAGTTCTCATTAGTATGTTTGCAATGTGGCACAGTCCAAGTATTCAGTTGCTGAATTCTTTCCAGGTGTGCTTTGATATTTCCACTACACTTAAATTAACATGAATCAGTACTGTTCCATACACGTTTTTATTTTTTTTAACTTTGTTTGTGAGCATTTTTACTTTTAACTACATTAGATGCCTCTGGTAAAGGGTTTTCTTTGGGAATCCAGACTATTTGGTTGACTTTATTGCTTTATTTTTTAAAAAATAGCTACTGCAAACACTACCACGCACTAGATTTCAAAGACAGATTTGCTGGGACACAATGTTTTCGGCATGCTCCTCTCAGTAAGTTGTGATTGATTAACAATTTGTCACACTGTGTACTTTCTTTTACCACATACATGCCCCAGAAACAAACTGGCTATCTTGAAATAGACTGTCTTTGTTCTGTGGCATGGGGTGGGGGAGGAGAAAAGTGCTTGGAGATTTTGATGGGATATAGGGAGCCAAATGCTGAGACAATCAAAAATTACGGGTTTACTTCTGTCATTTTTTAATGCTTGAGGTACGGAAAGCTGTAAATCTCTGGTTTCCTTTTCTCTCTTTCTCCATGGTTTTGCTGAGCCTGAAGGAGCTCCTGGGTCTTGTGTGCTCTGTGTTGCCTTTCCGTATGAACTGCCCTATGCCATGCAGTGTTTGGAAGCCTTCCTCTGGGCATTGCAAGTGTCTTCTGTATTCCTGGAATGGTACTGAGTCCCTGTGCAAAGTGGCATTAGGCTCTACACGGTACCCACGTGCACGTGGCAGCATTGTGTTTTGGTTTTGTCCTTTGTCTTCTTGCTTCAGAGCTGTGCTTCAGAGCATCACCCACTGGGTTTTGTGTCTTGTTCTAAATGTTCAAAGGACTATCAGTATTCTCTCTGATTTCTGGCAGCTGGAGTTCTGTGCTGGTTTTTTTTTTTACCCTCAGGCTGAAAAAAATCCAGGATCCCTTTCCTTATCAAGGGCGCTAGTGTCCACTTGTGCTGATAAACTAGGCAAAGAAGGGACATTTTCAAGACACAGGGACATCTTAAAGCTTCCGAATGTACAGTCATGTAATTCTTGGGCAGCAGAGGTAGAAAATCCGGCCAGCAGAGCCAATGTTGCAAAGACAGTGGCACTGTCATATTGACGTTAGAGCTGTTTGTGCTGACAGACTCCTACACAGACTGCCACAGTGGAAAATTGTCAATCAAAGGCTCGTGTAGCTCCAAGGATTGCTATTACTTTACTTGCAGAAGGTCAAGGTTTGGCTTTTGGGTCTGAAACAAGACTAGAATACGTGTATGCCCCGGACCACGCTGGTAGAAGATGCTTTATAGTGTAAACTATGTCTGATATATTTTTGGGAAGAAATCTCTCTCAAGATAATTCCTCAAATAGTTCTCAGCCTAGATTTCTCTCTTTAGATGTCCTCGGTTGCTTTATAATCTTTCTTTTGGGGGACTGTTTGATACCATCCCCCAGGCTGCTTATGTTCCTGTCCCACTGATGGCAGCTCTTGTTCAAAGGACATTTGTAGCAGCTATTTAATTCTGTATGGGGAGCAGAAGCCTTTGAAATGAAGGCAGTTCTGGTAAACTGTCAGAGAGAAGCATTAGAGAAACAGTTTTTCTGTATTTAGAATATTGTTAGCATTTTACATAATTTAAACCGTTGGGAAGTCATGTTTTACTTACTTGAATGCTTCTGATGGTGACTGGTCTTGCAGCAGAGCTGAGAAGAGAGTGGAAATATTTCAGAGTAACCCAGCTTACTTGAGCAATACCAAATTCTGTGAAAAGGTGGTGATTTGAGGGGATTTGGCTCTCATACATCCTGAAAGTATTAGAGAACAGCAGGAAGGCAAACGTATTAATTTAAGAAAGGTCTCCTTTCCCCTGCTGCCTTCTTTCTTTGCTATTTCTGCTAGACAGATCTGCCCTCACACCACTGGGGAGTAAGTGAAAATTGTTATGATTTGGAGGTTATTCAGTGGTTTTCAAAACTGCAGATGAAATTAAGAAGAAGGAAGGAGTCCCAGGAATTTCAGCAGTGAATGATTTTGCTAGAATTAAGAGTGAACATAACTGATTGTGAAAGAACAGGGCAGTTTAATAAATGTACCCGCATATTCTGTGGAGCCTGTTCAGGTGTATTGAGAGTCCTCAGCTATTACTCATGACTCAGTATGAACTGATAGGCAAATTCTTTCCGTTTTACTGTTTGAAGTAATTTTCTAATAATTAAAAAGAAAAAGTTGCTAAAAAAACTCCCCTACCATTTTATTGATTCCTTACCAATCCTGCAGATGAAATTAGGGAATCTTTACTGCACTTTGTGTTTGTCTTTTTGTGCTTCTTGGAGAACTCGAGCTCCCAGAGGAAAATGGTGACTGCAGTTCTTGTTCTTTTGAGGAGAGCTTTAAATGAGCTTCTTGATCATAGTTTTATGAAAGTATTACGGTTTGGTTTACTTGAGCCTGGAGTAATGGATGGGCAGTGACTTTAAAGAGAAAAACTGAAGCATTTCTACAAGCTTGCAGTCGAGGAAGGACCAGCAGCTGCATTTACCAACACAGCAGTCCAACAGTGGTAGGAGGCCACTGCAAATCATCTACATCTCTTCATCTGATTATTTGCTAAGATGTTAGAGCTCTGTAATTACTGTGCGAGAGCAAAACATCAAAACCTTTGTGGTGGAATTGGAGAGAAGGACAGGTAGGACTTAGTTGTGTGATCATACTCTGTACAGCATCATTTGAACTCAAATCTGTCATCCCAAATTGCTTGGTTACCATCACATTTGATTTCAGATAAAAGCCGATAGGGAGCAAAGAGTGTTATTCTTGTCTGTGATTATGCAAAGCAAGGTTATTGTGTCTTGCACACCAAGAAACAGCTGAGATAATGCTCGGGTTTGCCCCACACTTTAGGTATCTAGTTGACATGCTTAACTCATAAGTTGAGTTCTCCTGTCCTATCACCCTTAGAAGACAGTGGGGTAGAGGAGTTACCAGAAGTCACTTTATTAGGCCGTTTGGTTTCTGGAGCTTCTTGTCAGTGCCAGGATGTTGAGGTACCCATATTCAACCAGCTTGTCTTTTTCACTATCCATTTGGATAATAATGCTCTTGAAATGGTACTGATTCATTTGCCATTTTTAAACTAAAACTGTGATTTGTTTAACCAAAATTAAAAATTTTATTTTTGACAGAAAAAAAGCCCTAAGTTATTCTACAAAATATTTCACATTAATTATACTTATTTTCCAAAAATAATCTAAAAATCTCATTAAGTTTCAAATACATAGATTTTCTTTTCTTCAGTCATTCAGTTTCAGTAAGTTGCACACAAAGCTCATACACTCTTGGCTTCCAGTGCTTCATCTTTGACATTCTTGTTCCTCTTTGTGCACTGGAAAAAATGCAGTCAGTCCTTTGTGTGCCATTTGGTTTGACAGGGTCAAAAGCTTCTGAATACCTGAAGCCATGGGTTGCCATCTCTCTAGTACCTCCCTTTGTAGTGGCACCCACCAGCTGATGATCCAGCTCCTCAGGAGTGCTGCTCAGTTTCTCACGTGTTGATGCTTAACAATGCAGACCTCTGAGAAACTAATAAAAGCTCTACAAGAAAACTTATGTTAAAGTATCAAGATCTACATTGTACTGATTGTCATAGTCCTGTTTCAAAATACTTCCTTATAATAATAACTTTTTATTGCCATCTTCGCAACAATACTTTCTTGACATAAACACATGAGTGTCTTCTGAAATATGGGGCATATTTTAATCTCTATCCTATAAAGCCCTTTAAAGGATAAATCCTTGAATAATGGATTTAGCATAATCTCAGTTTGATAGATATTTATGATATAAAAAAATCTATCCCACCTGCTCCTCTCCTTTGTCAAAGTAGGATTATTCTTTGTTATTTGATGATACTTTGTTAAATGGATTGTGTTCGTTTAGATATTTAAACTCAGTTTTCTTTCCCAGAGTTTTTTTCCTTTTGTTGAGGTTTGGCAGCACTAAATGGATTAAATATATTTAGTATACAAAATTTGAATAAAATAGGAATGGCAGCGGTCCAATACAGCAGTGTAGCTTAGCATAATGAGCACTAATAAAGAAGATAACAAGTCTATTAGCTAACATTAATTCTTAGACAATGGGTGCAATTAAATGCAGCACAATACAGAGGAATTTAATGATTGAAAAGACTTGACTGAGTAAACATTAGTCTGGCTAGTTTAGCAATCTGTTTTTTACTGTTAGAAATGTGAACCTTGTTATTTTTAATCATGTCTGTTCTACCTCCTGAAGTATCCCCTTTTCTACATGCACATTTGGATGTGGAATTTTGTTTGTTGTCTTGTCCTCAACAACCTTTCTGATTCTTTTTTTAATGAATGAATTGATGAATCATTTTCAACGACTTCTGTGCATTTCCTCCAAAATTGCTTCCATTCAGCAGCATGGAGGAGCTTCAAATTGCATACAATAATCCGAGTGTAGTATCAGCAAAATCATATGAATTAAAAAAGCAATTCTGTGAATACAGCAGCACATAACCAAAATCTTAGATTCTTAATAAAAAGTTGCACTACACATGCCTCTAAGACCTAACTTTCAACACGCTAAGTCTCTTTGGAACTTACATTGGAAAGAATGTCATCAAAATCTCCTACTCTTGAGTGTATATTCCAAGATGCTTTCTCTAAATGTTTCACATTTACTGTATATGAGACAGATTTTATTTGTATGCTTGTGCATTATTATTTTTATCACTTTTTACATCTGAATAAGCGTATTTTAATAAAATACAGTGGGTGATGTCAAGAACTTAAATCCTCAACTTCTGTTTAGCTATTAATAGAGCATACTGATACAGGATGATCCTCAGGTCTGGGAAGGAGTTCCTCTTAGTAAGTTATCATTCATTTTTATTGTATCCTCAATCCCATTAGTGCTTACACCAGCTTTCAATTTTCTGTGAATTTAATTAATGTTGTTATCCCATCAGATTACCTATGAAATTGTTAATTAAAATTGAAATTACCTCTGTTGTCTGTACTTCCCTGAAAAACTAATGCTAACTCGGACTGTGTGAAATCACTGAGCACTAAAAACAAATATATTTTTACCATCCTGAATAACCTACATGAATGTCCTAGACTACCACTTTTTCATTTAGAACTTTTTGAGCAATGATGTGCAAAACATTTTTTACATTTTTCACACTGAATAATTTTTTGGGGCCTGAGGGTAGGGAAAATCTAAAATTATGATGATACAAATTCTGAAATACTATAAAATTCATGAAAAAGTTACAGAAAAATGTAAAGGAGATAAATACAAATGATAGCGACACTGTAAGATTTGATGAGTTTGATGGTTGCTTTAGGATGAAAACAGATTAAGGAGCTTGAGTTTTTCACTTGTCAAGTTTGGGTTGTTTTCTCCCCTGAATTCAGTTTGTTTTATAAATGATCTGTGATAGCATTCCTTCTTTCCACCTCTCACACTTCTGTACCTGCTTGAGCATAAAGTCTCCTGTCTTGAAAAGCTTCTTTCCGTTAGACAGAGTGCAGTGGCTGTATCCCAGTTGTGGTTTGCTCTTTCTTCTCATAAGATAGCCAGGAATAATAGTCCATTTCTGGTGGTTTTGTGAGTTTTCAGGGTTTAGTAAAATTAAAGCATTTTATTGAATTTTTGCAGAGGCATAGCATACGCTGTCATATCAGGTTACTTCTTGCAAAGCTATGATGTGCACTGTTTTCTTACTTGAGTAGATACTGCATGCCTGCTTGAGCAGAGTATTTCTCATTGGGCATGTAGCTGATTGTGGAAACATATCCTGACTTCATCATTAGCATATAGTAACTCATGTTACTATAGCTTGCAAAAAAATATTTTTTCACATCTAAATGTTTTACAGTCTTACAGTGAAAGCCAGAAGTTAACATTTATGGCTTAATAACTACATATCAGAGATTTAACAACAATAGAATATAGTATATTATTTTTATTATTAATATAATAATTTGGTCTTGGTTTAAACTTGGATAGAATTAATTTTCTTTTTAGTAGCTGGTATAATGCTGTGTTTTGGATTTAGTATAAGAATAATGTTGATAACACACTGATGTTTTAGTTGTTGCTAAGTAGTACTTAAACTAAGTTAAGGTTTTGCTAGGAATGCTTGTTTCCCTATCCACATACAATAAGTATTTTATATAGCTTTCTTTGAAAAAATGTATATTTTTTCTAAGATATTCTCACCAAAAGAGGCAATAAATGAATCCTAAGTTCTTCTGTACAATCAGTTTTAGTCTTATCTTGGTATGGAATGCCAAATGATGCATGTCTTCTCTTGGTGTTACTACTGGTGTGCTGTGCATTTACCGGTATGTAGAAGGTGAGTGGTCAAATTTGACCTGTATCTTGGCAAATTAGATTATGATCTGTATCTAAGTCAAATTCGTGTGTCTGCATTAGTATTATAACATGCACAGCCAGTATACTGTGTTCATCAACAAACCTTTTAGCCTGAGCTCAGAACTGTTTTATCACAAAGGCAAAACTTGCTCAAAATTAGTAAGTCTGTCATGTAGGCACCCCCTTTACATTCATCAGTTATCTCATTTAATTTTGTATTAGTTCTTCGTGTTATAATAATGTGATAACACTCCTGTAATCACTATGGATTTTGAGATGAAGGGAAATTCAGTAACATTTGCTGTAAACACAGTCTGTAACATGTAATATAAAACCATTCAGACAACCAAGCTTTATGCAAAGGAACTGGCTCTAGCACAGCTAGCAGCATTGTAGCTGCATCATTTTAGCACTATGCCCATTCTAGTTAATTTCTCATGAGAGTAATTAGTATGAGTATGCTCATGTGGCTTTTCTTGTTTTCAAGGCCAGCTATCCCTGCATGACTATTCTGTACTGTAGAGGTATGCTTGATGCTAGAAGTTACCTTGATTATGTCTTTTTACATGTCATTGCATTATAGGACATTCCAAAGTCTCCCAAAGCAAGGAATTTTTTGTACAGCTATCTTCAGCAGATATTGTGCTGGTATGTTATTCATGCAAACTAAATTTTGATGCACCTTAATTTTCATTCCAGTCTCTGTTGGAAACCTTCCTGTAATTTAAATGATGGACAGCATACACCAGGAGATATGTCAGAAAGAGATTTTTGCAGAGGCAGTCCAGTAGACACTAAGGTATCAAAGTGGCCAGTTTAAGGTGACATGTTAAGACCAGTCATCTCATCATTTTGAACAGTCAGACTTGCATCAGTCCTCAAAAATACTTAATATACATCTTCCAATAAGAACTGTGATGAAAGAACAGATAAGTGCAAAACCAGACAGCTTCACAGCTGCTTATTCTCATGAATCCAAATTTAAAAGAATGGGCATCAGAAATGTAAGCATTATTCCATCACTGACCTGATCATGCTGTATGAGAGGTAAAGCCATCTTCTCTGAATATTAGCTGATCTTTGGTATATCAAGTCCAGGCTACTGCAAGTCCTGCTTGCCAAAGCATTGTGCGCTGCAAAGTCATGCAAAGTTCTGTCCTTTTTCAAGTTAGCATTTTCCATAATTCCTCCTCCTTGTTTTAGAAGTGTTGCTGTCATCTTGTACATAAAAACCTGAATCTCCAAGTGGCCATATTAATATCTATTTTGTCTTGAATTTGCTGCTTTTATCAAGAAGTCCAAACTAGTACCTGTCTTTCTCACTGCCTATTACTTCATGGAATCATTAATGACAGAGCACCCGTCCAGGACAATTCATTAAAGGACTGTGATGGAGATATGTCTTATCTTTTTCAGTCAATAGGCCATAAAGTATCAAGTAAGATGCTTGACCAAGTTGAAATATGGTGCATATAAGCACAGTTTCCTATGTCAGCTACCAAATTTAAAGTAATCTCAGAGAATCAAACAGAATTTTTCTGACAAAATATATCTTCCATAACATCATGTTGAATCACCTAATTAAATTTCTAAGTTCTATTTCTCTGCTAATTAAATCCAATATAGTCTTTTAAGATTTTCTATTGTTTCTATTTCTCATTGGTTGTTTTGTTGCCTGGGATTGATGCGGTGTTAATTGACACTCAATTAGTCCATTTGCCCTCTTCAAATATTGGCAGAGTGTTAGAAGCAGGATTCCCTACTAATTCCCTTTTGTACTGAAAATTCACATGGTGGTTAGAGATTCCTCTTAGGCAGCTTTTTCACTTTTGAGAAAAAGAGCACATGTTCTGTTCTTTTCTTCAGTATCAAAAAATTGTCAGTTGTTTGTAGAGATTTTCATGATGTTTATTGTTGCCTACAGAACTTTGATGCTGTAAAATAATGCCAAACACAGAAGATGTGGTTCATGACTCAAAGATTTTAGAATATGCATTACTTGTCAGTCATGCGTATTTGCACATGCTCTGTATGTCATACCAACAAATACAAGTTTTCTTATCCATGTAGTTATATTAGCCCTCACAAGAGATAAAAAGAGGACTGAAAATAGAAGGTTCCTGTCCATAAAATAAATGGTATGATAAGCACTATTTCAGCAAACCTGAAATGTTCTCCATGTCTTAGTGGCCTGAGAACATTGACTCGGGTTTTTGTATTTTGTAGTCTACTGTGTAGCTTAGTTTCCAGAGTTGTTAGCTGATATCTGGGCCACTGGAGTTGAGACTGAGATGGGCCCACACTTTTTTCCTAGCTGCAAGTCAAAAGTCAGCAGCCCATTGGAAGCATATATATTTCATGCCTAGATGAAACCAGGCTCCTTACATATTTATTATGCACTTAATTTGCTGTGACAGGTTCCATTCATTCACTTGTGATTTTTGAGAAATGAGTTCTTTCAGTAATTGCCATTAATTATATGTTTCCCTCGTACTATGTGGAGTTTAGTATGGGTACTTCATATAAGGATTGGTCTGGCATACATTACAGAAACCAGTAGAAAATTTGAATCCAAAATTAATCCAGTATAATTTTTAAGATTTACCAATAAATTGTGTCTAATATAAAAGCAGAATTCAATATCCAGCTAGGAATGGACATGGTAATTAGCTTTGCAGGTGGAGAACTGTTACCAGATTCAGTATTGTATGCCCTCTTCAAAGCAGTGCTAATTGATAAAACGAAAATTTCTTAAAATAAACGTATACAAAGCCGTTAACAAAATACAGTACCCATAGTAATTTCTGTTGCAATCAATCAGAACAGTATCATGTGGTCAATTTTAAGACGTGATTTAATAATGTATCTGAGTCTGAGGTCAACTTTACTTGTATTTCTTCTAGTAAGTCTGAGAAGAGCAAGATTGGACCTTACCATCACCCTGGGCTTTTGTGTGTTTAGTTATTTTGAAACTTCTGCAAGTTTTTTGTTAACCCTGAAGGACGAGGAAGCTAGAGGAAGAGCAGGGGTGTGAAAGAGAGTCATGCTGAGGCAGCAGTGTGAATTTTATGTTCTTTAGTCTTTGTATCCTTGGTCTCTGCATAAAGTTGAAAATGGACGGGAAATATTTGGTGAGAGGGACCACCAATGAATCTAAAAGATTGTGCAGGTTCCAAGCGAAAAACTGAAAAGCACTTATGAAATTAAATACTATTTGCAAATTATAATTGAGGATTTTATGACTGTATAAAAGTAGAGTTTCATTATGGTCACAAAAAAATTCTGGAAGGTGGCTGTATTCACATTACTGTCAAACTTAATCAATTATATTTTGGCGCTGACATTGTATCATTATGTCAATTTCTCCTTATCTGTTTGAAGAAGCAGCAAATTATTTCTTGTTGAAGTTCAGAGAAATTATTGCGTATGTTATTCCACAAACTGCATCTCTAATTTTTTTTTTTGTTAAAAAAAAGAACAGTGTGGGCAGATGATTTCACCTAAATAGAGGGTTTTTTGGGGAAGTCAGGGGACTCCATGTGGGTGGGATGTTCTACATTTAGGCACCTGTGGACCTCAAGACTCAGGCAATTTAAGGCATTAAGTGCTTTGTTTGCTTGAGTGTTTCCATTAATTTTAGTCAAGGTATTCATGGTAATAAGCACTGAGTTCAGAAGCTTTTGCAAGTTCAGCTCCTACAGTATTTGAATGATTGCACAGTTCTAGCACACTTGCCACTGAATTTGTCCCTTTTTTTTTTCTCCTTTAAACAAGTGATGCAGCTGCAAATGTGTGCCTGAAAACAGTGGTCATATCTGCAGTATCAACATTTGTTGAATGTACTAGGCCATACTGTACACGATTCCAGTTTTCTCCTCCGCTTCAGGCAAAGCCCAACAACAGTGACAGCCATACCTGTTGGTAAACAGATGATCTGCGAATGCTCACAGCTGTACTGTAAAATCCCTATTACAGATAACCTTGCTGTGCTATTTGACTTTGCAAGGAATGTCTGTCCTTTTCTAAATTGAATGATTGGATGGAAATTGTCATTCTTAATATGTTTACCTTCCATATAATGAGCAATCCCATTATGAAGGCTGAAGACAATGCAGCCTCTCACTCGGGTTTCGTTACAGTTCATCAAAGAAAATATCCTTGCAATGTCAGAGCTCCTCTGTGGCTGACAGCACCAGGAGCTGTTTAACATCCCACCATGGAAAAAGGAATCATTTAAAGTCTTTGCAAAAAGATTAAAAGGAGAAAATTTCAAACTAGGACTTATCTAAGGCCAGGAAATGCCTCAAGGTACCATCTGCAGAATTTCAGTGTTTTTTACTGTCTGGCAATGCACTCTATGAGGTCTTCCAGTAATCACGGCTTCTCTTCTGCTGCCTCCCTCACGCCCTCCCTGCCTTCCCCCCCAATTCTTACCACCCAGGCTTCATCATCATAACAGTCTAAAGACAACAGGAAGACATTTTCAGTGATATTTTTTCTTTCATGAAACTACTTTGACCAATTTCTGCCTTTCTATTGAAGTTAAATGTGCTGGCAGTGGCAGGATCAGTATTGCAGACTGCAATTTTGAATGACCCACATTCTGTTTGGCTAATCGATAAGTGCAAAGACAAGTCAAATAAGTGTAAGCTATAGACAAAAATCAAATATCAAATGGCCAGAGTCCACTTGACATGCCATATTGTTGCCTTCCTTTTATGATCTGTTATTCCAGTGGATGATTTTTTTTGTTATGAATGCTTCCACCAAATTAAATTTCATTAGTGAACTGTAAATGGTGTCATGTTCACAGAAACGGTCTGGCAGAATTTCTGGCCATGGTATGTTTGGCTCCATGTAAACCTCATAAAATGCTGTGTCTGTGTGTCCTGCTGGTTTCAAGGGCAGGCCAGGTTTGATGAGCCATTCAGTAAAGGTCAACTCTGTGAATATTTTTCATCTCCTCTCATCTGGAGTTAGAAAGATGGTTGAAAAGCCATTTTTGGTTCAAGTATTTTCACTCTAGCTGTTTATTCCTCCCATCTCTGACTTTTAAAGAATTTGCATGATTGTTCAATCTCATTTAAGACCCAACCTACACCTTTTTTTTTTTAATCTTATGTAAAAATTTGAAATCAGTGCTGCATTTTATAGTGAAAAAGCTGTATGAACTCTGCTTTTTTTAGTTCTCTGGAAACCCTTCTATTTGTATCATTTAAAAGACATTTTCCATTGCATTTTAATAACTTAACAGAACTTCTTCGAGTCATTCTATATGCTTTTGCTATCTGTGAGTCCCAGGCATTTTTGTCTTCCTGATTATAGCGATAAAATATTTCTAAGCTTTTCTACAGATTTAAGTTTAATTAGAAGCATAACAATTATTGCACAGGAGCAGCAAGACCATAACATCACATAACATTTAACTACAGTAACAAATCCACATGTTGACTGGAATTATAGGTCCTGTGCTGAATTTGAATGCGTATTACAGTAGAGTTAAGAGTTTCTGTGTAGTTAATGTTGATAACATAGCGTTCCTATTTTAATAAGAATATACAAATTCAGTAATATTGTATATATTTAGCTGCAAAGGAAAAATGAAAAAAGTGTAGAAGTGTTTTAAAAATATTTTTTATGCTGTGTTATACAGCATAAACAAAGTGAAAGTAGGCACTACAATTAAGGATACTTAAGGAGAGAATTTTGTGACTTATGCTTGCATATTTTAGACAACTTTCAAACTCTCGTTATGAACTTAGGATTTGATTTTCATTCCTAACACTTACTTTTAATTTGAAAGAAATGAGAGTCTCAGAAATCAGCAGATGAAATTTGAAGCAGAAGTTGAAATGGTTATAAAGAAGTAGGATGAATCTATTGAGAATCTATTTGCAAATGAGAACTACTTTTGATTTTAAGGTACAAGTTTAGCATTTACCAGGAGCATACTTTTTGTTTAGGAACAACTATATGTTACCCTGAAATTATATCTTTTTTCAGATTCTGTGGAAATCCTTATATTACTTCTTGGAGGTGATGTTGGAACTAGGAAGCTGAATTATGTCTATATTTTCAAGGTCTACTGGAATAGTAGACAGCCAGGTGAGGAGTTTAAAATAAGGATGAAACAGTTGCTTGATGGAAGCATGGCACACAAAGGAGAAGGAAGTAGATTTTTGCCTTATCCAGTAGATCAAAGAAGTTTCATGTTCATGGCTAGTGCAGACAAAACCAGTTGGGGACAAAAAGGGATTTTTTGCATTCTAGGGAGAAGATGGGTATCCATTTGGAGGAGTTTTTCTGTCTTTTTTTTTTTTTACATGTTGAAATTTCCATTTACAATGTAATGTGAAGAAGCTTAAAGCAGCTTAGAATCATAGAATAACCAGGTTGGAAGAGACCCACCGGATCATCGAGTCCAACCATTCCTATCAAACACTAAACCATGCCACTTAGCACCTCGTCCACCCGTGCCTTAAACACCTCCAGGGAAGGTGAATCAACCACCTCCCTGGGCAGCCTGTGCCAGTGCCCAAGGACCCTTTCCATGAAAAATTTTTTCCTAATGTCCAGCCTAAATGTCCCCTGGCGGAGCTTGAGGCCATTCCCTCTTGTCCTGTGCCCTGTCACTTGGGCGAAGAGGCCAGCACCCTCCTCTCTACAACCTCCTTTCAGGTAGTTATTGAGAGCAATGAGGTCTCCCCTCAGCCTCCTCTTCTCAAGGCTAAACAACCCCAGCTCTCTCAGCTTACAACCTTTTACACCAGATAGATAACTAATTTACTAGTGGGAAATTAGAACCAAAAGCCATTCACTGTTAGGATACCCAGCTGAGGACTGACGGGAAATTTTTGAGTGTGTGCATTTGTGTCTTTGTGCTGCTACCTAAATGTCAGTCAGTCTTCTTCCAACTGGAAAAGTACCTGCAGAACAATAGTTATATGCAATGGGTATCAGCTGGAAAAAATCTGCAGCCCCAAAGCTCAGAAATGTAAAGGGCTTGAAGAAGTACCTATTCTCCTGTTCTCCCGTTCTGAAGGAAAATCCAACTTTTTCTTTAGTTCCTTTCAAAGCCAAAATTTGGCATAGTAACATAGACTGACACTCCTTTGCACAGCAGATTCTCTAAAACTTTGTTTTCCAAGCATGGTTTTCCCTTACATTCCTCCTGAACTTAAAATTCACTGTACTTGTCAAAGTTTCTTTTTTTTTCTGAAGGAGGTAGCAGTGGACAGCTACTCTAGGCTGGTGGTGGTCTCATGGCTATTTTTGCTTACTTTGTGTGGAGTAACAGTGACATCCAGTGGTTGGATATTTCAACCAGATGTATAAATCACTGTACCAAGCTGTATTTCAGCGAAGGTACTACTGCCAGTGCTTTGGTTAAAGCCCTTCTCAAGTTTCTCTTGAGTGGGAGGTGAAGGGAAACACAAATAAACGTTATAGCAGAAGAGATTTGCTCTGGGACTTGAGCAAGCATTATGCTTAAGTGAAAGAACATTCTTTATGTTTTTAAACACAAAAAGAATTTTATTTTCTGTTCTTTTCTGTGGTTTTAAATCTGCTTGTGCAGCAGCAAAAGGTTGTTACTGTATCATGACTTTTTGAGTTTTACTTTGTTTCTGAAGTTCACCACCTAACTATGCAGCTGTGCACATAAAAGAAGACATTTTCCTTTGCCATCTGCAATTAATATTCTTATAGCTGAATAGGGGAGAGGGTAAAGATAATGGGAAGAATTTTTCGTATCTTTTCTTATTGGTATGACATATGTTTATTCTATTATTGTTAAACTGAAGGATCTGTTATTATATATTACTGTGCAATTTTTTTTCATAGGCTTATCAGAGTCCACTCTCAACAGATGATCTGTCAGTTAGCAATGTAAAACTAAATAGTTTTATTTTCATTTAGTTTCAGTTTTATCTCAAGTTCTGTAATCTTTCCATAAGGTTTCAATAGTAATGATTTCCCTGGTCAGTAAGGAGAAAGAACAGTGGAGGTACCTTTCTGCACCTACCTTGCTGAATGGTAAAGAGTTTTAGTCCACACAGCAAGGAATCATTGTTCTGAAATGCAAAAGAATTTGAGATAGAGTCTAAGCTTTGAAAAGGTCAAAGTGCTGGTGCATGGCTTCTGAGTTATTGGCAGTGGTCATTCTTGAAGTAGTGCTCAAAATGGTTAAGGTAAGATAGATGGCAATGTCTGCAGAGTAATAAATAAGTGTTGCTCCGTGGTCGCCCTTGGTGATGTGACTGAAGAAGTCAACACATAGCAAATCACAACAGGAACTGTCCCTAAAATTTGAAGCAAAATATTGAGAAGCCTGTGAATTTTATTACCAGTTAAGGAAGTATGAAACACTGATTTCAGTTTGAGAAAGCAGCAGTAGGTTTCTGTTCTCTCTTCTTTTGTGTATTTTCCTGCTTCTCAATGTAACCTGGTGCTAGTAATTCTTGAGGAAATTTTTCATTGTATGTTAGGGAGAAAAGCTTTAAACACAGAAGGCTCTTGTTGACCTTTAAAAATTTGGTGATTTGTCACCAATCTGTTCTAGGGTTAATATGAACAATACTTTTTAGTTAAAGGCTGAGAGCTGCAAGCTTTACTTGAAGTCCCCCAAGGCTGGAAATAGTGGTTTCAGCTGTGTGTGCAGTGAAGCATTTACTATGGAAGTGTCTGAGAAGACATGTCAACAGTTGTTTTGGGGCAAATCTTGTATCTGTCTAAGCCTTTGTATGTGCACAAGCTGATTTTTTTTTTTAAAAAAAAAAGGAAAGAGAAAGAAAGTTTATTTTAGCCCTCAGATTTGTGCAGTTTGATTTGTTTCTATCTTTTAATTAAAATTTTAAGTAACAAAAAGGGTGTTCACTGTTCATGGCTTTGGTTTTCATTAGGATGTAAATCCTTCAGTGCAGTCAGGCAGGTGGGCTTCCAGGGAGATACACTTCTGCACTGATTTCCGATGTGTGGAAAAAAAAGAGAGGTGGTTGGCTTGCTACAGTACTGTAGATGGATACATCTAATTAAATTGGGTTTACATTAAATATATAAGTTGCTTTAAAAACTACTTTATAGCATATAATACATAAAAGTTATATTCTGGAAAAGCACTTTTCTCAACTATAGTTATAGTAGTACTTTGAACAAAAGGTGTTTCCCACTTGCATTTCATGTACTGCTAGTTAAGATTATCTTCTGATGAAAATACTATCATTAATTTTCTTCTGATTTGCAAATCAGTTGCCACAGTTCAATGCAAGTATTTCCTTCAAAGCAATTTTATTTAATGTAGAAAGAAAACTCTTCTTAGATACTTGAAAACTGAAGTATTGCCATGTGTTTACCAATAAAATAAAACTGTTGTACAAGATAAAAACTGACTAGATATAATCTGGTTTTTGATAGCTTTACTGTAGCAGACACAATATTTCTTTCAAATTTGTAAAACAAATCCGTTGTATTTTGAAGCACATGAATCTTAGATAAAGTTTTTCCATAAACAATTTGTTAACAAAAGGCTAGAATGGTTCCACACATGGCAAACAGTAGCACAAATTACTATGCAGGGAAATAATTCCATCCATCATTCTTACACAATAAAGTGATCATTTTAGAGGTGCTGTACAAAATGGCTTGTTATGTTGCTTGCTCTTGGAACAGCATTGAAACATACTGAGCAGCTCAATATTTATTGTAACATTTCTGAAACGTATAGCCTTAGCACCTCTGAAAACTCTTTTTCTCTTCTGGTCCACATAATCCTGTCCATAATCTCTTCTGCAGGGACTGGGGAGGCACTGGCTTCCCAGATGGAGTCAGGACGGCACCCTGACTGTCAAGGAAGTTTCAGACTAATATGGTTGGAAAGGAAACTGTGGGGCTTTGGGTGACCTAACTCAGGGACTTTATCTGATTTTTTTATGCAGCCAGACATTTCACCCAATACTTTCCTTTATTTGCTTAGTAAAAAGTGAAAGCGGTGAAATACAAAGGCTGTTGATGCACCAAGAAATTGTCTTGTGAATCATCCTTAGTTAACAATGATTATGAAAACAGTCACTGGGTTTCAGTACATTTATCAAATTTATACAATTCTGATTTGGTAAGCAAGAGCTCTTGCTAACCTGTTTCATATCAGATTTCACTTGTCCAAATCTACATCAGATTCAACCAGCATTCCTAGCACAAGTCATAATAAATATGTTTGGTGGTAACGGCATTTTTCAGGGGTATTTTTTGGGTTTCCTCAGTCTATTTAACTGGGTTTTCCTGACTTCCTTGCACGTCTGTAGTGTACAGACTGTTTTTGATTCAATCTGTTTCAAAGTTGGTGTAACTAAAACACAGCTCTTCATAAACCTTTTTTTTTTTTTTGTCCATGTGAAAAACTTCAGATATCTGTTTCTTATTTTTAACCTTGAGGTTTGATCTTTAGTGACAGTTCAGATTTAAAATCACTTCCTACTGTATTAGATTGGTAGAGTGACTGAAGGGAAATGGAATCCAAGCTGTTTACTCACTTAACTGTCAGAAAGTTTCCCTTCAAGGGAAGCATTTCAATTAATGTTATGCAGACCACAACACCAGTGGAGACTGGCCTGAAGCCATATATATGGGTGTCAGTTAAATTCAGATGTCAACCATGGTTTTAATTACAGACCTATTTGAAGGATGCTGGAGATTTCACCTTCACTTGAGTAACCCATGTTATCTGAAAGTGAAGCAAGACCCTGCTTATGGAGGCACACGCAGGGGCTCTGTGTGCTTTAAACTGTGACTACGATAAGTCGAATAAACACACAGAAAATACATGTTCATTTGCTCATCAGCCAGGAAGTCTGAGTAAGAAGACTTCTATTCTTTTCACCATATCTTCAAATGATGAATATGTTGTTCTGGAGAGGGTAAGCAAAAGGTAAAAGTACCTAAGAGGTCTTCCAGCTCCTCCAGCTGTAACCTCTATATTTCCTACTCAAAACTGAAAGCTTGCCCTTTGGGCAGTCATTTTGGAGAACATGTTAATGTTTGCTTGTACCTTTTCAAATTATTTTTGTAATTCACATCCCACCTATTCACAGATTTCGGTTGATCTATAGATCCCCTCACTACATCAAAACAAATTTGTCTTAGATTTCTTCTAATATTTTTGAGGCACTTTTGAGTCAGTGTTGAAAGAAAGGAGGAGCGTCATGATTTCCAGACAATGATGAAAACATCATCAGGTTAGCATTTATGTGGTGTGGCAGAATTCTCCAGAAATGAATTCTTTGTATAGTTTGAATAAAATAAAAGAATGGAAGGCAGTTCGTAATTCAATTCAGTTGGAGATAACATTTTTCCAAGTATAAAGAAGTGTCTTTCCATGGTTGCTTATTGGATGTTGTGTTCACTCTTCCTGTTAGCAAGCATCGTAGCAGCACACCACTCAGTTAGCTTAGTGATATGTGCTTCTTTTAACAGTATTCTCAGTACCTGAGAGTTCTGCTTTTACTTTGGAAAGCAGAATAAAAGTTATTGTTCAACAGCATAAAGTTGCAGATGGAGATCTGTAATTTCCCATTGCAGCAATTTTCCATTTTTATGCACAGCCGGGAGGCAATGAGATGTCTTACATTTTCCAGATTTGTCCCCTTCACTTGTCCATGAAGAAAAAAATAATTTCTCCTCTGAATTCTTGCTGCAGTTCTGGGATTACAACAGCAATGCATCTTAAACATTTAAAACCCACCACTGCAGAAGCAAAACAGTGGCTGAAAGCATAGAGTAAAATCAGCCTGACATGCTACCCTGAAAATGCACCCTTGGAAACAAGGGCAGCTATGAAATGTTATTGCAAAATACAAAGTGAGTTAACGGAGACTTTAAAGCAAAAGGTGCTTAGCTACATAACATCTAGAGCTCTGCCTCAGGAAATATCTGAAGATGTTTTTTCCTGACTTACACAAAGGCATTGAAGTCTTCTCAAGCCCTTCACAACAGACCACATTTGCTAGCAGTCTCTTTTGTCACTGTAAGCAGATGCCCTGTAGAGCGTCTTGGTTGAGTAGCAGCCTGGATGACCCAAGGTGCCTGGAGCATTCGTTTTTACCCAGAAAGCCAGTCAGACCCTGTTTCTGTTCATTCTTCTGGACAGTCAAATATGTTCAAGTAATCAAAACTCCTTAAAAAAGTACAATGTAATTTTAAACAAATGATGAAACCTGAGCAATCAAACATGGCAATGAATGTCCCTGAAAAATGGCTAGAAATTTTCATTAAAGTGGAAAATGAAAAAGGGTCTCCCTTGAAGAAAAAGCATTGGAAGGATTAGAGTAGAAGTAAATTTCATGAAATGAAGCAGAACTTAAAACTGTATCTTACATAGTGCCTATCAGAAGTGTAAATGTGCTTAAACTCTTGATAGTGAACCCTGAGATGGCAAGGAGCAAATTCAGATTTTAAGTAGATTCTTTTAGTTCAGAAAGGAGAAAAAGGCCTTTGGAGTACTGGTCCAGTGCACTTAAGTAAAGCATCTCTCTCCACTGAATCAAACATATAATTAAAAATGTAGTATCTACATCTTCTTGAGATCTTTTCTGTCTTCTGTATGAGTACAGGAGTCAGGTTCTTTCTTTACAAGTGCATTGGCAGGGTCACCAGTACCCACACCATTTGAATATAGGCAGGAATGCAGGAAAGCTTGCTCGCAGACATGGATATGGCATTTTAGTCCTTTGGGGTTTGAGCTACCTATTTCCTTGTAGCACAGAGGGTTTGGAAGAGAGGGGTACCTCTGCATCTACAGAACAGGTGCTTCTCAATATTTGTAGGTGTCTACAGAAAGTTTTCAAGGAGTTAGTTGGGCTCCTGATGAATTTAAGTTTGCACAAAGAAAGGAGTACTGCAATGAAAGAAAAGTAGCTGCAATGCATTTCATTTCTGTTGATAAAGAGATTTCTTAAGCACAAAATTTATAGTTTTGTTAAAATATTGGTATTCTTATTCCCCTGCAATGTATACTTTGTTCATTTCTAAGGCTTAGCACAGCAGAAATTTGGCTACTGGGGGTCAAACTTGCTCTCAAATGCCCCATTTCTGACAGCACACTTTTGATAATTCTAATATAGAGTTAATTTGGGTGAGGTTTTTTTCCTAGACATGTTCTTTGGTGCACTTTTATATTAAGGGAAGTACTTATGTTTAAAAATATAGTATGTTCTTTAACACAGAGTAGCCATGTGGACCATTTTTCTGTTTGTGCTCAGACGAGCAGATATATGTTTACACAAATATTTCTCATCAACGAATAAACCTGCATGCATCTGGAGATATTATCTATCAATTATTTCCAACTAATAATTGAAAAATACTCTGTACTATGTGTACTTCCTCATTACACACAGCTGAACATATTTTCTCATTTCCTTTTCAAAACTCATTTGAAGGAGGTGCTGATAAGGGTTAGATATAGTGTTAATTGGGTTACATTGAATTTGCAAGAGAAATGAAGAAAAGATGAGGGGCAAAGTTCTTGCTCTGATGAAAGGGGTGGAAGTAACTGCATGTCCTAGACTTCTCACTGCTATGGTGTAATTTATTCCAAGTAGTTACAGAACATTTCACTTATAGAAAAAGTATTATTTGCTACTATTTAAGCTCTTTTGCCCTGCTCTTATGACACACAGGGTCTGCAAATGAAGTTTATCCATGTTTAACTGGGTGTTTCTCACCTAAAGAGCAATCCTTGCCGGCATCATGCTGGGAATCAGCTACCTGCCACTTATTTTTGTCACTAGGCCATAATGACTTTGGAAGAAGCTACCGTGAAGAAGCCGAAGAGCTGCTGCAGGCTGAAGGTAGATACCAAACCTGTCATGTTAGCCAAAACAGTCTGCACAGTGATTGCTATACACAGGGGTCAGAGCTCAAGTCAGTAATGATATAGCCTTACACTGCAGCAATTTCCTAAAATTATATTGCTCCCTTTTCTTTCTTTTCCTGTTTTCTATGTGAAATATGGACTATTTTTATACAATTAGCTATCAGATAAATTATAATGTGTAATGCAGAAACAATGTCATTGGAAAATAATAATGGAATACTTGAAATTCTGTGTGGCTTTGCTACTCTTCAAATGCTTCACTATAATGGCACTAAATACATCATTTTATTATCCACCGGCATTTATAATAATCGTTATCATAATTTATGCCTTCAGGAAGTACCTGCCTAATGTATTTTAAACAATGTTCTTCAGCTCCATCACAGGAACATTCTTTGCTGAGCACCCAAATCACCAGAAAGACACTTTCTTCTTTGATAAAGCTTTTTGGCACTGTAGTTTGGGAATCTGCTAGTTTACCTCTCCATCAGGAGAAGGCCGAGGTGTCTTTGTTTGGTATAGATTAATCTTTCTCAGGCAGTTGATTGGGATATTGTCTGTGAATCAATCAAAGGAGGGAATTATTATCAGGTAGAAGTAGGTTACGTTAACACAGCCTGTCTTCTTTTGTTACTACTAGTGTCCACTCTGTTTTACAGATTGAGAGATTCCTTCAACAGAAGAGGTATTGGGTCATATTTGGACTTGCTAGGAATTGCATGATCAAACTAGATCCACATGCCCATGTGGATTTATGTGTGTAACTATCTGTGCAAATGTTGCCAGTCTTCCTGCTATGCATAACCCACAGATGAAACAGGTTGCTGCAGTTCCTCTTCCCTGTGTCTACAATTCCCTAGCTTTTGCCTGGGTTTTGCTTTAAACTATAGGAATAAGCTGAAAGCAAGTGGGGTGTCAAGTTCCCTGTTCTGTCCATTCCTTAGCTAGCTGGAGGTCACTTGCTTTACGTGACCGCGGAGCGTTCCCCCAGCATGCCCGCTCTGAAGTAGCAAAGATTTTGGCTGTAGAAATGCCAAATCTGTAAATTATTTAAATTGAGAAAAATGACTTTGTAATTTGATGTTCCACCGCTACATGAAGTGGCTCTTCTCCTCTGATTGTTAGTATGCACGGACAGTATATATGGGAGCACCTAAACCAGATGTTATTTGTCTAATATCAATGTAAAGTGTACCCTGTGCACTGATGCTGCATTACTGGGACATTCTTAGCTCCTTTGCAAATCTGTTACAATGGATTAATGAAGGATGCACTCCTTAAATTTTCAGAGGGGAGATGCAGTTTACAGCTAAATCCACACTGACATTAGCATGGAATATTTCAGGTGAGGCTGTGACAGTTCTATACCATGACCAAAAAGAAGTTTGCATCTGGGCTGCCCTGACCTGGAGTCCGAGAAGCAGGATCGGAATCAGATGCTTTTCTATAGTTTTAGGTTTAAAAGCTTTATTCTACCTCATGCTTCCTTAACGAAAAGCTGAGGTGAACAGGAATATTTTTCTAATATAAGTAATCAGTTAAAGTGGGCTTGTTGATTGCTGCTTCAGTGTAGTCTCACAAGTCTACTTCTTATGTGTGCTCTTACAGTGACTTTCCAACAATTTCACATTAATAAGTAACATTTAAGAAAAGGTTGGTGATAGTGGTAAAGTAGTAAATATGTGGTGATAACTACCTGCCCAAAGAGAACAAAAGGATACATGAATACCAACTGAGGGAATAGCATTAGCAAAACACTGTGATAAATTTAGGAGCAGATTACCACCATCTGTGATGAAGAAATGATGATAATGAGAAGTTCTTCAAGGGGCTGGATCTGAAAACTACAAGCCAGGAATGGAGAAGGAGTCACTAGTAATGAAAGCAGTGAAATAAGGTTAGTAATGATGATGAGATACCATGTGTAATAGTGCTTGCAAGAAGACTGCAGATGGATTAAACACAATGGGAGGCAGTTGAGGAAAAAGCACCTTTCTTTGTGTTGGTGCCAGCTCAGATGTTACCAGGACCGGGCAGTGCCATGGCCTTTAGGGGCTGAGTTGACATCTTGTAAGTTGTCATTTCTCTCTGTATTTTACTGGAGGAAATGGACTTTTAAGAAGTAGCATTTCTGCCTAAAGTTTCACTGGTAAGACTGGTTTCTGAGTTAGCCAGCTGTTAGCCAGGAACAAGGTGGAGATGAAGAGCATGCTTCTTTTTTTTTTTTTTTTTATAAAATGCATTAGCACTCAGATGTGTCATGGAGAGCACCAATGGTGTTAGAGTGATGGGGAACTGATGAGGAGTGCGTTTCCTTGGCATTTGGATTTTCATGACATGTTTGGATTGTTCACTAACTCTCAGTACATTACAAAACTACACATACTTTAAAATGCACTTACTAAAATTCACTTATGTCCATTTTGTTATTCAACCTTATATAGAAGATAAAATCTCTGTCTGGAAAGAGACTCTCTTCCAATAGAATCATAGCATCTTACAGCTCTCCCAAAACACTTGCTTGTGTGCATGGGTTTCTGAAATACCATGCAGCATGGGGCAATGATTAATAGGAAGTTTTGTTGTGATATTTTTCAGGGATGATCCTAGTTGTTGTTATTAAATCCATAACATATAAGAGGAGTCTTTGGCTATCAGAGCAGAAATACTGGTGTCAATTCCTATTTGTTTGCTGCTCATGTGTGAAAACAATGCCATACAGTAGTGGAATAAGCTTTTGGTTATGTTGATAATGGCTTCTTTAGATATTCTGGTGCTGCAGATTCAGAACACAAGGAGAGACCTGTTGGCATGGACTTCTTCCAGTCCACGTACCTGCCACATGTCCAACTGGGAGCACAAATTTCGCCTTCCTGCATTTAACACCGCATGCATGTAACATGTTATAGAATAATGATCGTAACTGTGAGTAAACAGACCTAGGAAATAAATCGTGTTAACTATCATATTTCAACTCTTGGAGTACTTAGTGCACTCCATCTAACTTCTTTACAAAAGAAAAGGGATACTATTATACATCTTCTGGAAAATTAATTGCTCTTAGAGTCTTGGAAACACCTCCCAGGCTGCAGTTGCTATGGTGATAAATGTAATACAGAGATGTAGATAGATTGCCTGAGCAATACCAGCCAATCATCTTTTAAACATCACTTTTTACAAACCAAAAAACTGTCATTTGTTGGGTTTCTTTGTGGGTTTTTTTTTGTTTTGTTTCTTTGTTGGGTTTTTTGGTATGTTTGTTTTGCAAACTGTATTAGCCCTGATTCTACAAAGGAAGTCACGTCGGCTGTGCCCATGAGGTCTGAGCAAAAACTCTACAATTATGGACCCCATGGTCCTTCTATAGGAACACAATTCAGAGCACGAGCCAATAATTGTTAGTTAAATATACTTTTTTATAATTATTATATTCCAACATATAGAAGATGTTCCCAGGTGTGCATGCCATTTCAGTAAGACATATCTGTTTAAAAATGTCCTTGAAAGTTATGATTAAAGAATCAGATGTAGTAGTATGTATGTACACATCACTGAAAATTCTGAGCAGCAAGTAATTGTCATTTTTCCTGAGATTTTCCTCACCGTGTTCAAGCAACTGGGGACATCTACAGGATTTTCCATTGGCTGGTTTTTAGTTACTTTGAATTTTGTTTAGTAAATAAAAACATTCTTCCTGTTCCCCCATTCCACGTAATTAAAGTGGAAGTGAGTCCTGCTGCACCTTCTGGGGCATCAGGGTAGAGCCACCTTCTAATCACCTGCATGGGTTATTTTTTTCCTGTAAAATGAGGAAGCAAAAGGACCCAAGCCTGAGACACTCTTCTGTTTTTTCCTCCACTGCACTGTACACTCAGTGAAGCTGGATAGTAAACACCAGCACCACTTCAAACCATGAAGTTCCTCTAACCTAATTGTGTTCAGATGTTAACCCATGACTTTTTTGAAAGAAGTATCTCTGCTACGTACTGATGGGGTGCTGGCAGTATAGATCCCTCTGATAATAAACACAAAATAAGAGAAGTTAAACATTAATTTGTGTAAGTTGATAAAGGTTATGCTGCTTACAGTTATAACATTTGACCATATATTTGCTATTCAGTATTTCTTCTTGTTGTGGTTTGAGCTAAATTAGAGTCAGTTTTCTGGGTCTAGCTCAATCTTATCTAAGTAACTTCATTTCCTGAAAGCTAACTGCATGTTTTTGAGACAGCCTTCCTCTCTAGAAGTGATAACACAGAGCATTGGTATGCAGAATGTCAATGCTTATACTTATTCCTACAGTAACCAAGGCCATCCTCAAGCTGGCAAAAAAGGCTGCACCTGCAGGGAGGGGTGGACAGGACAGGTGACCCCAAACTGACCAACAGAGTATTCCATTCCATTCCATTCCATTCACGTCACACTCAGTATAAAACTGAGAGATCATGAAGGCTTCTCCCTCTTCTATGATGGCCAATGTCTAGTGAGGACCTCGTCTGTCTGACTGCTTCTTACCCTGGATCCATGTGTTCCTGAATCCAGTTGCTGAGTCAAGCTCCTTCCTAGCTGTGGACCCACTCCCTTGAGCCTGCTTTGCAGTGTTTGTGGTGACATATAGTCATTGAGATGCAGGGAGGAGGGGGCATGCTTTCATATATCTTATTACATACTTGGTTTTGTTATTATCATTATTTCATTAAAACTGTAGTTTTATTTTCCAACCCACAAGTTTTTTTCCTCTCATTTTCTTTTCCCCTTTCCCTGGGGTCTTAGGAGGGGGAACTGGGAGTCATCTGCATGGTTTTAGCTGCCAAAATTAGCTCGGTTGGGGCTAAACTGTGACATTTCTGTGTCCTATGCCTTTGGATTTTCTTTACTGGACTTCAGTAGTTAGCATGGGATCAGTCTCCTAGATGCTCGGAGAGGAGAGGAGAGATATCCTAAAAGGGCAATTAATCCTACTTATTTTCAACATACATAAGAAGTCTTAATAACTAAAGTTATGCAAAAGAGATCCCATGTATCCATTGCTACTATATATATATACACACATATATAACATACATGCTGTTTGTAGAGTCCTGTGTTCCAGGAGCATGTGCTTGTAGTAGATACACCCTGAACAGGCGTACATATATTAATGTGCATACCCTTGCTTGGTTTTTTGTCTCTCTGGCTCAAGTGGAGCATTTTTCAGGTACAACTATTATAATGTAACTAATTCCTTTCCAAATAATTCCCAAGAATTTGGGTTTTTTTTAAAGGCTTGTGTTATTTCCTCGAAGACTGGAAGGGTGAGAGAGACTTTGCATGAGAAGCAGAGTTCAGATTTGTAGCTCAGCAGCAGGAGGCATTAAAAGGTGCTCCCCGCAGCTGCCCTAATGTAGGTCACTACCTGGAATGAAACTTTTCCTCGGGGCATCTGGGATAAAAATGACAAGCTGGAAAATTTGGCTGATGGAGATGTAGTCTGAGGCAATCTGACATTTGCAACCACTGTAGCTGAATAGCACCATCTAAGGCCACCCAACAGCAGTCTAACGTTGTAGTGTAAGAAGAATACTAACTGAATAAATATCCTGCAATGATTGTAGTTAGCAGCACATGAATAAATATCCTGCAAAGAATGTATTTAGCAGTATGCAGAGGCAAAAATATCATTTGGAGCAAGGACCCAGAGCAAAAGCTGTGCAGTAGTAATGTGTTTTTGATGTCTTTGCTGCCAGAAGCTTCAGACAGCTGGATAATGACTCATCAGAAAGCCTCTTGGAGCAATTCTGCAGTCCTGCAAACCTCCAGATTTGGGAATTTTTTCATATAAAAAATGCCATCAGCTATTCTTTTTCGCATCGGTTGGCCAAGCAGCGTGGATTAGCAGGGGAAAAAGTCAAACAATGAGATGTTTTTATTTGGTCATTGCTCTTGAGAATATAGGGCAGCTTGTAAAATGTGTTAGTGTGCGATGCTTTGCTCCAGGAGTTCCACGAAAGTATCGCTTGGCACACAGCTACAGAGACACCAGGCTGAAGTTTTGTCTGAATGCCGAGCTCATCTGCACCATTGTGGAGGTTGAGGGAGAGGATGCTGATCGTTTCCAAAGTACAAATTTTTAATCTCTGAAATTGTTTCACTAAAACCAGCAGGAAGGCTGCTGGGTAGTGCAGTGGTTCGTTTGCAGCTCTTAGGGTCTGAGCAATAATTTTCACTTCAGTTATTTAGCCTAGTCTTCCAGGAGAGCTCTGAATGATCTTTAGTGTGGTGAACCAGACACAGGATTGTTATTCTTGCAGAACACACACTGAAGCTGTTCAAAAGCCCCAGAAGGAGACCAATTTTATGTCTTCATGGAGTTAGCTGCATATTATCCACTTAAATTCATTCTAGGTTAGAGAGGAAGAGCTCAAAAGTTTGCAGGACAAAATTCTCACTGTGTTGTTTATGTACTTCAGTGAAGAGTGGCTCTGTTTCTACAATAGCCCACTGTTATTTTATTTCCTTAGCTGTAAATTGTATACATCTGCACTCTGGTTTGCTTCTGACATGAGTATTTTCTCCTTATGTGCTCCACAAAAAGATTCTCATTTGCTCCCTCCTACACTTTCTGATAAACAACTTTACCACTTCATCCTGTTTTGGGTTTGGGTTTGTTTTTTTCTTTTTTTTTTTTTTGTAGCTAAAACTGCTCTCAAGCATTGTGGGCTGATTGTCTCTGAAACAGTCATTTTTCTGCACTGAAAAATTATAATAAAGATTGGCAACAGTCCTAGTCTCTGACTGCATGTCATTACAAACTGTCTTTCTCTATGTACAAATGCTGCACATATGCTGCAAAATCCTTGACAAGCTTCATATCCCAGGCTCGAAATTTATCACAGTAAAAATTTCGAGTTTTGGCTGTGGAAGAGATGTTAGGAAGGATCCTGCACCTTTCTGTCCTGTTGTTTCCATTAATTTGTTGCCATCTGGACAAAGAGATGAATAGGGAAGAAGTCTGTATTTTCCCATTGCTAGGGGTAAAAAACTGTTATTTAATAATTAGGAAATTTTTCTGAGGGCCATAGAAGTACAATTTGCAATGTGGCTAGGGCTGTGTTTATACTGGTAGCTAAGCGTGAGCAACAGCTAATCCTCCCCTCCATGAGGCAAAGAGGATTTGGAGGTGGCTGCTGAAACCAGGACCCCACCAGGTGCAGGCACTTTGAAAGGCTGCATGTCTCTCCCCAGCCCCATGCCAGCTGATGCCCTCACCCAGACTTGGAGAACTGCTGAACATTGGAAGTGACTTTAAGGAGTTTGGAGAGTGCAGGAGGGGAAGTACTCCAGGCACTTAAAAGAAGCAAGAGTGGTGTAGGGAGAAGAGTAAATGAGAGAAGGTAAGCACGGAGTGTTGGATAGACACAGAAAGATTTTTCGGAGTGGGTATTTTGGCAGATGCAAATATATCTTTGCTTTCACTTGTCATGGGATTGTTAATCTTGGTATCTGCCTGTACTTGTGCTGCAGGAGCATTTGCTCAGTTCTGCAGAGCAGCTAATAACATACAAAAAAACCCCTACCTTGGTGTTATGCATTTCTGATAGAAATACATTACAATACTACTGATATATTTAAGAGTAATCACAACAGAATTTAAGGGAAAGATTAATTTAAGCTGCTATTAATTTCTTCTAAACAAAGTTCTCAAAAATGTATTCAACCTCAGCCATATGTTGTTTTAAAAGTGGAAAGTGATTAGAAGTGGAACAGTAGGTTAATTCTGTCTCTATTTCTTATGGTACTATAAAGGGTATTAACAATATGTTGAGTAGGAGTTTTAAGGCTGATACGCTGCAAAAGTTTGTTGCGAGTCAAAAATAAGTGCAATGTACAGACAATTAATTATTTACTGTTATTTCCACTAATTAAATATTTTTAAAAAATATTTTCTTTCTGAAGTTATAAAATTAATCTGGGCAAAAGCAGGAACCAAAAGTGGTGACATGTCTTCTTTTGGCTGAAAATTTGGCTTCTGATTTTCTTTAGAAGTAGATTGAGGACAGGTATACAGACATTTAGAGTGTATGAATTGCCACTAAAATAAGTCATTTTCAATCTCTTGATTAAGTTTCATATTGTTTGGCATTGGTTTCACTCAGCATCATTACCTTTTATTACTACTTAAAATAATGTGATTTAATATTTTATTATAATATATGATTTAGAATGTGATTGTTAGATTGTGCTTGACAGTCTTTCTGGCTTTTTTTTTTTTCCTGGTAAGCCAATTAAGAGGAGATCCTTATGAATTCAGAGAAAATTTCATGTGTTTTAAAGGCAATGCTTGGAATTTAAAGACTTTGAGTTGGCTGTACAGTAATTGTCATCTGATTTAAATATGTCCAGAGTTGCAAATGCCTTAGTAATTGTTAATGAATAACCAATTTGTTGCTGGTACAGTAATGCACTGTTCCTTCCAAGTCATTGGAAAACATTGATTTAAAAATTTTGAGAGCTGAAAACAGATAGTGAATGTCAAGTTTACTTTAATTTTCTCTTGTCTTCCCAGCTTCCAAGCTTCCATATTGCTTCCAAGCACCATGTGTCCACCTGTTCAGAGTCCTTTTAACAGCTTGGAAACTAAAACTTTTAATTACAGGAGAGCTGAAATTCTCCAGTAATGGCTTGCTGCTAATGTAGAAAATAAAAAAAGCTCTGAGCAGCCCCCTCTCTTAGCTGTCTATGGTTTAAGCAGAAGATTGGACCTTCTGAAGTCTCTTTAATGAGTGTTATTCTGGCAGTCTCTCATAGCTACTGTTACAGCTAAACAAGCTGTAGCAAAGCTCCAGGCAGACCAGGACAAGCCCAAGCAGAGCTTGACAAGTTCCAAGTCCTGTGAACTGTCTCAACACAGAGACGGTGGCCTGATGCAGGCAACAAAACCACCCTTAACTGCCTCCACTCCTGAACATCACAGCAGGGTCTCCTTCCTCTGCAGAGACGGGGAAACCTACTACTTCATTCTTACTCTTGTGTCTGTAGTAAGCATGAAGGGCTGATGGCATACCTTCATCTTCTTTCTTTCTGCTCCACAATTCCTACTATAAGTGATTCAGAATGGTTCATGAAACTGCTCTGCTGCAAGACTTAGGCCAGTTCCTCTCTCGTGGGAAATTATGTGGGATAGTTCAACAGTCTGCTCAGGCTGGCTTAGGAGTGACACTATAAATTAAGGGTTTGGGTAAATAAAAGTCAATGAGCCTGTGAGTGAATGCATGGTTACTATGCTGGTTTTCTTCAAATCCAAGTGTCTTTACACCTTGTAATTAAAAAAATAAAAATCCATTTTGTAATTTTCTCCTTTTACTTGTAGAGAAATACCTGAAACCTGTTATAAAGTAATAATGAGATTAAAAAGGAAAAAAAAAAACAGGAAAGGAAAATATAAAGTATCTCAAATATTTGTAATGATTATTTTAATGTTATTTCATCCTCATCTGGAGGCAGAAGTGGGTTTGAATGTTCGCACTTGGAAGAAGGGGTACCAAATGACCGAATAACAGAGTGGTGCTTACAGTTTTCTCAGTGAAACCTGGACTTATATTTTACAGTTTAGAGCCATGTTCTCAGCTAGAAGTAGTAGCATATCTATCTCCTATTAAAATGTTATCTCTGACTGCCTTTTTATATCAGTTGTATGTTTAAGCAGTGACACGTTCAAAATCCAAAGAGAGCATCGCTCGGGGGATCTGAAACACTGAATGCTGCAACAGCAAAGCTTTTTGTGGACTGAGTGGGTTAGTTACTGCCTGTTCCACTTCAGAAGGTTTATAGATCTTTGGATGAGTGCTTGTAAATCAGTTCCATGAATTGGAACTCAAAATCGATGATTTCTTTAAGGTTACTGACTGGTACCCTGTAGTTTCAGTCTCATGCAGTATCTTGTATATTTAGATTTGTATCATAATAAACTGTGTTCCAACGCAAAATATCTGTCAATGGGTTTGTAAGGAAGATGCACAACAAGCAAAGTACATTAACATCACTATTTGTAGAATCTTGTCCGATTCAGATTTCAGATGAGCTCAGAAAGTCAGAACAGTGATGCTGAACCTAGTATCAGTGATATTTAGAGGAGGGAGAGGCAGTAAAAGGGAATGCTCAGCAAGGGACCGTATTTGAAGAGATATGTATCTTTTAGTGTAGAAAAAGTTCTCTTTACTTTGCCAGAACAGGTGCTTAAATATATTCACTTACTGAATCAGATTATAACACGTGCTCTATAATAAATTTAATGGAATGGGGATCTGGCTTTTCATGAGAAAAAAGTTGTATCAACTTGTAGTATGAGCAAGACAGAAACACAAAATAATATGCAATGTTAACAGAACAATAGTAAGGGGCTTTTAAAATTGTAAAACAACCCAAGACCTTTTTGATCTTTATTATTTGTGTTCTGGTTTTAGAATAGATGGGGTTTTTTTAACAACACGGCTGACCTAATTCCCTTCACTGTCACTCATATTACACCAAGCTAACTTTCTCATGCAGAAAAGCCTTTTGTGAAAGCAGTTATCACTTTGTAACCAATATCTTAGCTAAGAAATAACAGGAAAGAAAAGTATCCCAATCTAGGCATTTTGTTTTGTATTAAGTTTCAAATCTCTGGTTAGTATATTTATGTGTTTTGACAGTTTTCAACTGTTACTTTATCAGCAGCAGGTATAGATGAGGTCATCTCCATATCTGCTTAGAGTAATCTGCATTGATGAATACCTGGAATGCTTCACAGAGTACCTATTTTCAAATAATGATGTTATTAATTACAGTTATTTATATATTTTAGCTTAAATATATGAATGTTGTCCTAATTTCAGGTATACTAATTAAAGTTATCAATGTTTATAAGTGTTTACAGGTTGGGCTTTGTTATCCAAGGCAGTTGAGAGCTTTTAAGATTGCTGGGTTTATTTCATGTAAAATAAATGTAACAAGGACTCTCCTGGGTGCTGTAGGGCCTCTCTGTTCTTCACATAGAAGAGCTCTTCTGTAAGTAATGTATCTGCAGCTTCTGAGCCTTAGAAAGAATTAGAGAGTGCCCAGCAACAGGGATTCAATTCAGATATTATCCATACCAGTAATTGAATTTTCCTGATTTTCATTTTAATAATATAAATTATAGCTCATAACATTTTATGTTTCATTTAGTAATTTCATAAATGAGAGTCATAAATATTATATTTAGACAAATAAAACATTGATGATAATAAATTATTCAAGGGTACTTTTACTCAGCTTTGAAATATGCTCTGTCTATTTGCCATTCTGCTCATTGGCCCTGAGGATTGACTCCTGGTAGAGACTTCAGCAAGTCAGAAAAATTTTCATGTCATTAAAAGAGAGAAAATCATGCCAATATTTTAGTGTTTCCATGGTATCTAGCTTTTTAATTTAAAAGCACATAAACCAGAATATTATTAAAGAACATCTTCACCCTTTTTTTCCATTTACTATATCTGTTTTCCTTTATAAGACATGAATTATCAAGGAAGAAGAATGTTTCATGTAATATAAATGGTAATTTATTTACTTCTAACTGTGGTGATACCTACAGAAAGCTTTTACCCTGAGATGTAAACAAGGGGTGACATATGAGCAAAAATATTGCTCATAAGTTAAAAATGTAACTATTAGTTGCTCACGGACTTGATTTTAGAAGTGGAATCTAATAAAAACATAATAAAGAAATGGCCAAGGTAATGAAAACCAGAGTTTCCACAGAGTTTCAGTAAAGGGAGGAAGCTTCTATTTTAATATTCATGAATTGTGTTGTGACCTGCTCAGGAGCACCTTCCTTTGCCCACCCACCCTGGCTGGTGGGTTACTAGGAAGAATACAAAAGCAAACAGTGTTTAGTGTCCTGGGAGGCTCAGGTCATGACTTACTGCTGCCACATGCTGTGGCAACTTCCAAGCAGACCCCAAAACTTAGGGTCTGGCTAGGCATCCGCCAAAAACTGAGGTCTCGCTCTGCACCCCTTGGGCTGCTTCCAGGGAAGGAGGCTGCTCCCCACCCCAACACTGGACCCCTGCTTCCCCTATGCTGGGCACCTGCATCTCCAGCAGGAGCCAGGCTTGTCCCAGAAAAATTACTTTTAATTACATCCCAGTAGTGTATGGTGTGATCTGTTTCTGCTTAAACTCAGGGCTTTAATTAACTTAAGGGCCTTTGAAGCCCTTGCTCTGAGGCTCCTTAAAAGTCCAGGAAGATGAGTGCAAGTGAATTAGTCCAGGTTTATATTTTCACTACCTGTGTCACACTGTAGGTCTTCAGTCTTAAAATTTCAGAGTTTTACCTCTACTTTGTAGCCCACCACAAATTAAATTTGAGTCAGTCTTACGTTCAATAGATGTACAAACTGAGGCACTGGATAACTCTTCTGTTAAAGGTACGCAGACTGTAGGTGTTGTACAAGTCATGAGCCTGAGAAGTGTAAAGCAAGAGACAGACACTGTGTGGGTAGCAATGGGAATTTTTTTTTCTAAAATATTACCCCTCTTTATTATTATTGATTACAGCAAATAATGAAATACCTGCCATAGTGTTCTAGAGGCAGTGATAGGTTAGAAAAATAGAGCAGAGGGTTGTTTGGGGTTTTTTTTCCTCCCTTTTCTTTGTATGTATGACTATTTACTTAATTTCAGTTTCTAAAATAGCTTTGCTAACACAAATTGATCAGCTGAGGCCGGGGGCGGATGGTACCCCCCTGGATATCATCATGAGCAAATATGCTGCTCACCTTGGAGCTCTGAAAAAGTGTTTTTTACAGAATTCTGCTTACATTCATACTCACAAGTTGCAAAACAACTCTGGTAACTTAGTTGCCCTATGAAGATACCCTTTCACTTCCCAGATCTAGCTGCATATCCTGCGGGGGTCAGAAGGCCCTCAGTTTGAGAAGACAGCTGGCAAAACCAGGGGATTTATATTATCCTGGTTGATATTTCTGGAGTCAGTGTCTCTGCTGGCATCACCCAGAGCATATACAAGAGAGTGATTTTTAAAAAGGGAGGAGCGGCAGGAATATTCAGCAGCTAAAATATTCCCTTTCTGCTGTAGAAATAAGGCAGTCAAAATGTGTCCAGACTTGAGAAGTGGGATGCCTTCAGGCCCATCAGCCCTATATGTTTATCTGATCCCAGGTGCTACTTTAATATGGAAAAATGCCATTCTGCACTGATAAAATTTATAAGCAGCTCTGCAAATAAACTGTAGTGTTTCACTGGATATATGGGGGGAGGACTTTCAAAGAATCACAGAATCACAGAATTGTTTGGGTTGGAAGTGACGTTTAAAGGTGATATAATCCAACCCTTGCTGCAGTCAGCCAGGATATCTTCAACTAGACCAGGTTGCTCAGAATCCTGTCCAACTTGACCTTGGATGTTTCCAGGGATGGAACATCTGCAGCCTCCCTGGGAAACCTGTTTGAGTCTTTCATCACCTTCTTTGCAAAAAATTTCTCCCTTATACCTAGTCTTAACCTACCCTCTTTCTATCACAACAGACCCTGCTAAAAAGTCTGTTGTCATCATTCTTATAAACCATCTTTAAGTACTAGAAGGCTGCTATAGTCTCCCTGAAGCCTTTTCTTCTCCATGCTGAAAACTCCAACTCTCTGTCTTTCTTCATAGGAGAGAAGTTCCATCCCTCTGATCATTTTTCTGGCCCTCCTCTGGACCTGCTCCAACAGGTCCATGTCCGTGCTGAGGACTCCAGAACTGGACACAGTACTCCAGGTGGAGTTTCACCAGAGTGGAGTAGGGAGGCAGAATCACCTCCCTTGACCTGTTGGCCATGGTTCCTTTGATGTAGCCCAGGATATGATTGTCTTTCTGGCCTGCAAGTGCACATTACCAGCTAATGTCCAGCTTTTTATCCACCAGTAACTCCATGTCCTCAGCATGGCTTCTCTCAATCCCTTCATCCCCCAGCCTGTATTGATACTGGGATTTTCCGCAACCTATGTGTAGGGTCTTGCACTTGGCCTTTTTGAAATTCATGAGGCTTATATGGCCCCTCTTCTCAAGCCTGTCCAGGTCTCTCTGGATGTCATCCTGTTCCTCAGATGTGTCATTGCACCACTCATCTTGATAACATCTGTAAACTTGCTGAGGGTGCACTCAATCCCACTGCCTATGTCATTGATGAAGACATTAAACAGCACAGGTCCCAATATGGAACCCTGAGGGAAATATTGTTTCCATGAACAGTATTTCTGTATCTGTTTATTCCTCCACAGTGTCCCAGTCCATATGAACTTCCCTTCCAATTCATATCACTGAGCCCCCTGAATGTCTATGCTGGATTTCTCTAGTCTTGTCAGACAATTTTGCCCCATCTCCACTCCTCCTATTTGTCCAGGTCTTCCCAGGTCCTGACCAATATTTTTTTCTGTTTTTTATTTCTCCTTATGTACTCCTGCTTGCAAATTTTGTCCTCCGAACTCATTTAGTGGACTCCCTTTTCCTTAAACGCACTCCTGGAACACCAGCAGAGAATCTCCATAATAACTAGTTTTGAGTGTTGATTTGCAGCCACAACACTGCATTTGGTCTGCATATGTGTTTAAATGTGGGTTGTTTTTAAGTTAGTTAGAGAAATAGCTAATTGTTGAGTGCTGTGCAGTATGCGTGGATGAGATAGCACAGGGCTAACAGTGACAACCTGTGGTGAAATGGCCCCTGACCACTCCCAGGTCTTCCTGAGGAGGCATAACATTAGCAAGCAGTGCATATAAGCTAGTCTGAAATACGGGACTGACTTTGCAAGTTTGGGGAAGATCATTTATGAGTAGATTTCCATAGCTGTATGTTTTGTGGATCTGAATTCCTGGCCTGATTTTCAGAATTAGCGAGGGTACTGAAAGTGAAACACAGGCTGCCCAGAATGGCACAACTGGATGTTTGGCCTCCAGGTATTGCTGCTAACACAATGATCTCAAAATCAGTGACCACCTTTGAGAGTGTTGGCTTTAATCTTAATTTCCCAGGTTTTTCTAGCTATTACTTGTACTCCAGAGGCTTTTTCCAACCTATCTACCGATAACAGTGGGTGAAATTACTAGTACATACCTCTGAAGACATAAAGCTTGACAGAAAGTAAAAGAAAGAAAAAAGATTTTCTGTTTGTCTTTTGGTGAAGTACCAATTTTGTTATTGATATAAATCATGTACAATGTAAACAGCTTGTTCTTCTGACTGCCAGGGACTGAGAACCTCAGCATAAACTGTGAAAGCAATTCACAATGCCTCCTTGTTTTCTAACTATTGATCTCATGCAGGGAAATAAGTGAATTAAAGTTTATTCTCTAAAATTAGTGAGTGCTGTAAGAAGGTATGTCCAATGCTCCAATTTTAGATCTGCTGGAAGTCTTGTTTTAACTGCTGCTTTTTTTTTTTTCTGTGGGAGAGTTCAATTCACAAGTTTGTGGTGTGATACACCTGCATGCACACAGGCAGCTCCCAGCACCAGCAGATCATCTTATTAGTGCACGGCCTGAATGAGAGGGTTTCTCCTTTCTCTAAGCAGTCTGATTTGGAATTTCTTGGCTTTTACTGGCAGCCAAACTACCTGCTCTGTACCCTGAGATTTCCTAAATATCTTGGTGTTTCCTGCTGGCACCTCTGAATGCTTGGTGAAGTATTGAATCTGCAAGGTGATGTATTGGTAAAGATGACTGGGTCTTAAATGCTAAAGAGATGTTACATTGTCAAGAATCCAAACAAACTGTGGCACAACCCAAGCTCCTTTCAAATGTGGATTTAAATAGGAACAATTATTTCTTACTTAATATTAAGAGCATGTGATTGAAAAAAAAAACCCAACACAATTGTTGCTGTCATATTATTTTAAGCACTAATAGGTCTGATAGATGATTGTCAATTAGTCAACACGGACATGTGAGAATATTGTTTTTCCAGCTATTTCAGACCTTCATTGTACAAATAATTAGCTCTGGATTAGCCAAGTGATACATCTGTACTAAAACATTGTAAATTACATAGTAGAAAAAGAAAGTTACTCACATTTCCAAAATAAATAAATATTTAGGGGGCTGTAGTTTGTTTTTTTTTTTTCTTTTTCTGCTTATTTGGTTTTACTTAGCACTTTTTGCCTAACAATTAAAAATAATGGGTCAACTGAAAAGGCAGAAGAGGGGATGTCACCTGCTGTAAGTTTTATACTCTCAACTGGATGTTCTGTTTGTTGGTTTCTCCTATAATGTGTCTGCGATCCCAATTTTAATTCATGAAACACAGCAGCTCCAACCTTCTGTGAGCAGACTTTCTCTCCTTACTGTTAGTTTCCCACATCTCTATACTTAACCTATTACAGAAACAGGATATTTGAAAAAAAAAAAAAAAAAAGAATGGGTCCCTAATCTCACTGCTTTTGTCAGTAAATCTAAAGTCTTTGCAAAAGAGTGGAAATGCCATGAACAAAGTCCTGGGGAAATACCACTGATGATAGATTAAAACTCACAGCTATATTTCTCTTAAAAGGAAAAAAAAAAAAAAAAGGAGAAAGAAGCATAACTTGGAATATACCTTGGAAATCTTCCATTTATTGCAGCAGAAACTCTTTCTTTGTCCACTCTTTCATTTGCTCTTCCACAAATCATTGGGTCTCTAAATATTAAAATGTGTCTGTGTTCTGTCCTACCTTTGCCCTTGGAGTTCATGTACACAGAAAGCATGTTTCTTATTTACACATTATTCTATTTGAAAAAAACCCAACTTCTACACCCTTGTCTGTTTTTGTAAGGGATATGTCAGTGCAGCAAAGAACATGGTTAGAGATATGGAAGTCCAGCCATCCCTCTGGACCATTGCAAGAGAGCACAGGTGATATCATAGAATCGTAGAATCACCAGGTTGGAAAAGACCTCTTGGATCATTGAATCCAACCATTCCTATCTGCCACTAAACCATGTCCCTGAGCACCTCATCTACCCATCTTTTAAACACCTCTAAGAATGGTGACTCAACCACCTCCTGGGCAGCCTCTGCCAGTGCCCAATGACCCTTTCTGTGAAACATTTTTTCCAGCTGTCCAGCCCAAACCTCCCCTGGTGGAGCTTGAGGCCATTGCCCCTTGTCTTGTCCCTTGACACCTGGGAGAAGAGGCCAGCTCCCTCCTCTCTACAACCTCCTTTCAGGTAGCTGTAGAGAGCAATAATGTCTCCCTTCAGCCTCCTCAAGGCTAAATAACCCCAGTTCCCTCAGCCACTCCTCTTAAGACTTGTTCTCCAGCCCCCTCACCAGCTTCCTTTCTTGTCTCTGGACACGCTCCAGAGCCTCAACATCCTTCTTGTAGCAAGGGGCCCAGAACTGAACACAGGATTCAAGAAGCAGTCTCATCAGTGCCGAGTACAGGGAGAGAATAACCTCCCTGGACCTATTGGTCACGTCATTTCTGATATAAACCAAGATGCCATTGGCCTTCTTGGCCACCTGGGCACACTGCTGGCTTGTGTTCAGTCATCTGTCAACCAACACTCCCAGGTCCTTCTCCTCTGGGCAGCTTTCTAGACAGACTTCTCCTAGTCTGTTGCACTGGACACAGTTGTTGTGCCCCAAGTGCAGGACCCGGCATTTGGCCTTGTTAAACCTCATGCCATTGGTCTCAGCCCATCCGTCCACTTCGATCAGCCCATCGACACTTCCTCCTAGCTTGCTGTCATCTGCAAACTTGCCTTCATCCAGTTCGTTGTCAAAGACATTGAACAGGGCTGGACCCAGCACTGAGCCCTGGGGAACCCCACTTGTCACTGGCCTCCAGCTGGATTTCACACCATTTCCCACCACTCTCTGGGCCCGGCCATCCAACCAGTTTTCCACCCAGGAGAGTGTGCGCCTGTCCAGGCCAGAGGCTGACAGTTTCTCAAGCAGAACGCTGTGAGAAACTGTGTCAAAGGCTTTACTGGAGTCCAAGAAGACTACATCCACAGCCTTTCCCTCATCCAGTAAGCCAGTAGCCTTGTCATAGAAGGCTAACAGCCCTGACATTTCTTGAGACTAACTGGCTGCTTGAGTCCCAGTAGAAAGGCTGAGTTAGCTTGCCTCTTCAGGGGAGCTTGTGTATCTAAAGCTCCAAGTTAAAGGCTGGTGCAGTACTTAATGTGTTCTGGTTCCATATGGAAGAAATGTGGTTTTTTGTTATACAGATACACACAACTGATTTTTTCATTACTATTACTCTGTATGATATTTTGTTTAGGTATTGAAGGTATGCATTGAATGCTGTTTTGTGGTGTTGTATTTTCAAATGAGAAGTGTATTTCAACTCAATTGAAAAAAAATTAAAAAATACTGCAGGACAGGAAAAATAAGTCCTCTTTTCTCTGGTCTGTCCTTCTTTCCACATGCTGAAACATATCTGTGAATTACACGTGTGCATTTTATCTTTCACCCTTTGCCCCCTAAACAGGAGCAAGTGATTTTGTGAAAAACGAGAAGAAAAAAGGAAAATTTTAAAAAAGCCAACAAAACTCACGCCTCTTTTTTTTGGCTGCCTGTTTCAAGTTTGCTTGCCTTAGCTTTCCTTTTGATAGGGATATAGTTGAAAATCATGTTCTGTAAGGAATTATGAGCAGCAAGAAAAAAACATCTGTTGATGATACCAAGGCAGAGCCACTGGGAAGTTTGGGGAAGAAACAATAAGGACCCATGTCTATTTCTTTCTTTATAAGAGCATGAGGACCAAATTCAGTTGTGATGGTTGAAGTACTGAAACATAGACTCATACCCAGGCATGCATGGGACTGCTTATGTCTATCTAGAGGAATGTAAAAGGTAGAAGCTAAAAGAAATGTAAAAAAATGGTACAGGAATTTAAGTCTAAGCATAAGTCATTTGCGTGCATCTTTGCTTAATTTTAAGAACTTGGTGAACTAATTCAGCAGGAATAAGAACAAAACATATGCAGTTTTATGAATGCATGCCATGTAATGCCTTTGGGACACAGTGGAAGAAAACTGAAAATCCAGAAAAAGCTGATGATAAGAGAGCTGTGTGTTTGTAGCTTAATATAAGAAAGTGTAGGCAGGAAGTCAGATCTTTGCCCTGTTTGATATCAGTTTAAGGTCAAGGTAAACAGATTGATTCCTCAGTGTATGTTGGCATGGAAACAAGCATGCGCCTATTCTGACACTCTCAGGAAAAAGGAGTTCTTATGGCCTGCAGCAACATTTTTAATATGCTGATGGTTTGATTATTGTGGGAGAAAAAATAGAGTTCAAAAAGTTCTTGAAAGACTTTAAGGAAACGGGCAAGAAAAATGGAATGTAGATCAATAAATACAAAGAGATAAAGAATTCCACAATCTTGTAAGCAAGGAAGCACAATCTTAAAAGTGTGTGGCCAGTGCTTCACAGTATGTCAGAAGTCAATAAATTAGATTACATATCTAGGAAAATTAATTACAGTTAACTTTATGCTGGAGGAAGTAAGGCATGATCTAGAGGTGGGGCACGTTTTTCTTTTCCTTGATGAAAAATTCATTCAATTTTTAATTTTTTTTTTAACTCCAAGCTTCTCTCAAAATAACAAACTTGCTAGACCATTTTTATTCAGTTATTATGTTTTGGTTTGGTTTGCTATGATGTGCTCTCCCAATGTCTTTGAGACAAAGGCACAGTCAGAAGAGAGGAGAGCCACCAGCCATTTAAATAAATATTATCAAACAAAGAAAATAAAAGTATCAGTGGGGAAGAATGGCAGGGTATCATCTCAAATGCAGGTACAGAAAATTTAGTGAACTTTGCTTACAGCTATTCTATCTTATGTACCTCTTTTGCCGTTGACATGATGCTGAAGTTTAGAATTAAGTTTGTAGGGTGAGAAAATGTGAGCGTGCATGTGCGTGTCCTCTTCCCTGAATTTCCCTGCTGATAAAAAAGCCCCTCCCTGGAGCTGGACCAGTAGGTGAGCACAAAGAGTGAGGAGGATGTTCAACCTGTAAGAAATAGCACCACAGCATAGGCACAGACTTGAGCAGAGACATGCTGCCATGGCTAAGGAGTTTTAATATAGGAATGTACTCCAAAGCTCTTCAAGTAAATTATAAGCAATGACACAAGGTGTAACAGGAGAGTTACGTAAGTTATCAAGGACCACTGGGGTCTACAGAGCAAATGACTAAGTGCTAAATTAGTGCTTCTAACCCAGAGGTAAAGTAATTGCTCTCTGAAAAGACAACTTGATCTCAATCAAAGTAACTTCAGAGGCATCGCCAGGCATCAGCTGGGGGTAACCAAGTCACTGGCTGATTGTTCAACCTGTTTTCAGCCTTTTTGAATTATCCCTTGCGCTGAGCATTTGTGTGTATTATGGCTTGATGCATACTTGTCTTAGAAAAGAAATATCTGAAAAACTGTTCTTGGCTTTGCTGAAACAGGGAAGAATTGTGTTTCGAATGGACTTAGAAATAAGATATACTTGCTGTTTTCACCTCCATGCTTTTGCTTTTTGCTTTAGAAATCAATAGGGTGTTTGTAAGACCTTTAAACTGTCTTTTCTTTCCATTCTTTTGCTTCTTTACAGGTGATGTAGAGGGGAACACCTTAATATGTGTATTGATTGTGTTTCCTTTGCCAGTCAAATGCATGTTACAGATCGACTTACTTATTTGAGTAGGCCGTAGTTCTGGCCCCAGCCCTATGCATCAGATTATTTTTATAGATGGTTCAATAGTATTATACATTTTTCTAGCTCAATTTTTTTTTGTAATTAGCCACTCACATCAATACATAATTAATTTTTGATGCAATGTTTACGAAGAGGAAGATCCTCCATTTCTCAGCAACATAGGTGAAGTAAATTCACTTCCGAGCAGCAGTAAAAGCAACCATAATCTTGAGTAAACCGTTATTGCTTCCTTGGAAACATATTCACCACAGCTGAACCTCTTTACAAAAACTGCTATGTATTGTATGGTATAATGCATTCTGCTAGAAAACTATAGGATATAGAGTAGTTAGTACTCCCATTAAAGAACAGCAGAAGCTAAGAAAAAAAAGGTTATTATTCTTTTTTTTTTCTATTCAGCCTGCACTCCTCAGCTGCAGATTAGAATGGTTAAAAGTTGGATATTTGCACATCACATTATTTATCAGGATCATTGATAGGTTGAAGCTACTCTAGGATCAATATGTTGTTATCCATGCAATACTAAGCTTTGACTTCCCACAGGACAGCAATAGGAATATGCTATAACTACCAACAAGTTAGGTAGAGGCTTGAGAGGAAGGAGACAACTGATTTTATGGGAAATTGTTAGATTTCTAACACGTTCAGCAATTAGTGACATTGATTATAGCTCAGTTGCAAGCAGCTACAGACAAAAGTCTTGATTTGTTTATTGTTGTTATATATGCTATTAGACAAAATATTTTTTTTTCAGTTCTGAAATGCATATTGTAACACTAAGGCAAATAAAAAGCCATCATAATTTGCTGCTACTCTAATTTTTATACCTTTATGGGTTTTGCCAGACATCTATTTTTCCACATTGTTCATAATCAACATATATAAGCATGTTGCTAAAAGAGGAATTCGGTCTGAGCATCAGGATGTACCTATAATCATCCTGCTGTTACCCATCCATAACAACAACAAGCATCACTGCTGAGCGTGTGTTAGGAACTGCATTTAATCACCTCCTGTTTAATTAGATACATTAAGCTTCTGCTTTTTTAAGATATAATGATATACATAAAAGTGTCTAATTTGTTTCCTTTCACAACTTCTAACTGGTTAACAGTGTGATACCATTCCAAAAATACCTTTTAGTGGCTGACATTTTATTTCCCATTAATTGTTTAGTTAAAAGAGACAGAATGGATTTTCATTTTGATTTGATATTGATTCACTATTCAGCTTTTGAATGTTTCGGTGTGAATCTCTGTACTTTAAGGTTCTTCTGATAAAGGATTCTTGAAGTAACACTTATGTAAGTGCTGTGAAAATTAAATAATAACAGAAAAGTATTTTTAGATCACTGGATGAACTGAAATGTGAAAAATGACCAGTAAGTGAAAATTACTACTTGCATGAGGCATATGTATATAAAAATGTTTTGTGCACTTGCATTTAAAAATATTAGTTAGAAATCTAGGGGTTTTGTTTAAATACATGAGTGGAGTAAGTTCAGGACTGTTGACTTTGCTCTTGTGTAACCTTTTCTGGACAAACACTATGTGCTGAGGAAAACTCTGTTTGGTGTCCCATCATGTATACATTAACTTTTTATGTTTAAGTAAAACAGTGCTGTAGACATTCACCTTTATTAAAGAATGAATATGCACTACAGAAAACAGTACAGAATATTTAAGAGCACGTCAGCCTGTCGGGTTTTGGCCATCTTTCGGACTTGACATATGTCATTTCTTACCTTCTCATTTGAAAATGAAAGAGGAAGGAGAACAGGGAACGGATTTATGACCCTTTGTATGTAAAAGCTGCATTGGGAGGAAATGGGGAAAACCCATTGAATATTTAGAACAGTGCTTCTATGAATGAAAGCCAAAGCTAGACCAGAAGATGTTGTTTTTCTCCAAAAATATGTATTTCCTGTATAATAAGAGTTTAGTAACAAATATCTGAAAGTGGTCTTCATTCTATTTGCTTCCTAGCCTTCAGTGGTCAACTACAGATTATTTGACTCCTGAAACAAAGAGAAGACTTAACTAATGCATTTTATCATAGAATCGATTGCATTTGTCTCCTCAGACTGAGGTTCTTCTCACGTTCTTATGAATACCCAGCATAAAACAGCAAAAGAATGACAGAGACATTAGCAAGAAGTTCATATAATTTACCTACTCTACTTGACTTTTATTCATTCCAGACCCTGTCTTTTATAACAGTTGATTCTTTAGGCTGCATAATTTCTGCACTGGGAGGTCATAGAAGGCTGTAAGTGGAAAAACAAGCTCACCACTGTAGAGAAAAAAAGAAATAAAAAAGAGTACACTAAAGTAGGCCACTTCTTTTATAACTTGAGTGTTCTTGCAACTTTTTCTAGCCTCTCAGCTTGTAAATGACACCCATTTAAAACTTTCGTAAATTCACACATCTTTTGGAAGGAACATGTAGAACTGAAAGAGTCTAAAGCATACCTTTCAAAATACCTCTGAATTTGCATGTATTTTTGTTTACTTTTGCATTTGTAGACAGTTACAAACACATCATACTACCATACTCAAGGAAGTCTGCAAATACTGTGTAACACCACCACATATATGAAAATATACCATCTCACATTGGACAATAGTAGCTAATTAATTCTAATATATCGGTCATGCAGTGGCAAAAACTGGAATCTATTTTCTTTACCAAGCATTTCAGTGTATTGCAGAGGAGCAGAGATATTGTTAGTGATAAATGGTAAGAAAAAGTCATCTTTCTTGGTTCTTTTCAGCTACTCGGTCATTTCAATAACTATTTCGCTTCTTTTCATAATAGTTTGTATTATTTGAGCCATTTTGATTACAGAAGGTTGTCTACAGTAATGACTACAAGTGTCAAGATAAAATTGTAGGTGAAAATTTGACTGTCTTTTGGAAAGGTTCAGTCTATATCTGAGAGTACTCTATATTTCTCCTGCATTATTCATCCAGGGATGGAATGGTGGATTAATGGACAACTGGATGAGAATTTCTCCCCCAGTCCTTTGAGATTTGTTTCTAAAGCTATGTTTTAAAACCTTCCTCTCAGTCTCTTAATTTAATACTGCCCCATTTTTCCCTTGGCACTGACCTTTTCTAGCTGAGAAGCTGGTGTTGTTACAAGCTGAGGAATATGGTTGTTCTGAGTAGGACTGACCAGGAAAGATAGGCTGGTTTCCTCGCATTCTTCTCCAAAACATCCCATAACAGTAGCAGAAGAAAATAGGTACATGATTTCTCCTAGTCATGTCTTGGGTTATGTGTTTTTCTTACCAATACTGGATTTTTTTTAATCACAAATCGTACACAGTAGATGAAAGATGTCTTTCTGTGTTGATATAGCAAGGAGTTATAGTCAGTGTTCAAACTGAAGTGTTAAAGCAGATTTTTAGTGCAAATTTAAATCTTAAGGGAAGCTAGATTCTAAGGATTCAGTGGGGTGGAGATTGTGTTCTTGGAGAAAAAGTACCTCATTTCACCTCTACAAGGATTCTGGCTGCATTTCATTTAAAGCCAGGGAAGTACTCAAGCAAGTAAATACATATTTCTGTGTTAAAGTTCAAAGCTGGACTGAAACAGAAAAATAACCCCACCCTCCTTTATAGGTCTTTGGGATTAAAGGAAGGTATTATATTTCACCACACACTGTAAAATGCGATGGCTGTTGGGGACTGCAGACCATTCTAAACCCATAGTTACAAATCTGGTTTATCACTAATATTTATAAAATTGATTTTCCTTCTTTTATTCATTGACGCCACAGGTTTCTAGGTGGTCTTTTGAACTTTTGTTGAAGTGTTCTTGTTTTGGCACGTAAATGCCATACAGACAGTTTTTAAAATTAGTAATCATAGAATCATAGAATAACCAGGTTGGAAGAGACCCACCGGATCATCGAGTCCAACCATTCCTATCAAACACTAAACCATGCCCCTCAGCACCTCGTCCACCCGTGCCTTAAACATCTCCAGGGAAGGTGACTCAACCACCTCCCTGGGCAGCCTGTTCCAGTGCCCAGGGACCCTTTCTGTGAAGAATTTTTTCCAGATGTCCAACCTAAATCTCCCCTGGTGGAGCTTGAGGCCATTTGCTCTTGTCCTGTGCCCTGTCACTTGGGAGAAGAGGCCAGCTCCCTCCTCTCTACAACCTCCTTTTAGGTAGTTATAGAGAGCAATGAGGCCTCCCCTCAGCCTCCTCTTCTCCAGGCTAAACAACCCCAGCCCTCTCAGCCATTCCTTGTAAGACTTGTTCTCCAGCCCCCTCACCAGCTTTGTTGCTCTTCTCTGGACTCGCTCCAGAGCCTCAACATCCTTCTTGTGGTGAGGGGCCCAGAACTGAACACAGTATTCAAGGAGCAGTCTCACCAGTGCCAAGTCCAGAGGGAGAATAACCTCCCTGGATCTGCTGGTCACGCCGTTTCTGATACAAGCCAAGATGCCATTGGCCTTCTTGGCCACCTGGGCACACTGCTGGCTCATATTCAGTCGCTGTCAACCAACACCCCCAGGTCCCTCTCCTCCAGGCAGCTTTCTAGACAGACTTCTCCCAGTCTGTAGCACTGCATAGGGTTGTTGTGCCCCAAGTGCAGGACCCGGCATTTGGCCTTGTTAAACCTCATGCCATTGGACTCTGCCCAGCGGTCCAGCCTGTTCAGATCCCTTTGCAGAGCCTCCCGACCCTCCAGCAGATCGACACTTCCACCCAGCTTAGTGTTGTCTGCAAACTTGCTAAGGGTGCACTCGATGCCTTCATCCAGGTCATTGATAAAGACATTGAACAGGGCTGGACCCAGCACTGAGCCCTGGGGAACCCCACTTGTCACTGGCCTCCAGCTGGATTTCACACCATTTCCCACCACTCTCTGGGCCCGGCCTTCCAACCAGTTTTCCACCCAGGAGAGTGTGCGCCTGTCCAGGCCAGATGTAATGTATGTAATGTATGTAATGTATGTAATGTATGTAATGTATGTAATGTATGTAATGTATGTAATGTATTCCAAGTTGCTCCCCCAAACCTTCTTTCACATGTTTTTGAATTTAAACAGCCTTGATTCAGACATTCCTAGTGTGAGAGTCATGGTTCAGATCTGCATGAGGGGCTTCCTTTCAAAAACGTTAGTTCACTTTTAGAGTCAAACTGTATACCCTTAAATAACTTATATCAGAAATGCTTATATCAAGGAAATTTTGTTCTATTTCAGCCATGTCCCACTGAGTTGATGACTCTGACTTGTAGGTATTCATCAAAAGAACATAAATACCTAAGTACTGCTTGTGATAAAATACTAACTTTGATGTGGACGGGGAGGTACATTAACTTCTCCTGGCAAGTGCATTTAAGTAGTAATTTGGGATCATCCTTGAAATTATGATTTAAAATATGCTTTTATCTGACATAATTTTTTAGTCTTGCAAATGGTAAGTTTATAGAAGCGATCAGTATGTGCACTGGCTTCCACACAAAATGTTATTTGCCTTTAATTAATTATAGTCTAATATGACCGTAGCTACTAGTTGTTAGTAAAGCAACCTTTCTGTTATGAAACAAGGAATTTTTTGTAATCCAAACTGGTTTACATTCTGTTTCAATCTGGATAGAAAATGAAGCCAAATTCAGGCTGTGATCAATACTGTCTTAGAGACACAGAAATCTGTCCAAGCTATTTTTTGTTAGATTGTCTTTATATATGCCATGTGGCTTTTATTCATGACCCTATTTTAGGTGCTTATGAATGTACGTGAATAAAAATCTTGCTACATTATTAATATTTTGCATTGTATCACTGCTAATTACAATCCTGGTTAAGTGCTAATATTTGAAAGAACATTGATTTACATTTACTTTTGCCTGCATTTATTCAGAAGTTGTGTTTCCCTTCTTTACAAGCAGTAATATTCACATCTTTGGATCTTTTAAAAAGAAAAAATGAGATAGGAACTGTAGCTAAAAGTTTTGCTTTTATACGCTGATATCCTTACTATACTCTCAATGATTCTTCAATCAGCAAGAATCATAACTGGTTTTTACCTGCATGGTATCAAGTCCTATTTAAAAAAAAAAATATAGTTTTTAAATTAGATGTGTTTAGATATCTTCCAGAGAACAGACTCTAGCTCTGAGGAGTCAATAATGGCTTTCTCTGACTGTTGTAGACTATTAAGGAAATTTTTTGTCAGAAGACTTTGGGAAGGATTTGAATGGACTTCTGAGCATTTGCTGCTTTCACAGAGAATCATAGCATTGGCAGGCTCAGCTATTACTGTTTTTGATTTTGAAGCTTTGTTAGTAAGGTCACTGCAAGTTTGTAGTACGACAGCTAAAGCTTCCTGTTCCTCACTATCTTACTTGGCCAGTTTGCATGTAGAAAATTCTGCCAACTTTGTCTATTGTTATTTAATGTTTAAAAATTTTGGTTTTATTAGGGGTGGGTTAGGCCCAGATCAGCTAAACATCTTCTGAACATACTGGGGATGTATTAGCAATTTCTCTTTAATCCATAGAGTATCTAATCACGTGTTGCTGGGTTTTCTGCCATTTGAATATGAACTCTTGAACAACATTTTTTGTCCAGCTTAAGAGTTAGGAAAGTTTGGTGGTATGGATCGGGAATCTTGAGTAACTCTTTTTTTATTCTCTTACACCAGCATTTGTCAAAAAAGAGTATACTGTAAGAAGGTAATCAAACTCACCTAAAGCAACTTGCAGGAAGCTGGGGAAATATTTAGGTGTTTTCTAGTACTTATGTACAGGTGAAGCCTTCAGATTTTACAGGTCTTGTTGCATAAATACATCTGTGATAGGGCCTATTGCCCTTCTACAGCACTGCAGCTATTTTCTGGTATCTCATCATTTCACACCTTGATTACTCCAGCATCATCCCCTCCTGCATTGAGAAATACAGTGCTACCCCTACCATCTCAATTCAGAAGTCTGCCATGCAGACTTCCATTTCCCAGCTTTGTTTTTATAACTGTATTTCCCTTCTCTCTTGAGTGACTTCTACTCATTAAACATACACTCCTTCTTATCAATTTTAAGGCCATTCTTCATGAGTCATTTCCAACCTTTCTATCCACTATTAAAATGTTATTTCCTTCTTTTGATTCCAGTGTCGCTAGCCTCTAACCCCCCAAATACCTTTGTGTTGATTCTGTGCTCTTTCTTTCACTCTGCAGAAGTTTGCTATAAACTTCTACAGAATTAGTGTTGTCCTTTCTCCAGTCTCTCCTTGAAAAATCTTTTGTCAACATTCCTGCCAATAAAGTTGGATAACCAGCTACTAGCATGCTGCTACTATTGCTTCGATGTCTGGGGGCTTTTTTTTTCCTGTATCAATTGCCATTTGGATTGAAAGATATCCACATCAGGCAGACTCCACTTGGTCTCTTCTTCCAAAGCACTGAGCTCCTTTTCCGTGACCTAGACTTCTAAGTACTAATAATGAATAGTATTGGGTTGAGGTTTTTCTCAGTGCTTGCTTAGACTGCCTGTTCCTCGCCTGGCAATCTCTGAGTTTCTCTTGTGGTTGTGTTTTCTGCCTGGCACCAAGGAGAAGGCGCAGCTAGTTCAGCCTGCAGCTGTGTTTTTGCTGCCTACTGTGAGGAATGAGTCCTGTTGTGCCCATCCCCAGGGGAATCCACTGCCTCCTTACTTGCTGCTGGCTACAGTTCAAGAGGTTGACTACTAGCTATATCACTTCTGTGAGCTGGAACTAGAATACTCTTCTTTCCTATATTTCAGAATAAAAAGCAAATTTATAGAGGCTTGAAGGATCAGGAGTAGGTAGGCAACTTTTATAGGAGCCCCTGTCCTTGGCTCTGCCTTTTTAGATGGCCGTGGTAGACATGTGGTCTTACACTGTCCCTTATCACATGTCCCTTATCACTCTTTGTTCAGCCCCAACAGTCCATTCTTCATTGACTTACTGAACAGAAGTATAGTTTAAAATTGCAGATGTTCATGTAATCTTTAAATAATATCTAAAGTCTATGTGGCTAGCTGTGTTGTCATGCTAGTTTTAATATGCAGCTCTGTGGTTCACAGAATAGGTCTTTTGTCCATAGCTGTGTAATTATTTCTTCTTTCTGAGAGCTGAAGTAAAAGATCTTTATGTTTTATGGGACCTATTTTAAGTGAATGACCATGGCTACAAGTGGATACGTGCAACTTCATTAAAGCTAGCTAAATTGAACAGACTAAGTTGTGAAAGCTTAGCAACTGGAAGTTATGCTGTAAAGCATTTGAATATTTTCATTTACTGTGACTTGCAGGACAGTAACATTTGCTGTACTTTGATTTTGAACTATAACCTTTTCCTAGTGTGCCATATTATTTATTGGCATGGAGGCCTAGCTTCGTCATAGAATCATTTAGAATCATAGAATCATTTAGGTTGAAAAAGACCTTTAAGATCATAAAGTCCAACCATAAATCACGTCAGACTTAAGCTTCTGTTTGACAGAAATACATTACTTGGTAGGGAATTCATCTTAGTTGTCATCTGAGTTGCTTTCCAACAATCCTTCCATCTCCATATTGACCACACAGGTAAGTTGAATGCTTTCATTCATTTCGCTACGAAGTTTGAGAGGTGGATAGTGGTTCTTTATTCTTTACTTTGTGTTCTGTTCTTAAATGAAAATAGATTCCACCACATGACTACGTGAGCTAAGGCTCCACTATTATGACGGAATACTACAATGCTGAGTTTTGGTAACACTGGCAGAGAACCCAAAACCAAGAATTCCTCAATGACAGATCTTTCTTATTCCAAGTGGTTGAATCCACAGCCTGTGTGTTGTGATACTTACAAATGCTACAGCAACAGGGAGAATTAAAATATCTCCAAATAGGACTCAAATCAAGCAAAAGCTGGATGGGAAGCTGGCAAAAATATCCAAGTGAAAATTCTTCTCAGCGAGATACAATTTAATAAATCCTTCACTTCTCCAGGACGCAGGAAGCTGATCAGATTGCAGTTTACAGCCAAAGCCCACTCCTGGGGTTCTGGAAATTGGCAGCTGGTATATACTTTATTTTTCAAATGTTTCTTTGACAGGAGAAAACCACCTTTTATATAAGACTATGGGTTAAGTCTGGGCACTGACCTTGGAAGAGGAATACTGAGCACAAGTTCTTCTCTGCAAGTCATGTCTGGTTTTGCAATTTATTCGTTCACTTCCTGGTACAAAATGTAAAGACTGTCCTGGGATCAAACCCCCAGAAAATTCATTCTTGCAGAGAAGACCTAAATGATTCATGTCAGCTAGATGCAGATTTAGATTCCTTCAAGTTGGGTAGAGATAGACAAGTGGCTCAGGGAAGTGCCCTCACCATTGAATTTCTGTTACAAAAAGCCATAGTACTGCCTTTCCTTCCAGCAATGATTTTGAATAAGGTCAGCTGTGAATAAGTTTTTTTATAGTTGGTGCTGTTAGCACATTAGTCATTTTCTAAGAGTTCTTACTGGGTTGAGCCTTAGATATACAGATCTAGATTTGGCCAAGGTACATGCCGAAACAGCATTTTAGGTGTCACGCCAGCTTTACTGGAGAAAATATAGGTGCTTACAGCTTTTCAACCAGCTGAGATAGTGTCTGAGACAAAGCTTTAGATGTCACTCTTACCTCGGTTTCCACCTGAGCCCCAGGGAAGGTGCCCATTTCTATAGTCTCTTTTCAGGTATTTCTTTCCTCAGAGGAATTGGTGGTTGCAGTTCAGCATAGTCATTGTGAGGTGCCTAATTGTCATTCATTCATACTCTCCACATCAGCTGAACTATAAGCCTGCTTAAATGTAATATATATTTAAATGACTTTTGGACTGAGAGTTTATATGAGGCAGATGACACAGCTATTCAAAGCTGCTACACTACTCTATCCTCTTCTATCTAGAGTAGGATAGCTGCATTACTTTTGGGCAGAGTACAGTATTCAGGTTTGGCTTCTCCCCATATGCCAAAAAAAGAAAAACAGCAGATTATTACTATGTTTTTTAATCCTAAGAAATAGTAATGATGACAGTTTCTAGTCTATCAGTCTGCATCCAGGAGCAGTCATGTAATTGTGTTGACAGCATCCATTTTTTTGACTTGGAAAATTAAATACCTACAACTTCATATGCTGTGTACTGTCAGTAATGCTACTGTACATGCCAAAGAAATGAGAAAGGAAAGAACCAGGTTTAATTGAGATGTGGGTTATGGCTTGAAGGGATCTTGTTTCAGTGTCCTAGTGGATATTGTTTGCAACAACACAAAAATAGCATTTACAGGCAGCCAACCATCTCTAGTATGGAAGAGCATGGAATGACAAACAGCTTTTGTTTGTAGCAAAAGGTGAGTACTGGCTAAGAAGTAGTGTTTATAGTAATTGAGCTTTACAAGGAAGTATAACTTAGTGGGGAACACAGGGGGTAGCACTAGCAGTGAAGCAGGTAATAAGGACAGTTGTGTAGGCATTTCCTGATTAGCATCTGCTGTTTCAACAGCCAAGGAACATGATTCGAATGTAAATGCTTGTACTAGGCTTTAACAGACATTCCCTTTAGCATGCTACTCTGCCTTCTGCGGTTTTATTTTGAGTTTCCTTGAGTCCTACTGTGATTTAAAATCAGTGGAGGAGAAAGAAGAGTAACACAAACAACAGATGTCTTAAAGTCTTAGAACAGAGACAGAAAAAGCCCCATAGCAAAGGAGAAGGTGCAGTTAATGTATTTCCCGTTGTTAGTTTTGGTGTCTCTAGTACTGACTACACTTGCATTTCTGTATGTGTATATAAGTACAGCTGTGTCCATAGGTGGAGAAGAAGTAATAGTGCAAGAAGATGGCCACTGCACACATCAGAGAATGTTTTTTGCATTCCATAAATGAGCATGACCTATAGCACTAAGCATACCTACAAAGTGACCTATTTTAGGGCAGGTTCACAAATTACTTCCCACCTGCTGCAGTAACTGCTTTTAGTCTGTTGCTGGATAAAATAACCTGATTCTTGTTATTTGAGATTAAAGGTTGCTTCGTAACTGAGAAAGTGAACAGTATGCCTGGTATCCATGAAGGCAGCTTTGCTTACAGGTGGCAGCTTAAGCCATGGCAATGCAAATACTGTGTACCCCATAGCATTAGGAGTACTTGGTTGTGTGCTAAGCGACATTTAGTGCAGATTCAGAAAGGTGGTTTCTGGTATGGGGAGCTGTCTCTTTAGCGACTTTGATTTCCAGAATGGAAATCTGTGACAGAAACAGCTGTGAAATCCTTACAATATATAGGCAGCTGGGGATGGCATAGAGACCCTGAAAAAACATTACCTGCTGAGTGTTAACACAGTACTGCATGAGGCCTGGAGCAAAAATTAATAGGGGAAAAAAAAAACACTGAAGGAAGAAGTAAAAATGTATTACATTTCCAGATTCTTACTTCTTGGGAAAGGTAATTGGAAGGAACATAAATGCAAAAAAAATTATTCAGGGCTGAGAACTTTGTGCTATAGAAATTTAGCAAACCACCTCCAACTTTCCAACATATCACACAGAATCACACAGAATAACCAGGTTGGAAGAGACCCACCGGATCATCGAGTCCAACCGTTCCTATCAAACACTAAACCATATCCCTCAGCACCTCGTCCACCCGTGCCTTAAACACCTCCAGGGAAGGTGACTCAACCACCTCCCTGGGCAGCCTGTTCCAGTGCCCAATGACCCTTTCTGTAAAGAATTTTTTCCAGATGTCCAACCTAAATCTCCCCTGGCGGAGCTTGAGGCCATGATCTACCTTCTCTTTTTATGGTGGGGCTATCTTCCATTGGTTTCAGCAGAGAGGTCCAAAGACTGAAAATCACATTCACACAGTATATTTTTTTTTTCTGTTACATTTTAAAAATTATTTATTTACTTGCTAACTTGCTGGGTTTTTTTCAAAGTATTTTGGTAAATAATGTCTCAATATATGTTCACACTGCTTATTTTGTTTGCTGGTAATCGTGTTATTAAAAAATAATAATTTCATTTGACTACTGGGCTCCAGAAGTTTGTGCTTAGGTTAACCTTAGTAAAGAGTTTAGTCCAACTACTCTGTTACTGAATGTGACTTCTGGAAACATTACCAGAATTGGGATGAACACCAAAGATGTCAATAGGAATTACATTTCTTTGTATGAACATTTGTACTTCAAACCAGTGTTTTCATGAGATGTTTAAGGGTCTGTGTACCCCAGGAAATTATATATATTTTAATATGTTGGCAGCAACAATTTTTAAGCATCAAACATTAGTTATAAACAATAGGGGGACTTTGTCACATTTGCTGTATTAAAATGGAACAACTGTTTTCTCATTAATGCTAGTTCTGCATAGACTGTCCTGTTAAAAAAATGAGCGCAATAAAATGTATGCCTGTATTAAAATATTGGGTTTATGCCCATGTTGCTTCCTCTGTACTTTGAAAATATACTGCCCCTGTTGCACAGCTAAGAAAAAAAGAGGCATCCATGGGAAGTGAAATAACTTCATCTGGAGGTCTTCTAGAGGAAGACAGATATCCTGATCTGAAAGCAGAAGCTTATAATAAGTCATATGTTAAAGTTTTCAAGAGGTATCTGTAAGTTAACAAAACAGAAGCTGCTCTTTAGAGATATCGTTTAACATTTACTTTTCCTCCCACAGGAACTTTTTACACCAGAGTGCAAATTCAAGGAGTCTGTTTTTGAAAATTATTATGTAATCTACTCATCCATGCTCTACAGACAACAGGAGTCGGGGAGGGCCTGGTTCTTGGGGCTGAACAAAGAAGGGCAGGTCATGAAAGGGAACAGAGTGAAGAAAACAAAACCAGCAGCTCATTTTCTACCCAAGCCATTGGAAGGTGAGGTTCAGGATGTCACTGGCAGATCTTCTTATAAATCTCACAAGAAGAAGAGGAAATGGTTTCTAAAATACCTTTTGTGTATGTGCATGCCCCGCACAGGGGCCATTCCAAATGACAGTCCCCAGGATTCATGATGCAATTTTTAGCTTCAGCATAGTGATGCTAGAAAGGGCATATGTAAAAAAAAAAATTCTAGGGATTAAGAGGTCATTTTGAAAGAAAATAAATCTTTTGTGGAATTGCATCACACTGTTTTTAAAATATTGTCTTGGTCGGGACAAAAGACATTATGATTCTTGCAGTGAGAAAATAGTCCTTTCATTAAGCAGAATGAAATAATGGATATTGTAGGATAATTGGAAGTTATAAAGGGAATGGATGAAGTGTCAGCATTTCAAAGTAAAAGCTTTCTAAGACAAAACACAAAGGTCTCTGTAAAACAAATCATACTGTATTACTTAGCGAGTTGACGTAATGCACATAACTTGTGTTAGCTGGCCTTTTATCCAAGATAGGAGCAAACAAAAGTCATATTAGCCTTACATATTTAAATGAGATCACACTTTCTCTGAAAAATACATTCATTTATATCTTGGAAATTTTGGATTATCCTATGCATTCTGCAGGCCTTTATAAACCTGTGATTCATTTTGCTTCTTGTCCTGTTGAAACTCCAAATTTCACTGGTATTATTGCTACACATAGCCTCAGTCATTCCGAAAATGATCTCATTACATAACATCTGAAACCCATACCTGAGTAAAGCTGTAGTTAGCAGTCTTATTTCTTTTAACATTTGAACTTAAATTTTTTGATTAAATAATGAGTTTGTTAAAATTTTTACAGTTTCATCATAAGGAAAGAATCTGAATGATCCCATGTTTTAACTTTGTATTTGAATTCAGGTTGATGCCTTTGTGCTTCCCGTGTCTTGAAAAGGCTTACAGCATTTTCATTATTTCTCAACAATATTGACACTTTATAGCACAAACCCTTTATATTAAACTGTATGAATTTAGGGAATGAAAGTCGGTGTATTTTTAAAAGCAACATCAATTCACATAGATTAGGAAATAAGTTACTTTTTCATTAAAATTTGGATGATCAGATTCTATCAAAATAGCTTAGACTGGCTTAGAAATAACTTGTTTTACATTGGCCATGAGAATTGTTAAATATGACAGCTCTGCTATATAATTCCTTACATTATAGGTTCATCTCATGCTATTCAACTTAATATTTTTGTAGGTCATGGTGTTATTTCATCGAAGTCTTTTAATTAATCAGAAAAACATCTGAAACACGGTTACAGGGGAACATTCTGAATACCTAGATGATAACCAGCCTTACATACTCTTGAGAAGACATTTAATTTCAGACTTTTTGAAGCCATAAAAAGGATTTACATTATGTTATTGGAAATGTTAGAACAAGTATTTGATTAGTTAATCATGCTATGGGGCCCTGCATATTTATTATGAAACTTCACACCATTGAAGATCAAGGTCAGTACCTTGATACTGCTGCCTCCTACTCTAATTAGACAAGGGATGAAGGGATTTTGCTCTCTATGGCAGCACACAGCCAGTCCCAAAATCATCACATGATGGTTTATTCCTTTCACTGCTACGACATGTCTTTTAACGTTGCTCTGATATAAATAAATGCTACCATAGTTAGGTATAAGTGGAAATATTACCTGATTCAGTGGCATGGAAAATGAAATTGAATTATCCAAGAACATTAATCATTAAGGCAGCTTAATGCTGGAACTGTGTAATTGAACACATGTATTTTCCTCCAAGGATTTAAAGTGATTAGATAGGGACTGAAGCCAAGGGGCAAAATTTTCATTCCTCTAAGAATTCAGTTAATAGCTCAATATGGAGTTTTCTGCACTTCTACATTCAGTGGAGATCAGTGGTTACAGCGTGCATTATTGGAAAGGAGGAAGAGAAAAAGCCACACCTCTTGCATACTCTATGCAGCACTGTTCCAGACATTCCTTCAGTACACTGCTGAAGAGAACATGGGCAAATTCCTCAGATTTGTGAGACAGATGTACAAATAATATTTTAGAACTGGACCCAGGCCTAGTTTTGCAAAGTAGGACTAAAAAAGAACACTTAAGTCTAGATAACTGTATTGTATGATCCCATTTGTTAAACACCATCTGTCTTATCATATTTTACTTCTAAAAACTTATAGAATATTTATTTGTGTATATATATATACACACTTAAGTATGTACATATATATACACACACATTTTTGTGTGTCTGCCTCATGCAAAGACAGAACAGTAGATTTTCCACTTCTGAGGCTTGTATAGTTTCCATTAGACAAGCAAGAATACAGTTTCCTACTGTATTTTTAAGTCAGATACAGAAGTGAGAAATTTGGAGTTTGAAGGAAAGCTATCAGTTGTGCAAAACAAGTGTCTATAGACATAGTTTCCCTTGCATGCAAGGGGAACATGGATTATATTACAATATCAGTTATTGTAGAAAATTATATCTATTAGAGATGAGCTCTTAAATGCGATACATTCTTAAAAACATCTCTCCTTTTCTCTTTTCTCCCTGCAGTTGCCATGTATCGAGAACCATCTTTACATGATATTGGAGAAACAGTGCCAAAGGCTGGGGTAACTCCAAGTAAAAGCACAAGTGCATCTGCAATAATGAATGGCGGCAAACCAGTTGTTAACAAGAGTAAGACAACATAGCCAGATCCTCACAGGTGTTGTGACTTACTGAGTCCCGAGTACAGTTGAGTGATTTATCCTTGCCAGACTTCCCCTCTGCAGTGTCTGTGGATCAGCTTGCAGCAAGTCACAGACTTGCCTGTTGCTGTCTCTGAACTGAGTTGTTCCAAGCGGATAAATCTCAACATGTAGCTCCATCCACAACAAGAAGACACCTGGATGAACCAGCTAAACTCAGACCATGGAATGCCCTACCAGATATTGGAATGCCTTTTTAATATCTTTTCTGTGACTGTGACACTTCATGTGAATGACATACTTCACAAGTACACTTGATACCTTGCCTGCTGACGATTGCCCATAATCCCTTTTTGAGTCCAGTTTCAGCAAAATCCATGTGTTTAAGTTCTATTTTGTAGCACACAAATAATCAAGTAATTTCTAGTTAGATGCTGTAGACCTGTGCTATTATGGATTTCTCTTCTTCCCTTTTTTATAAGGCTGCTCGCTCCACTGTCTGTGACCTTTTGCAGGGATTGTGTTTCTCTAAAACTCAAGTGTTGCTGGTGGCTTAGTTTTGAAAGCAATCAGGGAAACAGGAAGCCTTCAAAAATCTATTATTACAAATTATATCTATAAAGAATAGGATTGTTGTCTCTGGCTTACAATATTGACTAAATGTGAATACTCTTTAAAAACAGATACTGTGCTTCTGAGGTTGGTATTATAGTGGAGGGAAGAGTGTCAAACACAAGCAACAGGAAGTTTTCTGAAACAAGTGTTTGGCATCCCCCTACAGTTTCTTTTTGTGTGTGTGTTTTATACATATCACAGGCTTACTGGTAATGGTAACATTTGCCTTGCCCAGCGAGCAAGACCCACTCATTTTTGGGAAAGTGGGTCCAAAGAATTTTGTAGGCCTTGTAGGCCTGAATTAAGGCTCATTTTTCATCTACTAAATCTTCATTGTTTGAAAAACAAACACCACTGATAAAAAAAAAAAAAAAAAAGAATAACCAGAATTGTGCTACCTAAATCCGTTTCAAATATAATCCTTTCCTGTTTTTAAGGAACTGAACTCAGTGCCATTGTTGTTTTTGGCTGAATCCCACACCTACTTAGCAAAGCATGGGCAAGGATGTTATTGTGTTCTTTTTTGCAGCACCAATGCAAAGGGTAGTTACAAATTATAGTTTAATATTTCTGGTATTTTAAAAAAAAGTTTTAAAACTGGACATATTATGAAACTTTATTTTTATTTTTAGGTAAGCATGTGAAATCTGGTCCTATGTATCTCACTGATATCCCGGTATGTACCTCCACCCAGCTTCCTAGGATAATATGCCCACCAAATTGCTAGATTGAAGGTGCCTTGCCTTGATCTCTGTATACTGTACTTTCTCCTACATGAACCTAGAAGAAATCAGAAACATTATAAAATTGAAACCTTGGATCATATTACCAGAAACACTATCAACACTTTGAGTTTGTCACTTGTGAACGATGAAAGCAATGGTGGAGGGTGGGAGGAGATTTAGAGAACGCCACAGAGATGCCACTGAAGTGTTGTACACTTAGTCACAGACTTTAAGAAAACTAAAAATAAGGGTACTATCTGTATGCTTAAGAAAGTATTTTTTTCTCTGAAAGGGCAACAAGGACCAAACTGTACCTCAGTCTGGAAAGCTGTGTGGCAGTGGTCTCTTGGCCTCTTGCTGTAACCTTCATATTTAAAGAAAATAAAAGAAAATAATCCATTCCTTTTTTTTAGCATTGTATTTTTGGCCATTTGTTTTATCACGTCTTTTTGCTGAACTCGCTAACAGAGACTGCTAGTTACTTCAAACTCTCTGTCTGCTCAGCTGAACAACTGATTCAGTCTGAATAAAATTTTCATGCTAGGTCTGTTTTTATAAAGGAACATTTAGTGCACTTTTCAAGGAGGCTACTGTAAAGCTGCTAAATTCTAGATAAACCTTTTTTTTTTTTTTTTTTGTGGCCAGACTTTCTTGTTTAAATACATAATGCGAGAACAGCAAGTCAACACTTGCTGTTGGGTCTTTCTAGGGAGGAAATGAGTTAAGTGTGAAGCCCACTATACCTGTAGAGAAGAAAAAATTACAAACCTACTCTAATACTGTGATACAAATGCAAAGAAACTTTGACTCAGACTGTGCCCTTGCCTGCTAGCACTAAATATGTGCGCATGGGAAAATCAACCCTTTATTAAAAACTTTGGTGCATCCTTCTTATCCCATCTGGTCCAATGGGATTTATGCACTATCCCTGAGAAAACAAAAACCAAAGCAACTCCCATGGTGAACTGGGGGCTTGCTTTGCATCTGGAGGACCCATGGGAGCAGCAACCTTGATTTTATGTCATCTGCTGGGTCCCAGAGGAGGCGCTAGGCTTTCCTACAGTTGTAACAGGAGAACTTCACAATATTTTGAGTAAGAATTACAAGAGAGTTCATGAGGAGGAAATAAATGTGTTCATGCCTCATCCAGCCATCTTTTTACTTTCCTGGTGTAAGAGCTTGGGGAGACACAGGGCTGGAGAGCTGTCTGAGCCGTGCAAGAAGGTTCTGGTTCATAGCTTTATGCTACTTAAGTATTGTTTTCAACATTAAACTTTTGATCCTGGGTAATTCTGATCTGCAAACCAGTTTAGGAGGCTATAATTAAGACCAGATTTAATTTTTGTAAGCAGTTAGTACATTCTAGAAACACAGCATTTTTTTATTATTATTATTAATTCCTGGGTTTGTTTCTATGGGCTACATCCATACATGTGTTTAATTAAATGAATAGTTGTCCTAAAAAAATATTTTTGCTACTGTTTAAACATAGTAAGGAGGTCTTCATGCTTTGTTTCCTCTCTTTACTTTAGTCTCTTGTCTCATCTGTTGCATGGGAAGAGGGTGGCAAGGAGGAACTGCATGTAATAGGTTGTGTCTATCAAAGAACTGTTGATCTGTACTAGTAAATTTACATACATATATGCAAAAAGTTTGTCTGCATTGTACAGTTTGTGTTTATTCTTATTTGTTGTATACACAGATTCAACATGACGAATAAAACATTTTTATGAAGGCATACCAGAAAACAACAAAAAAGTTTATGTAAGAAGTAGACTGTGCAAAAAATCTTTGCAACTGGCCACAGGATGGTGAAACTTCATGTAAATAGGTTGGCAAACTCAGTTCTCCCCTTTTACCATGCCAAAGAAAATTTTAGCTCCTTAATATAATACCTCTCTTGCTGTTCTCTAGGATGAGACGTCACCATTTTCTTCCCTCTAAAATTAATTTTGCTGTTAAGTGAAAGCTGTTTTCAACTGTCTGTTACTACTAAAGTACTGTATAGTAAACCTGATGGAATCAATTTGTATTAACAGATTGGGGTTTTTGTACTTACGTGTCCAGCTGTCTGTGAATCTGCAGCCATCCAGATCTTTTGCATGCTTGTTTTGTATTTTGTTCTTCTGGGTTTTATCTAATCTCTGAGAGACTGCACAGCAATCCAACCTTGTTGCACCATGTCAACTGTTAACACTGCACACGGTCATAATATTTCCTTTTTTTTTTCCTTAATTCTTTATTTCAGCTACAGTTCTATTTGTCAAAATCAGTTACACCTGCACAGTTTTAGAAATCCAATTTTAAGTAGATATGAACTATTTCAACAAAGCACCATTCTGTTGTACTTCAAAAATTTTATAAATACACAAGAATCCTTATGAGATTGCTTACATGATAAAGCCTATAGAAAGGTGTCTATAGCTTTTAAGTGCTTTGTAGTTCACATAACACAGCTTTTGCTTAATTTGCTCGGGATTTTAGCCAATCTCAAAGAATTTTTTAATATGCTCTCATTTTCATAAACTTTAACTTGTGTAGAGTCAGGTTGGTTCTTAACAAGCCCTCTCCCTCCCAGTTATAAAGTAAAGCAATTCACTTTGTCTATGTTATACACCTGAAACAACATTAAGATCTCAGATTTTTTTATATATACATAGGGTAATTTTCTCTCTTGGTTTAAAGACACTGTAAGCAATTAGGTATGAAAGCAGACAGCTTGGTCCATGCATTAAAAGTGTGTCTTGCTGATCCATCTGTTTATTGGTATAAAAAAGAAACTATTCCACTCCATTCAAATGGGAATGCAAATAAAATTAAACTAAGTAAAGAGGTTATCATTCTTTTAAATGTCCCTGTAGATACATTCTGTGCAATGCATTTTAAACTGTTTAATTACGGGGGATTTTTTTGTGATGACTAATGCAAATGCTATGACTTATTTTTAAAGATGTAATAAAATTTTTGTTCTATTACCTAGCCACAGAAATATCCAACTTAGCTTTCTTCATCCCAGTATCATTTAGATGTATCATTTAGCTACAAAGTGAGATGCCATTCTGTAAAGAAGCAAGGGCAATGCATCAGAAATATCAGAGCATGATTAAATGTTCATCTACATGTTTTTATAAGAAAGTAAGGCCAGGGAAAAAAAGGATAAAAAGTAGGTAAATAATTTATAAAGCAGATCAATCCACAGGTGTTTCATAGGTGATATTGCAGATAGGTTATATACAATAGACATAATCCTGCAAGTCTATTGTGGAAGCATTCAGTATACTTCTAAACTTTGTTCTTTCTCTCATAAGAAAAAAAAAAAGCTATAGTATCTTCTATCAATCTATCCAATATGAAATCCCCATTTACACAATTTATTTTTGTCACCTAGACCTGCCTTTTGCCACGGACCTAGAAACAAGTTTTTACAGTCACTAGATATGAAGAACTGAGCAGTGTGTTTCACTCCCTTATGTTTCTTCCTGCTTTTACAGTTTATGTATCTAGAGTTCCCATCACAGAGAACGAGATGTAAAATCACAATTTCTTAATACACCTATTATTTTGACATACATGGAATAACAATCTTATTCCTTCCAATCTCATTTTTCTAGTGAGGAGATGAGCCACACAGCAGATGTGCTGGGAGTTACATCATCAGTTACCTCAGCATGAAGAGCTGAGGGAATGTTCAAGCAACATTACAAGAAATATAGAATAAAAATTGGAAAGGAATTTACATTTTTAGTAGTCTTAGTCTTAATATTTTAAGGTTTATAGTGCCATTTTGTTTGATAATTTAAATTTTCATGAACCACTAACAGTAGCTCTCTTAGAAGATTCTAAGATTTTTTAAAACATACCTTAACAAATAACTTGGGCAACACTTTTTGAAATGCTATGGCTATATAATCCATCCAATAGCCAAAATGTTGGATTTGATTGGTGTTTTATAAAATATCTAACCAGAACTCAGAATCATCTTACACTTGTTAAGTATATAAATTTAAATGAAAGCAAAGTACAAAGTAAAATGCATCATATATGACATTGCAACCCTCTGAATAATTGTTCTTTTGTTCATGACTATGAGCACCTGAAATACTGTGGCCTATCTGTAGTGTATATGAATCTACTTATCACGTCATGAAACAAGCAGAAGTGTCTACTGAACCTAGATAAGGGTTTTGATTATCTAATATTTTCTTAATACAATGAGAAATATAAACGGAAAGAAATCAAGGAAAATGTCGTATCTTTCATTGTTTACACTCTGATTCAGCAGATGAATGTATATGTAAAAAAAGAATTGATTATAAGATGATTAAGGTCACCAGTACTCATAAATATAAATAAAACCAACAATCTGTGCTCTTCAGACACTAGGGTTGATGATAAAATTTAAGAAAATATTCATGTTAAACTCAACAGAGTTTAAGGGTTATGATTTCAAGATGAATTTTACTTTGAAGATTCTCTATACTGAATCAATATATTTTAGAACTCTGCTTAATATTTTGGTTATCTAAAAAGAGAGCAGCTAGCAGCTTTGGGATGTATGTCTTGTTATTTATCTGCATGACTTATATATAAGTTATGCATGGATATATGATGATTATACTCCCTGAGAACATGGGTTTAACAACCTTCATTTTTAGAAAGAAAGAATCCAGGTTAAGGAAAAAATGATTAAAGAAAAAGCAAGCTACATGGGAAGAAGGAATATTAAAAGCTATCAATCAAATACATTAATTTAATTTTTTTTGCATTCTATTACAGGTTCTGTATCATTGTATTTTCCTATTTCAAAATTGTCCTTTCTAAAACAAAAGTAGTTTCTAGACTAATAATGGAAATACCCTTTTTGCTTGTTATACAGTTCCCTTATTTCTGAGTCATGTACTTCTTAAAAAATCAGGACCTTGGCACCTAAACCACCATGTTACAGTTTGGTATTACAAAGAAATACTTTCCAACCATTTAAATAATTTCTTGCTCAATCATGGTTTCAGAAAATGTAAACATTTTTGAAACTAAACATGTATGTATCTTTTTTTGCTCTAAAGAATTCAAGGGCTGCCAAATCTCCTGTATAAAACAACAAAAAAAGAGACTCATATGTAAATAAGTTAGGGAAGTCCCAATAGTTGTGCATCATTCATAACTCAATGTGAATTTCACACTGAGCAGCATTTCACCATTGGAAAATAAAAATAAAATTTTTGTTCATACCACTGCTTTGTTTGTATTTACTGTATTAAAACTCTAATTACTTGGTTGCCATTATCTGCCATTGCTATGCTGAGACCAGGCTACTGCATAGAGTAGCTGATTTTTCAATCAGTTGACCTTCAGGCTCACCACTTCTATAAAAGCAGTTAAATTCAATGAACACCATGTGTGACAGTGCAATCCGTTCCAAACAGTGATTTCTAATAGCATACAGGATTGTCGCCATAGGAGTTATTAGTATAAAAAATGTCTTTCATTTGCTTTACTTTTAAGAAGACGATGCAACTGTACGTACATAGAACAGTATGATAAAAGTACATATGAGTGACAGGATACATATGCAGAATATCAAATCATACACATATCTTTATTAGTTTCATTCCTTATAGTCCTATAGGTTATGCATTTGAAAGCATTGTAGCATGTAGACTAGATAACTAATCACTGACACATTAACCACAGAAACTAAGAAGTCCTCTTGTGGACAAGAGTCTGTTCAAACAGTTTGGGTCTTCAGTCTATGTTTGTCCGCTAGGTGCATCTCAGTTATAGAAATACAATTCTTTGACCAAAAAGAAAAATCCTTTATGTTTTGATAAGGTTCTTTCCAGCTTATCTCAATTTATGACCTGATCCATAATCATGATTGTTAGAAAGAAAAAAAGGACCAAAGACTGTATCTGTCAAACACCATCAAATTAATTGTCTGGTAAATATTCAACTAGTGCTGTGCTTCTACAGGAACGCTGTTGGATACTGATATCGAGAGGTGACGACCCAGTAAATAACGTTAAAAAAGGCTTTCTTAGACCTTTTCCAAAAGTTGCTTAAGAAAAAGGCATTATGAGTGTAATCCCAGTCCCATGGAATTTACAAAAACAAATCTGGAGAACTTCCACAAGGCCAGTATTTTATGACTTCACCTTTTAGAGCTTGGACTGTCCTGCTCCCCAGTGAATTTTTATTTTTCTTCTAACTTTGTCATGCATTTCTTTAAGGAGAAGGCCCTAAAATGTGTGTTCTAAAGTATTTACATCCATGTACATGTGCATGCATGCACAGCCACACCCACACACTGAGCACTTCTGAAATTAAAAGTTCTAGCAGCCTAAATAAAAAACAAACAACAAAATCCTTCAGTCTTTTTTGTCCTTTGTTAAGGGTATTCTCTCCCCAGCCAGATTTCACAAGCATTTCCATTCCATCCTTCCCAGCACTCACAGTTTCCACAGCTACAAACACCATTGCCTAGAACAGAATGAATAAAGGGCAATTATCATAATTGAAACATACTACATTAAAATGTGTTTTATGGGAAGTAAAAAGCCATGCTAAAGCAGTTGCATTGTTCCTTTATTGTTTCCCCACCTCTTTTTTTCACTTTGGAAGGAAGCAATTACTGTACCATTGCAGTAAGAAGCCACCTCAAACCTACGCTTACAAAGTGTTAATAGCATTCTCTCTATAATTCCATCAGCAGAATTGCAAATATTGTAATTATGCCACCACTATTTGTACCCAGCTGTTGAGGCTTAATGTTCACACTGTACCTCCAGGTAGAATGAAAAACAAGGTCACTTTTAACTAGTTTGCAGAAATAAAAAAAATATTAAACGTTAGAAACAGTATAGGAATAAACCCATGACTTTGAACATGAAAAACTTTAAACCTAAATTCTCTGAAGTACTATACAAATAAATAGTATCTCAGTCTCTATCAGACAGAAAATAGGTTTGCCATATTTTGCAGCAGGGAAACATTAAGTGCTGAGACCCATATTTTCATTCTCTTTCAATATTTTTCACAGAATCATAGGATGGTTTGGGTTAGAAGGGACCTTAAAGATCACCTAGTTCCAACTCCCTGCCATGGGCAAGGAGAGCTTCCATTAGATCAGGTTGCTCAAAGCCCCATCCAACCTAGCCTAGAACACTTCCAGGGATGGGACACCCTCAGCTTCTCTGGGCAACCTGTTCCAATGCCTCAACACCCTGAAGGTGAAGAATTTCTACCTAACATCTAACCTAAATCTACCCTCTTTTCGTTTAAAGCCATTACCCCTAATGCTATCACTACATGCTGTTGTAAAAAGTTCCTCTCCAGGTTTCATGTAAATCTCCTTTCAGTACTGGAAGACAGCTATAAGCTGTCACAGGAGCCTTCTCTTCTCCAGGCTGAACAACCCCAACTCTCTCAGCCTATCCTCACACTGGTAGAGCTCCACCCCTCTGGATCATTTTCACGGACCTCCTCTGGACTCACCCCAACAGGTTCATGGCCTTCTTAAGTTGAGGGCCCCAGAAAGGGATGCAGTACTTTGGCTGCTGTCTCACAAGAGTGGAGGGGGAGAATCTTGATCTGCTGGTCACAATTCTTTTGATGCGGCCCAAGATACAGTTGGCTTTCTGGGCTGCAAGTGCATTTTGCTGGATCATGCTGAGCCTCTTGTCAACCAACACTCCCATGCCCTTCTCCTCAAGGCTACTTTCAATCCATTCTCCTTCCTACGTGTAATTTTGCTTGGGATTGCCCCAACCCTTGTACAGGACCTTGCACTTGGCCTTGTTGAATCTTCGTGAGGTTCACATAGGCCCACCTCACAAGTCTGCCAAAGCCCCTCTGGATGGCATCCCTTCCCTCCAGCATGTTGACCACACCATACAGCTTTGGGTAATGAGCAGACTTACTGAGGGTGCTTTCAGTCGCAATGCTCATGTCACCAGCAAAGATATTAAACAACACCAGTCCCAATATTGACCCATGAGGAATGCCACTTGTCACTGATCTCCACTTGGACATTGAACCGTTGACTGCAACTCTTTTGGGTGTGACCATTTAGCCAATTCCTTATCTACTGAGTGGCCCATCCTTCACATCCAAGCCTCTCCAATTTAGAGACAATGATGTTGTCCAGGGTAGCATCAAATGCTTTGCAAATGTCCAGGTAAATGACATCAGTTACTCTGCCTTTATCCACCACTGTAACCTCAGCTGTAGAAGGTCACCAAATTTGTCAGGCATGATTTGCTTAGTGTACCTGTGTTGGCTGTCTCCAATCACCTCCTTATTTTCTATGTGCCTTTGCACAGTTTCCAGGAGGATCTGCTCTGTGATCTTACTGGGTACTCAGGTGAGACTCACTGGCCTGTAATTCTGCTGGTCTTCTTTTTTATTTTTTTTTTTTAAGATGGGGGTTTTGTGACTCCTTGATGCTCACCTTGAGACCTCTACAGCTAGAGTTTCCAACATGAGCTCCTTCTCCTACTGACTTTATGTAGATCTGTGAATAACCACTGCAGCTGAAGATAAGGTTACTGTTGCACCTGTACTGGCTATTTACCCCTAGAAAAGGACCCTTGCTGTTAGGCTAACTGGAAGACGCAATTTACTACTGTCAGCCCTCCTACTCTCACTGTAATTGGCTTGCACATTTCCTCCACATCTAATAATTGCTCAGCAAAGATTTTTCTAAAATTAAGATTTGTTACAGGAAGCTGCCAGTGAGTTAATTTAGTGATTCCCATGTTGCTTCTTGTCACTAGATTTATCATGAGGGTTTGCTGGCAGCCTGCCCATTTCTGTCTGTATCTGCCACCTGAACTCTCAGACTATGTTAAGGTGAGGCTGCTTTGATCACTAGCCATCATGTCACAAGAAAAACTGTCAGGTATTTCAGCCTTTCATTGAGAATTGTCTCATTGCCAGGAAGCTCTATTAACCCAGAAAGCTATGCCTCCCACCTACCAAACAACATCAGATAAATGATTTTTTTTTTTTCTGTGACTTAATTGCACATAGGAAGTCCAGAAAGAGAACAAAAGTTAAAGAAATCGCATGATCACAATGTTGACACTGCACATCCTTTGTTAAAAAGCAGCAACTCATAGTTTATCCCAGTGAAAATTATTGATGGATTTCATAGCTGGATTACTTATTTAAATTCATATACAGGCTTTCAACTGCTGGTTTGAAACCTTAAGTTGATTATCATGCTGCTTGACGAAACAGTTACAGAAGTTTTGAATAACCAGCAAATGAACTTCCTTTATCAGTGGAAAAAGAAGATGCTGGGCTTTGTCTAACATAATTCCCATGAACACAGCTTGTTAGAGCAATTAAGTGTTAGTCTGTACCGCACCTGTGCAAATGAGACCGTCATGTTTGTCACAGTCTCTGTCATCGCATTCACAGAACTCGCCTGAAATGTACCATTCTTGTGGTGAACAGATGCACTTTCCACAGTGGCAGGAACCTGAAATCACAAAAATTTTTACTTCCAGTCAAAGAGCACTGACATTTTCAGACTAGAAAATAACATCCCAGACACACACGTGCATACATACATACCTGCACATATGCACAAAATTGCTGTCTAAGAAGCTATTGTATGAAAGAAAAAGGCATTGTATAGAAGAAAATAATAAAGCTAAAAGCTTTTTGAATAAAAGGATTCTTTTGCGGTGAGCTACAATATGGTGGAACGTTACTACTAATGCTTTGATTCTGCTATTTCACTTCATCAGGACTCACATTTTGAAGCTTTCTGTTGGTTTCAGAGACCTATAATCAGGGCTACTCTTCCTGGCAACTGTTCTTTTTTTTTCCTTTGACTAGAAAAGCTCAAATTGTCTCTGACCTACTGTTACTGAAGGCAATAAAATTGTACTCGGGAAAAAAATTACCCTCCTTTTCTTAAGTCTTTAGGGATGAGTCCCCAAAAGACCAGAGGAACCAAAGATTAACGCTTAGACCCTCAAAATCCTCATCACTACAAATGAAGCTGCTCTTCCTTACATGGAATTACTAAATATTTGCTCTAGGTCAGAAAGAGCTCATATACATAACAGTAGTTCAGCAGTTTGCTCATTCCTGCAGAGTATCCCAAAGTCCCTTGGGATGAGTTGCTCTAGGCCTTCCCAGGGATGTGAGGTCACACCCCTCCAGGCAAAGGAGGGACTTTATGGTGACATTCAGGTGGTGCTGTAACCCACTAATCACCAGAAAAACCTCCCTCTAAGAGAAGACTCAGAGACCTTCCTACCTTCAGAAGAAGGTTCATGGCTATGAATCCTGGAAAAGGACCATTGCCCCCAGGCAATCATGTGTCAGGAAGCCTGCAGCCTCAGAAGACTGTGAGAGAGGCTTTTCTGCCACTGGAAATGCCACAAAGAGAGGATACTTCCTATTGGCTTTTTAAATTAAAAATAAAATTATTTTTGTGTTTATTGTAAGTTGACAAAAATTAAGTCATTGCATAATTTTAGAGAAATACTGTTTTAACTGGTAACATATGGAACATATATACAGGAAGAGCTAGTGATGGGAACATTTTGGGAGGGGAGTATTTGGTTAGGCATCTACTTTCTCCATGAGTTCTGAATATTGCTTACTGAGCCATGAGCACAGAAAATACTGACGATCCCTACAAGGATAAAAAACCAGCTTTGTATAAAGAGACAGTGGAGGATAGCACACATATTGCATGGTTGCTCTATATATGACCTCAGGCTGTGCCAGGGGAGGTTCAGATTAGGAAAAACTTCTTCAGTGAAAGGGTTATCAAACACTGGAACAGGCTGTCCAGGGAGGTGTTTAAGTCACCATCCTTGGAGGTATTTAAAAGACGGGTGGATGAAGTACTTAGGGATATGATTTAGTAGTGGACAGGTACGGTTGAACCTGATGATCTCAAAGGTCTTTTCCAACCTAGGGATTCTATGATTCTAAGAGCTGCACTAAGACATGGATAATTTAAACTGAATGTCTCTGTTTATATAAACTACGAAGTACTGACAACTGAAAATGACAATCAATAGTGTGAGAATTTTAGTGAAATTAAAGCAGTTAATAAGAGCATGACATTATAAGAAACCTGAAGTGATTCTGCATAAGCAAGCACTGATACTGATACTGCTATTGATGGATGCTCATAATGTTTAAAATTGTTTTGCAGAAGATACAGCAAATTTAATGCCAAGTCAACCAAGGTAGATCAGTTTCCATAATGCTAAATCCATTAGAGAGAATGAAAGTATCAAGTCTTTTCCCTGAACAGAGCATGTTGCTCTGGGTGGCTCCTCAGTTTAATTAAAATGAGTCTAATGAGTTGCAGGGTGTTCCCTGGGATTCCCGCCAGGTCCTCTTGGAAGGGATTTGGCTCATTACCTAGCCTATGTCCTGCATCATTACAGTAGCCATCTGCAGCTCTACATTTACTGCCAGAGAGGCAGCAGCATGGTGGATGTTGCTGTTTAACTTGGGAAGAGCTTTTACTACAGGTGGCATAGAGAGTGAGCCAAGATTTTGAAAACAGCCTAGGAATGTGGATGTCCAACTTTGCTTATATTAGCAGAGTGTAATTTTCTGAAAGTGTTCAGAAGTTATCTGCTGAAAACTAAGACTGCTTAGAGCCTATTAAATCCTACACACAGAAACTCAAGATCCCTCAGTCCATTATAGTGCTTGCATATTTTGGCTAGGTTTCCAGCAAAGATGGCATAATCAACATTACTGCAGAGGTTCAAAATTCATTTTCGTTTGACCAATAATGGTTATTTATTGCACAATGTAATGAAACAGAAAGAACAATTTGTCATTTTGGCCCCCAGACGGCACCAGTCTCACTAGCTATGAACATGGGGTACCCAGTAAGACATGCTTTCCAGACACATATCAAAGCAGCCAAAAAAGATCTGTCTAACAAAAAAAAAAGGGAAAAAAAAAAGGCTAAGTATAGAAACAAAAGTTACAAGTAATTAGACTTTTTGCCTACATGGTCAATGTAAAAAATGCACAGGGAGACAAGATTAAGAGAAGAAATGTTAAAATTTCTGCATTAAAACAGAGTAACTCAATTTCTCCAGTAACTCAGTGTCTTCTTACACATACACTAATTTACAGATTTCCACATCTGGAAGCTATGAGAAATAGTGCAACTTCCTCATTTTCTATGACGTTGCAACAGCTGGGGGAAAAACCCCACAAAATAAAATCGTGCAGTGGGGGAGAATTCTGATCAGTGGTAAAAGAAATGGAAGAAAACCAAGTTTTAAAACCCATTTATATTTCCCTGGCATTGAAATAAAAGTTACTAAAGGGACAACTGGAAATCTGCCTGATGTAAAAGGCTACTAAGTGTTATTTCCAGCTAGCAAGTTTCTTTCCTGTCTACAGAAGGGATATACAAAGAGAGGAAATGACGTCCAGTCAGGACTGAGTGCATTCTGGCATCCAACCAGACCCAAGACCATTTTTTTTCTATTGTCTTTCAGACGTATTATACACAAAAATAGGCAGTTTGCACTATGGAGAAGCTATAAAGCCCTCTTTCCAGTAATACAATTTCCTAGCCTGAAAGACTGCAAGGTAAGAACCTCAGAGAACAATTTTGGATAATTATCAAGATTCTCTAAATTTTATTCCTCCCCATGGCAATTTTTTATAGCTGGACTGAAACTGCTGCAACCACCTGAATAGAAAATAAGCAAAAGAGAAGGTTTGTGGGATTTCAGCATGGGGGCTGCAGATGTCTACATTTCCTTTGCTGTTGTGTTGGGGAGGAGGGCGATTAAGCATACCAAATGTTGCTGTTAAACACACTCCTCCACCTACTGTTGCCTGAGATATTACCTTTGCCACCTTGCCCACTGCAGTGTTACTGCAGGTAGTGCCTCTGTCCCTCAAACTGGGTGGAGCACTAATGGTTAGTTTATAATGTACAGATGTTCAATGCAGATCATCAGATAAATATATTCAGGAAATTATATACCATTAACAAATTTCATAGAAGAGCGAAGCTGCTAAAAATGTATGGCTATGGTATTTGACAAAATGGATTTAAGTGCATTACAGATCCAAATATAATATTCCTTTAATAATAAGTGCCTTTGAAAGAAAGGTTTACTAAACAAAAACCTACTGTGATGCACGTTAGTCTTCCAGAACATAAGGCATTGACATGGGGTAGCTCAGCTGTCAGTTTTTACCTTTCCCTGAGCATAATACTCCATCCGCTGACTCACAGAGACTTCTGCTGTCCTCCTCCGTCATGTTGCACTTCCTTGAATGCTGGCACAACTTTCCAAACCACCCATCCTGGCAAATGCATCGGCCACATGAGCAGATACCATGACCTGTAACAACACCAAGGTTGGTTATGAGCAAAACAAGCAGAAAGCAGTGACTGTGGTCACAACTGAGATAATCTTCAGACCTCTGTCTGCAGTGTGAACTGCATGCTGTGGAACGGTTGGGTGGCCTTCTTCAGTTCTCTCATTCTTGTTTTAAGCAGGTTGTCCTAGTGATGTACAGAAAAAATGTAGGAATGGCTCCCCTCATCCAAAAAGCTCACCATCAGCTCACCATTGAAAGTTCCCTAATCCATTGTGTACTGAGGTAAGGCACAACCACTTTCCACCCGTGCAGCCCAATGCTGAAGTCTCACCTGCGTATCCCATACTGTCACCACAAGAAGCAGAGCAGAGCACAGGGCTGAGAGCCAAAATTTCACTTTTCAGCCTTGAATAATATTTCTGCAGCAGAGAATATAATTCCTTAGCTAATCAGTTTACTGGGCTTAAAAGAAGCAAATTACACGTATCAGTGACTTTTGTCCTATCCTACCTGCTATGTAGGGCAAGGAAGTTGAAATGAGGGGAGTGAGATAATTTAGGAACATGGGCCTGGAAGAAGGGAAGAAGCAGTAGGAGTATCTGGAAAAGCATTGACCTGTAGGATGCAGAGAAGCAAACCAGCAATTTTGCTTTTCTGATTTATGGGCTTCTCATGAAGCAACAGTGCAACTTGACATTGTAAACTGGGATCCAGCACTAGCAAAAGCCCAAAGGAGAGACAAACTTTGTGGTTTGCGAAGGCCAACAACTTTACAAATTTAAACTAAAAAATACTGCAAGTTCTAAAGCCTTGAAGATCATTTACAGTGATCTAAATGTTCAGGAAAAATATTTCTACCCCAGACTGTGACATATGCAAGTGACATATTAACCTATATATATTTAACATATATCACATATTACAGACTGATAACTAGCAACAATAGAAGTTTGATGCTACTTTAGCTTCTATGTTAAGCTGAGAAACAAGAACAATTTATACCACAATCCAAAATACAAGAGTTAACAAACAAGTATATAGAGTTTCCCATATATTCTTTCCAAGCACTATTTGTCTTATTTATTTTTAATTAGTAACATATAGATTAGATTTGAGAATAGCTCAATGACTGAAGAGTGTAATATAAAATTGGATGTCAGTGCTGTAAAACTATGCGTGGAGACAAAAATACTTGTATTCGTTTTAGCAGTGAATGGTAAGAAATCCATGATGATTTCACTGAGGAAACAGTTTTGTGTATTTTTCTTGTATAGTCATTATGATTTACAGAATGCAGAGACTGATCGTATCTGTAAAGCTTTTAAACATATCAAATAAGAAGATAATGAATAATCTATAAATTTACAGCAAAGAGTTCACAGTTCACCACATAAAATATTGACATGCATTTTCCTGAGACGATCATTCCTATCCTCCCTTGTGCCATATAAATCCTCAAAACATAAAGGATTCTTTTGTGTCAAGTAATCATAGAATCATGGAATGGTTTGTGTTGGAAGAGACCTCAAATATCATCCCTGCCATGCAGAGGGACACTTCCCATTGGATTAGGCTGCTCAAGGCCCCATCCAACCTGTCCTTGTACACCTCCAGGGAGGGGACAACCACAACTTGCCTGGGCAACTCATTTCAGTGTCTTACCGCCCTCAACATGAAGAATTTCTTCTTAACGTCTAGCATAAATCTCCCCCTTTCCAATTAAAAGCCATTCCGCTTGTCCTATCACTACATGTCCTTGTAAAAAGTCCCTTCCCAGCTTTCTTGCATGCCTCCTTTAGGTACCAGAAGACCACTATTTTACCAAATAGTATTTACCCCTAACTGACACGAGTTTGGGCAGCTGCAGTAATTTTGATGCCTCATCCTTCGGGATGGTGAGTATGCAAGTGCTTAGCCCAGTATTTGGTAGCTCCTAGCTGTCTTCTGTACTTGCTAGCCCCTGAAAAACTATTTTACATAATTCAGTTGGGGATGTCATCCTTGTAGAGGCTCCTTGCATTTACCTGAAGATGTTCAAACAAGCTGACCAAAAGGAAGGGCCAAAACCTTATAAGCAATTGCAGTTGAAGGTAGTATGCAAATTACATTATAAGTGTCCCAGTTTCATTTTGATGAATCCCAGCCTCTCAAAATTATAAGCAAGAGCAGTAACAAAAAGGTTCTGAGTATAATTCCCTCAATAGAGGAGAATAGAATTCAAGAATAGAGTAATCATGGAGCAAAGGGGAAAAGAGAAATCTCTACTTGAAGAAGTCCAGCTCAACTGAATTGGCTAACATAATAAAATACTGATTTCACTGTTCAGATTGGGCAGATTTACTAGAGAGCATTTATCTATCATCAATTCAGATTTAACACAAAACACTTAAAACCACAAACAAATTGCATATTGCAATGGGTTTGAGACTACAGATCTTTATTCATAAAAATCTGTGAACATTTATATATATAACAGAAGGTTTTAAACATTAATCTCCTATCAAGAAGAAAGATTCTGATGGAGGAGAGGCAAATGAGAAAAAAAGATGATGCTAAAGAAACTGTCACTTTGTTTAAAATTATCAATAGATTCAAAATCCGCATGGTCTAAATGTGAAATATAAATGCAACAACAAAGAAAGCTATGACAGGTTACTAGCCGATGTCCGTTATAAAACAAATCAACCCAAAGCAAACCAGGCATCAGGATGAATTATTTCTTACCATGCCTGGAAATAAAACTGTGCGGTTCCATTTAGGAATACTTATGCAAATATTGTCAGACTTCCCAAAAACCTTGCATGACGGTTTTCTAACACAAAAGGCATTATTACACGGGAATGTGAGCATGATGAAAAAGGTGAAGTAATCATTGCAATGGAAGCTGGTTCTTAGTTATAGACTAACTGATTATAACCAGATGATGTTCACAATGGACAAATTGAGGCTAGCCCCAAACAAAATTTGGCACTTCAGGAGAACAAATTTCTCTTACATAATATTACCAGATATAAAAATATTGATTTGGCTGTCCTGTATGAAGAATTTATCTGATAGCTCGACATTCTTCCACAGTAAGAGAGAAGTCCATCTAGGTGTAATGGTGGAGAGATTCTATGAGTTACGAATGAGAAGTTTGTACAGTCAAAGAAGAAAAGATGAAACAGATAGTAACAAACACAACTGAGAATATTTGTTGTGAATAAAAAGGACATCATGGGGAGGAGATAGCAATAGTTTATACCTGAATGAAATGTATGAGAAATATGAAATGTCTCATAAAGAAGGATCTCTGATTTAGAACAATACAGTAAATTAAACAAATACTTCTCTCTGTATTTAAATAGAAACAGGATTTTCTATTTTTTATTACAGGATTATGATAAGAACTTTCTATTGTATTCTTAACATAAAATAATATTAAACAACACCTATCTGAGAAAAATATTTATACTTGAGCAGGCTTCATTAATCTGCCAAGACATGGCAAAAGAGTTAGTAGAAACATTACTGGATCACTGATTTTTAGTTTTAGTTTCAGTTTATTTTTTTATTTTTATTTATTTTTATGAAATGCAAGAAGAATGCCATAAGGCTAGAACAGTTATGATGACTGCAGTTAGAGGAACCTAATATAAATATGAAGCAAAATACTGATTGTCTATCATATTTTTGTAATAGATCACCTAGTATTGTCCTAGTCTCATGAAGGTGGACTGTGGTTCCAATTTGAGCAAAGTAAAAGGCAGGCAGTTCAGTAAAAACTTCAAATGAAACTCTGAGGTGAAAAGGGCTAATGCCATTTTCATATAAATATAACATAGAATCACAGAATCACCAGGTTGGAAAAGGCTTCTTGGATCATTGAGTCCAACCATTCCTATCAACCACTAAACTATGTCCCTGAGCACCTCATCCACCCATCTTTTAAACACCTCCAGAGATGGTGACTCAACCACCTCCCTGGGCAGCCTGTGCCAGTGCCCAGGGACCCTTTCAATGAAACTTTTTTCCTGATATCCAATCTGAACCTCCCCTGGCAGAGCTTGAGGCCATTGTTCCTTGTCCTGTCCCTTGTCACTGGGGAGAAGAGGCCACCTCCCTCCTCTCTACAACCTCCTTTTGAGTAGTTTTAGAAAGCAATAAGGTCTCCCCTCAGCCTCCTCTTCTCAAGGCTAAACAACCCCAGCTCTCTCAGCTGCTCCTCATAAGACTTGTTCTCCAGCCCCTTCACCAGCTTCATTGCCCTTCTCTGGACTTGCTCCAGAGCCTCAACATCCTTCTTGTGGTGAGGGGGTCAGAACTGAACACAGTACTTGAGGTGCAGTCTCACTAGTGCTGAGTACGGGGGGAGAGAAATGAGTAGGAGAGAAACAGGAGAGAAATGAAGAAGAACAGAAATAAGTAGGAACATCGAGAGAATTGAAGAAACGCACATTAAAGTTCTGCAACTCGTGGCTGGCTGAAAGAATTTCAAAGATTTGTATCTGCTTAGCCTACTGATAAAAAGAAAAAAGAAAGGCTAAGAAGTGTTCAGGCAGGATCAAAACTGCATTTCTTTGAAAGTACCAGAATGGGTACTTGGAAGCTTTCAAACAAGAGTGATAACTATTGGAACACACTTTCAAGTACTGCTGGCATAGGCTGCACATGTCTTAAAGTCTTCAGATCATGGTCTTCCTAAAGACAGCATTGGCTGCACACAATACACAGTCTCCAACACAGGGTATATTGTAATGCCTATTTATAGCCTAATAAATAAGGTTCAACATATAAGACTCTTTTGGATTTGCAAATTAACATCTATTAATCAACTTAAACATCGATGCATTAGCAATTCTCCTACTGCTCATTTCAACAGAAAGATCAAATTAAAATTCTTTTACAAACCTAAATCATATTTTATGCTATCTGAAGATTTAAACAACCTGTTTTCTCTGTGCATCAATGTAAAATCTCGGTTTTTCATATAGCTGCACAAATGTCTGTGTGGCCAGGACAGAAATCTATAGTGAATTTAAAAGAACAATTAGAAAATTAAAATTAGCTATGTAAAACTAAATTAATACAGAATATACCATGCACCTTAATAACTATACTGGGTACATTAGTCAATCCCATATCCAATTCAATGCCTATTTGCTGCCCCTGGATGTGCCTCAGAGCTAGAATGAAGTAGTTAAGAGCAACACTGAATCATCAACTCTCTACTTAGTGTTGGCTGAAACGCTAAATAAGAAAATAAAACCCTAAATCCCACTAGCTTTATGTCACTGTAGACTCTGACTTCTCTAATACCTAATAAAGTCATTTTCACATTCTTTTAGCACCAGTTTTACCCAGTAAGCATGTGTTTAAACATTTTTTTTCCCCAGGAGTATCAATTGCATTTTTCAATTGAAGATACTACAATAACAGTTCTCTATTAAATAGTACAAAAATATGTGGTGAATTCTGTAACTATTATATGTATTTTAGATTCCTCAGTCTAAAGAATGTGGTACCTGCTCTGAAGATTTTTCAACAGAAAAGATGAAACACCTGTTGGGTATGTAATAAACTATTATTTTAACATAACAGGAACCACAGAGAGATTATGGGTTTGATTCAGAGGCCTAGAGCCATATGTCCTTGATATCCCTAAAATATCAAGGATATTCTCATGATGGTGGCAGCTGTACAGGCATCCCTGTGTCTTGTGGAGCCAAGCTGGGGTCTGGCAAGGGGAGCCTTGGGTGTCAGAAACCACTTAAGCTGCCTGACTGTAGGCAGCTGAGGACTTTAAAATTGTGTTCCCTGTAGCCTGAGAAGCCACGGTAGAGCCAGGACTTGAATTGATATTTCTGAATTTTTGGACTAGTCAGTGCGAGAAGCTGTCTTCACTTAGGACATAGGCTGGTATTTTCTCTTCTAATTTACTTTTTAGGTACATTAGGGAGTTCCATAAATGTCTTATATACTTCTGTTTCTGTAAAGTAACATTGCTGCAAGAAATGAGGACATTGTCTCACAGCAATTGCACCATAATATTAATACTTAGCTTTGCTTAATGAAGCATATCATTAATCATAACTCTCTCATTTTTGTGGTTATGGTCTTATTGGTCCTCATAAGAACATGCTATCTGAAAATATCATGTTTCTGCTTCAACAAACAGATGACACAAATAAATGTCATTCACAACTTCTATAGCATGAGCCTAAAACTTTCATTAAAAAGTATCTGTTGCTTATCTTTATTGTATAATAATGCATAGTTGCATTCAAAAAAAAAAAAAAGGAAAGAAAGACAGTACTTCCTCTGAATCAAATTACTTAGCCTGGCTGGATAGTAATGAACATTTTCTATTCAAAGGCCATGTCAATTAGGGGCAAATTATACCAGCCTTTTGAGAGGGAGCACTTCCATTCCACATCCTGGTAATGAAGATTCAGTCTCCGTTTTAAAGTTTTAAAACATTAGAAATCTGATAATTGTGACTTTAAGTATATGCATACCTTCTAAGTCACAGCTTTTCTCTTTTGTTCCTTGCCAAGATATAGAGACCTATATTGGAAATCTTGAGATTTGTGCGAATGACGTATAAATTGTGTAGGTAAGCACCCAGAAGAAACACTAGGATGAGGTTAAAAACATGAGAGTATTGATAAACAACACATACAAAGCAGTAAAACTGAGGAAACTGTTATTTACTCAAAATCAGAAGGCCTGCACTCTCATAAGTACAGTGACTTTCACGAGGACTTCCCAGAAGAAGAATGTGTGCTCAACAACAGAGGATGTCAACACTGACACAGCACATAATTTGTGTCAGTCCTTTCCTTGTGAATCCAACAAGAATAGCATTGTCCCAAGAATGTTAAAAAATGAAGCACAGACAACAGGCCCCAGATTTGCTTGAAACTTGAAAAGATGAAAGCAAATCATGAGTCAAAAGTATCTTCCTAACTGTTGGGTCCTAAACAATGTAAAATATGTGCCTTAAAACCAGTTTGTTGTTATCAGTGAAGAAACTTAAAGACCTACTGAGAACTTCATAGGTGCTGTCTCTTGCCCATCTTGTGTGTCACACATAAGTGATGCCGATAAAACTACTTACATCCAGACACTTAGAAGCCTGTAAGTAGGCCTAAGATCACAAGTGAATGAAGTTAATGAGAGAAGCTGTCTGAGCAGTAAAAATTAATTTACTCAGGGATTTTATATTAAAGTTATTAACTTCCCGTCCTATGAAGTCACATGGAGAGTTTTTGCTGCACTGGTTTCCTATAGATAGAGGAGAGAGGTGTGAAGGCAGACCTCAGTAAGGAGGGAAATATTAATTAACTCAACTTTTCCTCCATGAATAAATCAGCTCCTCCAGGCTTTACAAGCCTTTATAGAATCATAGAATAGTTTGGGTTGGAAGGGACCTTACAGATCATCTAGTTCAAACCCCCCTGCTATGGGCAGGGACACCCAAACCTCAAACTAATGAGCTTGCATAAACGAACAAAAAAAGATAGCTGCATTTACTCTTTGATGTGACGTGACATTGCACAACTGCAATCCCTGTGGTGTTAGGATTATATTTCAATGCGCTGTGGCCAAATCAAATATTTCAAAAGTCATAAAAGTGAATTTGGTTACTTGAAAATAAATGAATCATGCTTCTGAAAGTATTCTATTGTCACAAGTCAAAGAACTGGCTAACAGGGATGATCAGAGGCTTACTTGTTTCTTTAGTGTTAAGGACAGTGTAAACATCCATAACTATTAAACAGGGCTCATCAAAGCTTATTATCTAACTGTTGGCTCACTATAAGAAGCACAGACTGAAATGGTGATATAAAATAAAATGGGAGCATCCCTAGAAACATTTGAAGGCCTTGCTATCGTTACCTGTTATGTGTTTCAACCTTCACAACTTTTGTGGAGCTTCAACCATTTTTGTTGGGTGTTTTTATTGTACAGTTTTTAAGCAGCATAATTGTGCACCAATCAGTAGCATGCAGAGAGACCCAAAGGCCTTCTGTTTTATTCCTTAAGTGGGTGCTCCTTTGCTGTGACAAGAACTCATAGGCAGCCCAATAATCATGCAGTGAACAAATCAAAAGGAATGGAAGTAAAAGCATTATCAAATAAACTTCAAATTGATGTTTACTGTTGTTCTGAATTCTTGTTGCCTGCCTGCCCTCAACTCTGAAAGAGAGCAGAATATAATGGACAATAGTCAACCTGTTGAGGCGGAGCAGGCAACGATGACATCTCTGAAAAACATGACTGGACAGTGGATTCAGTATTGTTTGCAGTACGTGAACAAATAACGCTTAAAATCTCAGGACACATCTACACCTAACAGCACAGCCATAACCTTAGAGGACAGAGAGAAACGTCTCTCGCCAGGATACATGATAAGGAAATGTCAAGCCTGGTGCACACCAGTGACATAGCCTTGCCAAGAAAGGACTTGTGCTGGCAAACTTGTGATTCTCCAGTCATGTGTGTGCACATTTAACTTGCACATGAAAGAATCAATGAACCAAGTGAAGGCAAAGATAACATGATGTTGAATATTACTGTGGGCATGCAAGACATGGACCTGTTAGGATGGATCCAGAGGAGGACCACAAAAATCATCAGTGGGCTATAACGATTCTGCTGTGAAGAAAGCTTGAGTTATGGCTGTTCAGCCTGCAGAAGAGAAGGCTCCGGGGATAACTTGTAGCAGCCTTTCAATACTGTAAAGGGGGCTTTTAAGAAAGACTGAGTGAGACTTTTTTACCAAGATCTGTACTGACAGAACAAGGAAAAATGGTTCTAAACTGAAAGAGGGTTCACTTAGCTTGGACATAGGGAAGACTTTTTTTTATGTTGAGAATGGTGAGACACTGGAACAGGTTACCCACAGAAGCTGTGAATGCCCCGTTCCTGGAAGTGTTCAAGGCAGGGTTGGATTGAGCTTTAAGCAATCTACTCTAGTGAAAGATATCCCTGCTCATGGCAGGGGGACTGGACTAGGTGATCTTTAAAAGTCCCTTCTGAACCCACATCATTCTGTGATTCTGTGAATCCATTTCTATTAGAAGAGTGGTGTGGAATCTGTGCCAAGCCCTCCTGCAACCTCTCTTTATGGAGGTGTAATGTCTCTATTCCTGGTACTGGTGCAATGGACAGCTGAATTTTTAAGCGTACTGAAACATGGTAATAGGGTCTCACTCAGTTGTACACTCATTTATTATATCTTTTGCTTCGTGTCTTTCTACCATCGTATGGACAGCTGGTGTGGAAAGCAAGTTATTAATCAAACTCTGCTGGGCAGAGGAGGCCAGTTAAAATTCTTATTCTAATCATTTAGGCTGTCGTTCAGATTTCTCACTTCAGCATGCATTTAGTCTGAAAACACTAGTCTTCCTATTAAGGAGTAATTACAACCAAATCTAAAATAATCTAAAAATATCTCAAATTATATTTAGAAATATAATAGAGAGAACATAAAATAAATTATCAAAAATATGAAAAAATAATCTGCCAATTATTTACCACTGTAATCCCGGCAGACCTACTGCAGAAATCCAACAACTCTTAGAGGATGGTATTAACAACAACATTACTCCTAATTGTGAAGACTAAAACTCCAGAGACCAGTTTCACCTCGCCAAGTTCAGACAGCACAGTGTTTTTAAATTAATTATCTAGTTTCTGTCACTCTCTTTGGACAAAGCTGTTTAGACTAAAGGGAGAGACTATTCAGGTAACAGTGTGACCTAGAGTATCTCCAGCACAGTAAAAAATTGGACACCAGTTGAGGTATTGAGGTGATTATTCATTCAAGTTTGAGATGCTCTAGCATGGTTGGTTCCCAACTACTTAACTTATAACAAATATGGCCCAGCTTTTCATTGTTTCTGTCTGCTTTTATGTCCTATATACAAAATTAAATTTGAAATTATTCTTTTTCTACACATTCGTATTATCGAATTACACTGAATGTGTTGAAATATTATCATTGCTGGTTTGTCATCTGAACTAGAATTTTCCATATATGCCTATATTCTTTATAGCAGACATCTTGAAGAAATATTCCACAGTCAGGGTTTTTTATATACAAAAGCATTATAAAACATTATAAAGCAATTTTTTTTTCTTGCATAGAAATAAGGAATAAAACGTGTTATTGTTCATACCAACCACTATGTTCATTTTATAAATAAAATCAATAAAATCTAGAAAGAGAGCATTTAGGACAAATACTACACAACTGTTTTTAAAATACCATAAGGTATGCATGCATTTACATATCTAAAACTAGCTCTAAATACGGCTTAACACCAACAAACATTACTGAAATGTCAAAAAGTGGGATTTTTACTGTCAACATGAAAATAAACCATCTGCCTTTACAATTACTATGATAATATATCCCTAGCATTTCAGATTCCTTCATAATATGTTTTTACTACTTTTGTAAAAAGCAGACATATCACTGTCAGTGAATATGAAATATTCAGAAGTATTGCTGGTCATTTTAACTATTAGCTATACTACAACATTCTCAATAAAACACAATTGTAAAAAAACACAAAGTAAAAATTACCTAATATTCCAGTTTTTCCTTTAAGTGTCTATATTCTTCTCTAATGAACACTGATGGAATTTGGGATATACTACAGGACTTACATTTATGCTATTCAGTGTATTTAATCTACATCACTGTTAGTGTATCTGAAGTTTTAAAATAAATATTCCCTAACATTCAATAGATTATATGAGACATGATATGATACAATATGATATGATATTATATGATATGATATATGATGAGATCTGAGATATGGTATATGATACATGTTATATGATATATGATATATGACATGATATGATATGATATGATATGATATATGATGCAATATGATACAATACAATATGATACAACATGACTTTTGTTGTGTGAACTCTTACCCCCACAGACATCACCGTCCGCATTCTCACACTGTCGGTCATCGCATTCACAGTTTTTGCCATGAACTCTGTTGTCTCCTGGAGGGAAACAAGTGCATTGGCCACATTCACATCTACCTGCAAGAATAATTGTTAGAGTCATGATTTCAGTAAAGTAAAATAAATGAAATAAAAGCCCAAACTTATTTGATACCCTGCCCTCCCAAGGAAAAACTATAAGTCACTCCTTATTAATTAAAGTATGCACATAAACACTACCTAAAAAATCCCCAAACCTACACCTCCTCCATGGCAACCAGAGGCAAAGTATATCACTGTTATAAATGTTATATCTTGGTGGAAACAGCAAGAAAAAGCAGTCACTGGCATTGTATGCTTTTCATATCTCAACTTTGCATAACAGAGCTATGGCACATGTTTAACTGCATAATTAACCTCTATGATTGATCTAAAATATTTAGCACATACCTCAGAAACTCCAAAATAAATGTGATTAGAATTAAATAGTCTATGCACAGAGCTATCTAAATACTCTCTATTTATGTAGAAATATAGCTCTTTAAATACTCTGTCAGGCCTTTGGAAAACAAAAATTCCTATAGTTTTTCTTGTCTAGACACAGGCAAATGAAGTCAAAAGCACAACCTCTGTCAGAGTCTTCCCTTCCATTATCCTGTTCCCAGGAGAACTCCCAGAGCTTTAAGGGGAGTTCCACCCCAAAGTCCTCAGGGCAGTGCATATTAAAAACAACAAGATCAGGGACAGTCTTACATTGCATATGTATGAGAGAAACTCAGTCCAGGGTAACATTGGTTTTATTTCCTAACTTCTAACAGTTTTCCTCTGTATTTTTAGGTTTTTTAAATGTAATTGTACTGTGGGAGTGGACTAAATAAGACACACAAAAATGAATACATCTGATGGGCTTGGGAAAAGATATTGTGTGCAAAAAGGGGCCACTACATGCATGGATTAAAATGTGGAAAAGCCTGTTCCTCTTGATCTGAATTAATCACTTCATAAGTGAGACTCAACCTGGACCTGGACACTGCTACTACTGAATGCAGAACCCAGATTTACAGTACGAGCAACTACAGCTACAAACTAAATGCCCTCCAAGTACAGCCGCTCATTATGTAACCAAATAGCTTAGCAAGGGCAATATTTTTTCACCATTTGCTAAAATATTTTGGTGAATGGGAAAGGGCTGCTAAGGCGAAACTTAGTGGGTCTTTTCTAACTGTAGGCTTTGTGACAATAAAATCTTTTAGGTAAGCACACTGCCAGGTTGTTCTTATTCTTTTTTTTTTTAAAAAAAAACCCTTCTAACATAAATTTGTTACATTTGTTTGTTTGTTTTAAAAAATGGTCTAATTAAGTTGGAGCAGGGGGGGATCATATTACTCATGGAAATAATTCTTAGTTCATTTTATAGCTGCCATACTCTTCATCTTCCCAGGCACAGACAGTGCAACCTGAGGATTCAGAAGCCCCCATTACGAACAGCAGATAGATATCTGATGAACAGGACCCATCTGTTGTGAAGACTCTATAATATAAACAAAGGAACCGTCTTTAACTGTGCTATCCTGCCCAGCTGATGCTATAATGAGGAGGATGCGTGAAGGACAATAGCATTGGTTTAAGCAAGTTGCTTTGAAGAGAGGAATCAGTAGAGATGGAAAATTCTGCAGAGGGACAAGCTAGGAAGCTTCTTTACTCCTGCATGTTCTGTAATTAGGCATTGCCTTCTATAATGCTTAATTTTATAAGTCAGAATGACCTGGGACCCCAGTGGCTGGGCACTTGCACTGTAACAGGAACATGTTCCTCAGTCCCTGCTGCAGTTAATATTTATTCTTTTCGGTTAATGTGCAATACTTTTACCAGCAGAAAACACTGAGGAATGTCCCACCCCCAGGCAGATAGAGCACATATTTGTCATGTAATAGACAAGCTTAGGTTGTCCCCTCAGAAGACAGCACAAAGGGGATTTAGGCCCTACTTCCTCAGTCTTCTCATTTTAGCTAACGAATAAAACACCAAAACATATATTCAAAAAGCCCAAATTCCTTGCTGGTATCTGTGCCTCAGAGATATTGTTTTGGCTAGCTCCCACCTAAGCTTGGGGTATGACTTAGATCCTCTGGCTGAGGACCTGTGCAGAACTGAAAGTCTCTTGAAAACAGACACAAAGTGCTCTGAAAAAAGGATTTTTCTGAATAATTTCTTTACTTTTAAATATTCAAAGATAAACTTATAGTAGTTTAGTACACTGCTGCTGAAATTAATATTCAAACTGTTAGTTCATCATTCTTTTCATTTTACAGAGGTGACAAAATCAGCATTAGAGTTTAGAAGTTACTTGAGAGGTGGCACTAAATAATTGCAACTTTGTACAGGTTTTAAAAGTACATTTTACCTCCAAAGTACTGATATCTTGGTTAGATTATGTAAGGTGGGCTCACTGTGCAGATAATTTAAGGGAGAACTAAAGTCCTATTGCTTCTCGACAGAGGTAGCAAATACAAACTTATATATATTTGCTACATAAGAGGTAGCAAATATAAACTTTAAAGGCTCAATTTCTCACCAGATAGATATACAAAAAATTAGTAGCATTCTGTAACAACAAATTTCAGGTTGCTTCCCTGGGAAAATCAGGACAAGATATTCACAGGGTAAGCTTGCTTCAACTGTACTACTGTTTTGTCAGATCTATCTGCCAGTGAAATAACAGAAGCCAAACCTTATTGTGTGACCTTCTTCTTTTAGTTATTGTGATAGAAGACTTACCATAAAAATTCAATCATTCAAAAGTAATTTGAAGCTCACATTATACTGAAAAGGGATCAGCACTTTACTAAACATACCCTTTCTTTGTCTAGAATAATAGGTTTACCATAGCAACCTGATTATAGAGGGAAAGCTACTGCCAAACACATCCTAAATTCTCTTTAAATTCCAGGGCACACAGAAACAATTAAACTCAGGAGGTCTCTAATATTCTGCATCGTGTCAATAGTGTGTGCATGAGCTAGATTTTACGAGTAAAAAGAAATAAGTTCACGCCAGACATTTTATAGCAAGTGTCTTCCTCTCCTCCTCACTAAACAGGGAGAGTAAATTTCATCGTCTGATGACTTCAGAAGTAGGAAGCTTTATGATGGATGTTGTATTAGCTGTTAGCATTGAAGAACTTAACCTACTTATTGCAATGCAAGTTTAAAAAAATAGAATAGTTACGCAAGACATTTATTGGTCTACAACCTTAGTATTTCCTCATATTCTTTCCTTCCATTGATGTTAATAGGAGCATTAACATATTACCAATAATTGTTAGTACTTGAAGACTGAAAAAAGATCAGCTTAGGTGGGCTTTTTTGTTTTTAAAGGGAATTAAAGTACCATAGCTCATTAAAACACATATATTTGTTAGATAACTGACTTTAGCTTTTTATTTTATTCACTATTTACTATAATAATGTTTCATTCCTCTTGTCCAATATTTATGAATGCATAACTGAAGTAAACAGTGCCTAGACTTATAGTAAACCTTCTCCCATGCAAATTGCTGTGACCATTAGCTGCATCAATCCAAACCAATTCCCAGGTGCCTATATAGACTGACCAAAAGTCTCTTTTATACAAGTAATTCTCATTTTAAAACACTGTCTTAGAAGAATATAATTTGCATAATAAAATATTTTTACCTTGTTATTGCCAGAAAAAATATCAGGAAGAAAACCTATTTTACATTGAAATAGCTTTCAGTATAAAAATAAACCCAATATAATAAGATGTACTCCATTGTCTTTTCCTGTCTATAACTCTACAACATAAAGGATTTTTCTGTGCATGGTGCTAAATTTTTATCTTCTAAATTAAAACCGATAAATAAAGTAACTTTCTTTTTTTCATTTAAATATTCAAGGAATACAGGGCAAAATTGTACTGAGTTTGTGGCAAAGCAAACCAGGTTCATTGGTATGTCAGGAAGACAGTGTTTCAGGCAGGTGATAAATAGAAGGGAATGTGCCTTTAGGAAGGACTTTGCTGCCCCATATCTGTGCTAGGCTTAAAATCTGAAAGCACTACCTATCACACACCAATATTTCTTTGTTGTCAAGCAATCTCAGGCAGCCTGATCACATTCAGTAAAGCTGCTGTGTCTATCTGCCAGCAGAACCCATTTCATGCTGGTTGGGAACAGATGGTCTAAAATAATGTTCAGAAATGGCAAATCAGCAAAGAGGTATGGGAAGATTTGTACAGGAGATCCCAAAGGTTCAGGGACACTGTGGGGAAAGCAGATGTGACTTAAGGAAGTAATAGGATGCAGCAGCTTCAGATAAGGAGAAGGAAAATTCACTGAAAATTCACTGAAGATTCAGCGTATATTTATGTTGTGAAAAAAAAATTTTACTCTTTCAAAATAAAGTTTTAAGAATTTACGTTAGGGAAGTTCTGCTTGTCTCCAATGCTCCAACATGTCTGAAATTCTGTGACAGAGCAGCTACTGGCATAAGTCTTGTGCTACCTCTTCAGTGAAAGGAGTTCAACATCTACATGGAGAAATCACTTCTCCTGCTGGACTTGAACACTCTTTTCTACACTGCAGTGCTATTTTACTGTCTCATAGAAATTAAGAACACCAGAGCCCTTAGATGTGGTTTGCCTTCTGTACAGAGCACTCAGTTGTAGCTGCAGAGTGAGGAAGGTGCACTGGGCTGCTCATCAAAACACATTGAACTTTATTACATGTACCAATATGAGTTCATTCTTGGTGACCAGCGCAGTGATAAGAGCAGAGGCGTGTATGAAATGTATCAGTAGTGTGGCAACCTGGCTTGGTTGTGCCCTGCATTTCACAAGTCTTTGCAGGAAAATTAGAAAGCCAGTAGCCCAGGAAAGGACATATTGCACAGCAAATTCCTTGCATTTGAAACATCAGACGGGAACACTGAAGTTTTTGTATTTTGACTGAAGCTACAAGAACCACAAAGGATTTATTTTCTTTTCTTAGTGTGCACAGGATTATTGTATTACTCTTTGGGGATTTGGGTTAGGGGCCTTATTTTATAGAGATCTTCTGGTGAAAATGGGGTTCCACACTATGTTCAAGCAACAAGCCCTTTTTTTTCTTTCTGCAGCATATTGTGAAAAATAAAATTGTGTATTAATTTCCTAATACTTAAGAAAAACCTGTGCTCCAGACATTACAAGAGCAGCTACTTGTTCAGATTTGGGCTGTGAACTAACTTACTGCTTCTAAATCAATACACAGGAAACAAACATGCTTTAAGTCTCCTCATAAAAAAGAGATTATTTGCAGCATGACTGACCCAAGACCTCAACTAAAGATATAAAAGCTCCAGAGAGAAGATAGCTGAATCATACAGACATAAAATGAAACAAAAATTGCTTTAGTAAATCTAAAGTAATTTCCAAACTTCAGATTTTTAACTACATTTTTTTCAAGAATTTTGTACACTGAAGCAAACTTTTAGCAGCAAGCTCTGAGATTTTTATTTAAACAGTACCAACAGTAGCTAAAAGATGTAATTAGGTTAAATATCTGTATTTTCCTTAGACTTATAGGCACCTCTCAGCTGCAATAATTACATCAGCTATTATGTCCAGTACTATGAATAGAGTTGAAGGAACTGCAATCAACTATTATTGTATAGCTATATTACACACTTAAAAGTCTTTTAAACTGATCACTTTTTGTTCCAGATTGCATTATCTCACCTTAGGCCCATATATAGCTTCAAAGGCCATGGTGCTTTCACTAATTGCTTATGTTGATATACCTGGTTTTTATTTTAATTTCCATAGCATCATTAAAAAACCTACTCCAACTCTGTGTTAAGTGCTCTGTGACACTGCATCATCCAGTGCCATGTGGAACACCATAGTCCTGTGTGAAAGGACTGGAAACGGGTAGAAAGGCTTCACAAATTATGTGCAGTGTAGGAAGTGTCACAGTGGTTCTGGGAAGTTCACTGTGTACAGCTTTTCTCATGCTTTTCCTTTAGAAGAATGTACCTGAAGTCCCATGTCTGTTCATTACCTACACTCAGTGTCTTGCAGTGGCTGTTGGTATAAAAATTTAGCCTAAGAAAAACAACAGAAACTCATAAATGAATAAACTCTTCTGTTACAGCTGCCTGAGACTTTCCACTATTGTATGTGTTTCATGAAGTTGTTCACTAGAAAAAAAGTAACAAGCTGTCCTTCATATAATAAGTGTGTGGGTTTTTTCTCAGACAGAATATGTATGTTTCCTTTAATATTTTTAAAACTGAATTCCTTAATAATGTGAGAGAGTATTAAAAATGTCTGACAATTTAGATTTTCCTTAAGGAATAAAAAAAAAAATGCAGAAAACAAATATCCCTTAGATAAAAATCTTGGAGAAATAAAAGATGAATATGTTATCCCAAACAACAGAACTCTCACAACAACAGTAGCAAGTGAATATCCAGGACTCTAAGAGCAAGTCTTATGCAACAGCAATTGCAAATGGCTGAGACCTACCCCCCCGCTTTAGTACATACAGCATTTATGACTGGAAGCCTAATTGCACACTTGGCATATGGCATCTGAAGTAAATGCTCTTCCTTTGTGACAGCCTAATAGCGAAATACTTCTTTAGATAAATCCACTCAATGGCACCACTTTACAGATTTAGCATTAGATAGTCTTTTACAGCTCTTTCTGATCAGCACTACTGATTTGTAGCTTCTTTTCCACTTTGCTTTTCTTTTTTTTTTTTTTTCTCTTCTCTCTCTCTTTAAACAGTTGGGTAAGACTCACTGCCGTGCTGCTAGTTTCCTTTTCTGATTGTTAACTTGTTGACATCTGCTATCATCATCAAGCCGGCATGTCTCCTCCATCTGCCTTCTCTCAGTAGCAGCGCTTTGAGGATACGCTCCTTGAAGGTTGCTATAGTGTTTCAGCGCAGCTAACAGGGAATTTCTAGAGGAGTTCCAGAAGAGGAGTCATCGAGAACACCCCTGTCCACTTTGCAAGAGACAGATTTTAGTCATAGACTTCACTTTTCCTAGTGACGTCTTCCTCGGGTCTCCGGCTGGGGGCACGCCCTTGCCAAATCCTTCACGATATAAAGAGGACAAGTAGGACTACAAAGGCAATTACTTCTCTGTTCCAAAAAAATGTGACAGTCAATGTCACTGTACAGAGAACAGATGTGTGAAGAAGACAAGAAAGAAGGTGGCAAAATGCTTTCTAAAAAAATGTGTTGTTAAGGCAGAGAACAGTGGTAATGGAAGAGGAAGAGGATTCATCAGGGAAAAAGAGAAAAACTAGACAGCATGGCAAATGTCACTCCAAAGATGTAAAAATCCTAGAGTTCAGCAAGCCATCATCTGGGGTTTTTTTCTACCCTTCCTCCCCTCTTCTCTCATACCAACAAAAATATCTTCCATCAGCCTCTTTCTTTTTTGCTTTTCTCTCTATTTTTTTTCTATTTCCACTTTCTCCAGTGGGCCCTACCGTCCTTTAAAATCTTTCACTGTTGGGTACTGAACATTTTGTACTTCTAAAAATCACCTCATCTTTCAGATCACCCCGAGTCACTTTCTCTAGCTTGCACTGCGATCTGTCTTCTCATCTCTTTTTTGTTCTTTCCCTTCAAGATGCTTTCAATAACTCAAACTATCAAGAAAACTTACTGTAAAGGGATGCCGATAAATCAAGTAAAGGATATACTGCATTCTACTAAAACTAACATTTTCTCCATAGAACACGAAAAATGAAGTATTGTCTTTGATTTAAAGGATAATACTTTCTTGAGAATGATTTTCCTTCACCTTGACAACTATCAGGAAAAGTAAGTCTCATTTCCCTTTCAGACTATCCAAATGTCTGATGCTTAGCATAAGCTGCTGTACAATATTTTCTAGCAAAACCCAAACATATTAAAGAGGCACAATCCAACAGCAAAAGATAGATGAAACACAAGGACATTGTTTAAGAAGCTGTGATGTCTTTTGAGCCATTTACGGCTTTATACATTTGACTGCCTTATCATCCAGAGGATTGACTGCTTACCCCTTTTTTACATGATCTGCCATGTAATGAGTCATAGCACTAATTCCACAGAGATATTTAATTTGCAGATTAATTTATTAGAAAATGTCAGCTGCTTTGTGGAAGTTTAATCACCAAAATGTAACCTTGTTCACTTCCTGCTGATGCCTGTTGTTTATTAGGTAGTAAATTTCAAGATATTTTAGGGTTATAATACAAGCCTATCTATTACAACATTTAAAATCCTAGACACTGCTCTTTGAAGCTTTAGCCAAGATTAAAGAGCTTTATAATGGCAAAACAACAATATTAAAAGATTCAACTGCTTAGCAACCATCAATATTATTTGCAGATAACAGCCTGCTAAGTTCAGAAACCATGGCAACAAATGACATCACACTCTATCTACCTTATTGATTAGCTTTCACCTCAAGACTTTTTCCAGAAGTGAAAGGCACTACCTAGCAACTGCATCATCTACTGAGTGGTTACAGGTTAAAATGCTCTTACCCTTCACTGGTAAGCAAATTCTTCCTTGTTGTTGCCAACTGGCCAGATTGCACAATAGCCTCTTGTTACAAGGCTCCCTATTTTCTCTGTTGTAAAGACACTGCCTTATGGCTCCTGAAATCTTTGCCCCAAACGTAATTGCATCTGTGAAATAACACTTCTTCCTGGTGCCCAAAAAGGTATGATTAAAGGCACAATTGTAGCAGCTTTTAAAATGCAAACTTTCTCTTTAGAAAACAAAGCAATCCTTCATGTTCTCACTCTCTGATTAAGTCTTCATTGCAGATAACCCTGAGTTTACAGATTTCAGTAAGAGTACAGAGCAATAATAAAGCTATGAGCCAAGAGTTAGCAAAGGAGCTAGGGACATTGTGTATTACCCTACAGGTGTACTTGTTTAAAATTCTTGAAAGTAATGCCTTCATTCACTCATCTGTTTGATAGGACCCCACGAGCAGGCAAAGGGACTCTCTGTTAAGACTCAGTTAGAGAGAACGGGTATATTTATGAGCCTTACATATTTATATTTAGCTTCCTGTTCAAAGGACCAGGATAAAACCCAGTAATTAAAAGACAGCAGTTTTCAAGCTAGTTGAGACACATGCAACAAGTAATTAAAGCCTATCAGTGAGGTCACGCTATTCGTGCTACAAGAAAAGATGGGTTTGTGATCAGTATCTAAACTTTCCTGGCAAAAACAATAGTAGTCTGAAACATTAAATTTAAGGCAAGCTTTTAATTACTTAATTCAAGCAACTGCTATGAAGAGCTTAAGGCTGAAACAATTGCCTACGTATTAATATTAATGTTAGTTCTGAAAGCAAATCAGGTTTATAGTGTATATTAGGGCCAACATTTCTGGAAGGATCATCGCTAAATAAGGCTTATGCTTCTGCCAAGATTTGTGCTTCAACTGGAACTGACCTTCATTTTGCCAGTCATTCACAAGCAACAGATTTAACTGTGCACTTCAGTTGGAGCTACAAAAACATGCAGTCTCACCACAAGGATACCCACTCCTTCTCTACCACATGATCTCAGTTCTGACCTACATTGCCATCAGCTACTCTGTGTCTGCTGTCAGCGGGACAGTCCACTGACAGTGATGAAATGTGTCTGGAAGAGCCTCAACTTTTGGTTAGTGTCACTCATTGAAGAGGGGAAGAAGAAGTGCCACCTATGAGCGAAAGGAGTGGAAATTAGGGACCAAGAAAGCATTTTTCACATCAGTGCAGGGATTGCTATACTACCACACAACATGGACTTTTGGGAGTGCCAAGGAAGTATGTAACTCATAGTTCTTCTTTAATTCCTCTCTCAAAAGAGGGTGGGAGGGGGAAGAGTCCAACAGTCCCCAGAAAGCATTAGAAGTTCTCCAGTGACGAAGAATTGAAAATACATGGCCAATCATTAGTCCCTTGAAAATTTCAGTCAATATGATTTTGAATAAGAAACAGTCACATAACATGTCAGTCATATGCTGGATATTAAATATTGTATCTCTTTTGGTTTAAGGATATGGCTAATCCTTTTTTGTCTTTAAAAGTCATGGTTTAAAAAGTGAGAATTTTATCAACATTGATACATGGAAAGATTTAAGATGAAAACAAGAACAAAATGTCAATTTTTTATAGGATCAGAAACATTCTGAAGACAAATGAAGCAAAAATAGAAAAGCTAAGTTCTATTATATAAATCAGAGAGTAAGAGGATCTTTTACAACTGATTAAAAATGTTAAGACTGTAAAGCCTGATAAGTCCTGTAGAAAATTCTATGCTAAATTGAAAACATCTATCCTCTTCTGTTTTGGAAATAAGTATAGATATTACACAAATATTTGTCAATCTCCTCAGTTATCATGGAAGAACACAAAAACAATGAAAAAAGTTCTTTCTACAGACCAATTGCTTTATTGAATATTGTAAAAAATCATCAGAAATGACTGGCTAAATAAAGCAATCCTTTCAAGGAAAAAGCAGTATTTACTGCAACAGTTTTTAGCAAAAAACTGTCTGCCAAGCAAAAGCAGAGAATTTTGGACCTAGTCAGTGGACTGAGTGGTTTTATCTTTCTGGGTAGAGAAAGTGCATTAAAGCCATCTGCTGTAGCAATTTATGTGTCTTTTCTGCCCCAAAATACTTTGCCTAAGTAGGTTTACTAAATTAGAAGATAAAACTGCCTGTTGCTCACTAATGAATATGTGGAGAACACAGTGTTCCTAGATATAGTAGTCAGTATTACACAAATCTGAAGGTAAATACACCTCCCTACACACTTCATATATTTAGGAGCAGTTCTTCAGAATTTCAGAGCAAGATTACTCCAGTGGAGAGCAAAGAAAGAACTCAATAGTTCAGATAAACCATGCTAGAGAAATAAACCCTAAAATGTCATTTTCAGTTCTTTTTAGTCTTAATAAAAGCTCACTTGATAAAATAGTCAGTAACCAAGTCAACAAAGTTGAAACACGGTGGAGATTTCATGTGATTTTAAAGGTGGGAGAGATTTATGGGACCTTTGTCTTTCTTTTTTTGTGCTTTTGCATTCAAGGGCAGGAGTAGGAAAAGTTATCTGAGTGGTTGCGAAGGCAGCAGAAGATGGGACATGGAGAGAAAAGGCAACCATTACGATGACTGGTGTCAGTTTGGTGAGCACACTCTGGAATAGGTACGCGTAAGAAATGGAATTGTACAGGTTCCACCAATGAAAACATCCCAGACTAAATCTGCAGTTGAGGATAGGCAAAATTTGCATGAATGAAATTTCATAGGCAAAACTTTGCATGAACGAAAATGAATGAGAGAAGAGCAAAGGCCAGATGTACTGTAAACTTGTAAATCGGGTAAACAAGAAGATTTTGACAGCAGACTTCTAGATCAGAAGAATAGGAAACTTCTGCCTATGAAGTCAAGACAGAAAATCAAAACCAGTAACAGAGAAAAATCAGGCTTTAAGTTCTCCAAACACCTTGAAAAATGAAGAAAAGAAGTTGTGAAATGGAGAAAAAAAAAAAAAAAAGAAGAGCAAAGACACCTGTGAATCACAGAAATGTAGAATCATTTAGGTAGGAAAAGGTCCTTAAAATCATCCTAACATTAACCTAACATTGCCACCACTAAATCATGTCCCTAAGCACCATGTCTGCACTCCTTTTAAATACCTCACAGGAGGTGACTCAACCACTTCCTTGGGCAGCATGTTCCAGTGCTCGATAACCCTTTCTGTGAAGAGTTTTTCCTAATATCCAACCTAAAACCTGCTCTGGTGCAACTTGAGGCCATTTCCTTTCATCATATGACTTGCAACTTAGGAAAAGGCACTGACATACACCTTTCACGTAGTTGTAGAGAGTGACAATATTTCCCCTTATCACTGTCCAATGGCTAAAGGAGGCAGGTAAGAACCAGAGCTTACAGGAGTATAAGTGGGTGATGGTGTGAAAACAGAAAGAGAAATGATCTGCTAAAAGAAAGAACAAGGGAAGAAGGAGAACCTGTGACTGACACTGACAGATTCATCTCAAAAGTACAAGGGTATATAAAAGGGTTGAGGAAGACTAGTTCTGAGGATGATGGGCCCAGCAAGTGGAAACCCAGATGTCCTCAGGAAAATTTTTTCAATTTTCAGAAAAGAAGCGGCATTAGAAGAGAATTAGAGACCACAGTTAGCTCAGGCAGTGGTGTGAAGAGAGATAAAAGCTATATTATCCCTTAACAGCAAAAGAACTTCTGTCCAAGTTAAAATGACTTTATCTATGGAAAGAGCCAACACATTTTCCATAATAATAAATAATCAGACCACATTTCCATAGGAAGACATCTCTGATTAATCAAGGCGTTCACCTTGCTGAACTATGAAGCAATGTCTTATTTTACACGACGCTGAGTCTACAGAGAGAAACATTACTTCCTGCACCACCATGGTTCAAAACCTGGCAAGATGATTTTTATTTTCGAAGAACAATTTTTTCTGTCACTGCTGTGTCTGGCTTTCCTCTTACAGAGTGGCACCAAACCACCTCTGAGCCACCATGGCTCATAAAGACTGAATGAGAGGTGATGTCTTGCAGGAGCTCAGTGCTCATAAGTCCATCAGCTCTGCTTCTCATGTGGGTGTTGCCATGATTAGGGCAGAAGACACTCGCGAGCCCTACTGAACCCTGAGCTCCAGGACATCTTTTGACAGCAGCAGGATTCTTCCCAGCTGGAAGACAGGTGCCCCCAGAGCCGAACTCAGTTGTTAAGCTTGGACTTGCATATCTGCAAGAAGCACTGGAGATGAATCAAGCAGCTTTGCAGCAAGTGTAAAGTAGCATTTTTTGTTCATGGCTTTTGCTGAGAGGGATTAAACTGGTATGAGAGTGTAGACAGGAGGCAAATCCCAGTGATGAGAAACATTGTTCCAGCACTAGGATACCATCTCTGATACTAGCATGGCATGAATTAATGCTAAAGCCATGTTTGTTTATATGGATTTTTACAGACTATCAAAAATTAATCCCAGCTATTTCACAGGAAATATCAGAGTTCTCTTAAGCAAATGAGGAAAAAAAATAAAAGCAATTGCTGCTAATCAGATTGATAACAAAGATTTTGGCCATCTATGTCACACCTGATTTCAGCTGTGAAGCCAGCCTAGATGGTGCATCCCATACTTACCATAAACATCTTATTAGAGAAACAAAATAGGCCTGATATTACCAGTTTAAATTTGTCAAAATTGCTTTAAGCACAGCATGAACGTGGGATTTTCTTTTATTGCTGTTTTAGAGGAAAGTACCCCAAATTTCTCAGACAGATAAAAGCAATGGTTTAATGCTATGCTTAAAAAGCAATTAATTCTGCAGAACTATTTTTTAAGCTAACAAAAGTTTAATTTTGCTTTGTTTGTTTTTAACAGCAAGCAATAATGAACTAAACAGTATTTACTTCACAAAAAAAGTAGACTGGCTCCTCTTTACTGATATAGTCATAAGAAAATTGTATTTAAGCCCCCTCTCAGTATAATAGTTCCATGCCACTGAAAAACTAGTGTATTATTAAATTCCTGTGCAGGAAGATGTAAGGTCCCAGCAAATGTTTGGAGTTTAACCTTTCTCCCCTGGAACCTCAGTTATGGCAAAGCAATGAAAGCAGCAAATAAGAGGCTGCCACAGAAGAATTAGTAATTTTGTTCCTATTTTCATTTCCTCCTCCTGGAGTCGGGAGGCTAGTGAGGCTTGGTGCTGAGGGAGTGGGAAGAAATAAGGAAAATAATCCGTAGAGCTCATCATTTTTCTGTGAGAAAAAGTGGGAGGCATAAGTTATAGGGGGTGGTAATTGTAGATCAGACAAGGGCAGAAACTGATACTCGGTTGTGAGAGGAAAAAGAGCAGTGGAGACATCAGCTGAAAATAAGCAGCAACCACATGTACTATAACATCAGTGGCATGCGAAACATGCCAAAACTCTTGTAGTGCACACATACACACACACACTCAGGGAATGAAGCATTTATTTCATAAAGTCAGTCACTCTTTTCCTCCTTCCCAAGGGCTGCAAGTCCTGCCTCCTCACCAGCAGTGAGACTGAATGCTTCTCACCATCACTGCTGGAGATGTCAGGCCTCTCCACCTTACACAGAAATTATGATGGGAAAAAGGGTCAAAAGGCAGAGCAGCAGTGGGTAACTACCAGAGCAGGCTATGTTGCAGCAGACGTGGACAGCGTGGGATTGTTGCCCTCAGGATCAGAAGCCTGAGCACAGGCAGATCACTATGGCAGAATTTAATATTTTCCTTGAAGCCTTCATTATCAGAATTGCTACTTAAATGAATGACTCATTCATCTATCCTGTCTCAAAGATCACAACAGGAAACATTACACCGTTCTCTTTCTGCTTCTCCACTACTTTATTTACAGCTGCAATTAATGAAACAGAAATGTATTTTCCCAAGAAGTTTCACTATGCGATTGAAGACTATCTGCAAAGCAAATAATTTATAGAGCATATGAGACGCATAAAATAATGTAAGCAAATCCCTTTGACTTTTAGTATCTACCTGAAAGTCCTAGGCCTACTTTAAAAAACCACCACTGTTAAGCAGAGGATCAGTGTTTTGAAGACTGATAAAACTGACAGATGAAACCAAGCAAAGTCCACCTCAGATGTCAAGAGACATGCCAAGTGCAAAATTTCAATGTAGCAAACAAAATTATTTTCATAGGTAATTTTCCCCCAAAAGACCTTCATCTAAAAAACTGTAGTACAGATTGATACAAGTATCTTCAATATCAAAATTAATTAATTTGTATTGATGGGAAAATGAAATTGCTGCCATGAACATATGCTACAAAATTCAACAGATTTATGTGTCATTGTGGGAAAGCCTTTTCAGTTAATGTCAGTAAAAACTTAATCAATGGGAATCACAGAATAGTTGAGGTGGAAAGGCATCCCTGGAGATCATCTAGCCTAACCCCTTTGCTCAGCATAGGATGACCTACAGGAGGTCTGCCCAGGACTGTATCCAGTTGGGTTTGAATGATTCCAGGGATGGTGACTGCACAAAATCCCTAGGCAACCTCTTGCAGTGTGTAGCAACCCTCACTGTAAAAAAAAACAACTTCATCTTTATCCTTTTCCTCCTCTGATCTACTATGGCACCAGGATGTTTGTGGGTTTTCACTATCCAGAAAAACTACCAAATAGTAAAAAAACATAATTACAATACTTCCCCTGTAGGAGGTGAGGAAAATAAAACATTTGATTAACTAGAGATCATTGAGATTTTTGGGGAACACCAAATATGTTTCCCATATGGTGGACAGAACAAAAAATCATAAGAAAAAAGCCCAAATCAAAACAAAATACTGGGAATTTGGATATTTGAATATTTTATATAAACCGACATCTCCACCCTTCACATCTGTGAAAATGAAGTTATGTGTCTGTTTTACAAAGACCGTATACTATTTTTTACTAACAGGTTATGCTTTTTCAAAATACTTAAATTAGGACAAGAATCAATATAGCAACACATTTTACTGGCTTCTAAGTAACATAGAAATTAATTCTTAAAAGCCTTCTTTTGCCAGTTACCTTAAAAACAGAGATAGATTTCAAATTTCCATAAAGGACACACTTAAGTAACTTGCTTTTCTTGCCCTGCTGGGTGTAGCATCTTCAGAAAGAACCTCAGAGTTAGAAGTGAAGTGACATTCACTAAAGTAAAAAGAAATAATCTGCTTTTCAGTCAACACTGGCCTCCACATTTATTGCAAATTTATTTCCTAGGGATGATGAATGTTTGAAAGACATCTAATCAGAAATGAGGCAGTTTGTCAAATGAAACTATGACAGGATTAAACTTCCTAAAGGTTCCATCAAGCAATTTCAACTGATTTTTCTGTTTTCTTCAATTAAAGAATCAGCTTGTAAAAAAAATAAAAATTCAGTGCTCGTATCTTTGAGCCAGTCAGTAGCACTGACCATAATTACTGATGGCTTGTCTTAAGTTCTAGTACAAGATCTACAATAAGATCTCAAATACAGGTTAGGCAGAAAGGTATTTTATATCCAAAACAACAAAAAAACCCCTGGTATACACTGCAATGAGAGATTCTTAGGAGCAGATTGGCAACTGGAAGACAAAAATTTGGAGAACCTGAAGACTACCACAAACACTGTTCTCTGCTCTGAGGACAAGGTACAGATCTTTTTCAGCATCTCCTAATACAAATAAACAATTCATCACCGCAAAACAAAGCACTCTTCCATTGGGAAAAGATAGGCAAAAGAACAAATCTCATGGGATAGTACTCTTTCTTAGTGGCCAACTGAAAGGCATTTGTATATGGTGGGAATATTGTTTAAGAGCCTACATAGGTTAGAATTAATTCCACACACCACAAACAGATATTCAAAGAAATTCAAGGGTACAAACAAGGCAAAGCATCAAGCCTGAAAAGCAGATCAACAACTTGAACAGACATCTAGGCAGACAATTTATTCGGGGGATTCTAATAGAAGATGGGTACAAACAGGGCAATCTTCATGGAAAATACATATAACCAGAGCAAATGACACTGACGGAAGGCAGGTGTGAAAAAACATCAAGCTCTTGAGATTTCTGGAATTTTAAAAAGAGGTCACTCTACACCTCTTAAACAATGCATTTTTTTCTGTGCTTTGCTGAAAGTAATACTGATGTACAACAAAGGTCTTAGAAGAGCATCACTTCAAGCCTACAACTAAGAAGGAACATAAATAGTAAGTATAACTCTATGAGAGATATCTGTTTTGTACCAAGACAGGTTCAAAGCATATCAATGCTCTCCTTCACAAAAAAAAAAAAAAAGAATTAAAAAAAATTAAATGTATTATAGGAGGCACTAACACAATTTCTGGCAAAACAAGCATGAGAATTGGATAAAGCCTCAAAAGTACACAAGCTTCGAAATTCCATATTACACAACTCAGATCCCCTTACCTGGACCCATTTTGTATAGAAGGATCTATTATGGTTGAACTTAGGACAAATTATGCAACAGTGCAAAGCGTCATTGCTACTGTATTTAGTCACTTACACACGCGTACGTATGTAACTGTACCTGTGTTGTTCACATCACATGCAATATATAGGAAAAGTTAAATTTACTAGAAGTGGAATAATTATGACCATAAATCACAGGATCTCTAGTCTACAGAGATTCTTGTGAGACAATCTCTCATTCTGCACAAAATTAATTTCATATCCAGCCCATATTATCTGAAAAAAGGACAGTGGGAAGCTTCATATCCTAATGTTACTTGAATGAAAAGGATTGCTCAGTATGCCTCTACTTTTTAATCTGTGAAAGATTATTCAAGATCATGGGTTAACTCCTGCAAAGCATTATTTCTTTGTTACAGTATGTAGATAAAAGGGCAATAGAAGTGTTTTTCTGTCTCTTTCATACAAATCCTTTCAGTGTTTTTTCTTGTAGAATACCAGGGTGAATTATAATTGCTAGCATCAAAAGAACACTAGTAGCCTAAGAATGAACGTAGGGGCTTTCAAAACACACCAGTTTAATTACTTGGAGTTATGAGTATGATCTACCAACAGCTGTAGACAAATAAAGAGGCTACCTCAGTGTTGTTTCATGCATTGAGGTGGATGTGCTGATAAAATAAAGGAAATAAAAAGGCTATAGAGAGGAGAGAAGGATGTATTAGAAGCCCATCATTCATGTTGCATGATCTGGGCAAGGCAACTGACTAGCTTTTTCTTCTTTCCAGAAAGAAAGTAATACATCAAAGTGTAGAAAGTTATAGAATCATAGACCTGCTGACACTTTGCACAGATGACTTCATCTAAGAAACAAAACTAATCCACTGAGAGATTGATCTGATGACACTAGGTGTAATAGGTACCAATCAGGTGTTGTCCAAACCCATAAATGAGTCCGAGGAACAGCTGTAACTCCTGCTGCTCACTGCTGTTCTTCCTTAGGGACTTTTCATAATATAACTATTGTAGCCTGAAACTTAGATAAGGGATACAGGAGGAAGGACAGGAAATTACCTGTTGTTATTCAAATGCTAGGATATTTGCCCTTGAGCTTTATCTTTTCTTTAAATTGAAGCTTTTTCTGTGCATTGTCTTTCATGAAGTTACGGTCTTCCTGATATCTGACTCAATAATTAATGTGTAAAGTTATTGCTTGCATGCATAATCTTCCTCTCTCATGAATATATGAAGGAGGAAAGATTATAAGCTGTCAAATGCTTCCAGAGCCTCTCTCCATGACAGAATGATAGATCCCAATGCTGTATTTAAAACACAGCTGAATAGATAAAAATAGTGTTTAACTTTTATAGTCATTATGAACCACAGTAATTTATTGAACCCTTCAATCAGCTGAGGAAACAAAAGATTGGGAATGGGTGAATGACTCATTTCTTTTCATGCCGTGTGCACTGATGCTCCAATAACTCGATGATCTGAAGGCTAAATAAGACTGCACAAATGTATCACAGAAATGAAGCAAACAAAACGCATCATAAACAAAAACAAATCAGTGGAAAGCACTGAGGGAAACTCCAACCAGTGGTTGGCTCTTAATTAGCTGTATCTGCAGGATGTGTCTGAAATAGTTGGGAAAACAATTGTAGATTTCACAGTGATTCAGAAACAAAAAAAAGAAATTTCAATAGGAACAAGAATTCTAAGTAAATAGGCTCAGAAATTTCTGCTCCCAATTACTTATCCATGAAACACACGCATTCATTTTGTGCCCTCTATTTCTCTTTCCCCAGAAGTTAGGATTTATCCATGAAAGGAATTTAATGCGACATTGACACAATTCAGCTGTAACCTTATAATGTATGTTAATGGAAGATATCATCTATTTATATTTACAGATGACAGTGAAAATAGTTTTATGCTACCACATCTACAAACTGGAAGCTAAGAGGTATCGCCTGTCATGGAATATCCATTGATGAGATAGTATGATCCCTCACAGAAGAGCAGGGATCCCTTCAAGGTTGCCTGTGGATCCAGAAGCAGACATCATAATTTATAAAAGTCATATGAGAAAAGGCTTATAACATTCATTAATTATAACCATCCTTGCTTGACTCAGAATACAGTGAAGCTGATTTCTTTCCAAGTATCAAAGGGGCAAACTTTTAGGAGGGGAAAAAAAAACCCATAAATGAAAATAAGCTCACTCCTTGCCTTGTTCCATTTCAAAATATTTTTTTCCCCAGAGGAAAGCAAGCAACACTCAGAAAGATCACTTCAGCATTCTCAAACAAGGGTAAAAAAATCAAAAGAGGTGTTCTGAACGCAGCCATGAATACACAATCTTCTATGTGATTTTTAACACATTAATGCTGTGCGTTGAATTGTAATCATCATTGTCATTGATGCACTTACACTTTGCACTTATGAAATTAAGAAAATACTTTCATCTACTGTCAAACAGCACGTTAAAAAAATTGATAACTCTGCAAGTGTTTGCATTTTGTTTTGAATTTTTTCCTGTTCCTTACAGTATCCCAAAGGCCTCTTTGAAGCAGCTAACAGATGCTTCCAAAGTGTGAATAAAAAAGTTAGGAAGATAGAGGTCTTGAAATTTCCTATCCAGGCACTGTCTGGCCTTATTACTAGAACTGGCCAATATTTCTCTGCCAGAATTCTTCCTATCATCAAACACAAACCATATTACATAAAAGTAATGCAAAGAATTCCTGACACATTAAATATGAAAGTAGCAATAACTATATGGTACAATCTAATTATTCTGTGTTGTTTTGAAATATTATGTAAAACCTGTAATTACTCCTCATTGTTCTGCTGAGGTGGTAGGCAATTATGCAGGGTATCAAGCCCCACTATGGGCAGTGAAAGCAGGGGTTACTCAATATTTCAGACTAAAGGTTCAAAATATTTCATGCTGGTTTTAAGTATCTGAATATGTATTTCTTACTGGGGAATATCAGGCGCTTCACAATAAAAGATACAGCCCATTGAACCTTGGAGCAGAGAAAGTGACATAATTGATAACACAGAAGACAAGAGAACAATTAAAATCTCAGCTAACACTATGCCTGAGAAGGCAATGTTCCCTTTCATCTCCCACATGCTATTTTTCACTGTCAACAGAACAAAACAGTCCCTCCTTAAACAAGAAACCTCTTCAGACTAGACCAATCACCTGTTGCCACAGAAGCATACAGTGCTCACAGAAATACTGCTGCCAACTCCTGAGTGGAGAGCAGAGGCACTAAGAGAATACAAATGATCACAGGGTAATTGAAGCTAAGCCTGCAACTGCTGATGACTAAATGCAGGCCCTAAATATAAACCTCAGATCGGTTTATTAAGCATATAGGCACAGTAGAATCATTAGGTTTCCATTATGCATCTACTCTCACACAAATAGTGCCATTTAAAAGACTCACCATGCAGTATTTTATCCTTCCTTAGCACTAATGTAGCATCTTTGAAGGCAAATACTAAGAAGGATCTGAGCTATCTCAGACTGAAGCAAAAGGTTACCTTGAAGCTACCTGCAAAAATACAAAATTATCCTGTGATCTCTCTGAAATTCACAGCACTTTAGGCAGCTGTAGGAAGTGTGAAATTTGTGTAATATATTTTGCTACAGGCCTAACTAGAAACACCATTACTTGGGGCCTCTCATAATGGAAAACAGGTGTCACATCCTTACCATCCAGAATATTATGTCAACATTTTGGTGTTTTACTAGTGGAATAGATGATGTAGGGGTGGGTGTTTATTATTTTAAGTCTCAATTGTTCAATTTTTTTCTCTGCTGTTACTATGAAAACAGGAAAACTAGTCTTAGCCTATCCTTTGATGCTTTTTGTCTAGGAGACATAGTTTTACTAAATTCTGTTGTGATAGATTAAAATAGAAAATCTGAACAAGAGGAGTGTATACCTCTAAGTACTGGGTTTTTTTTAAATAATATCAAGTGGGAAAAAACAAGTAGAGGAAGATTCAAAAGAATTTTCCCTGTTACTAAACTTTTCATGATTGTGTAAGTTTATAGAAAAGTATATATTTATGCTTAGTATAGTATCATCTTTTACAATTCCTAGAGACATTGGTCTTAATCTTTTTTTTTATCTACCATTCTTTCCTATCCTAGTAGCTATTTAGTGCCAATGGTAAAGAAATTCCAAACTCGGTACTATTCGACCTTGTTTGAAACATCCTAATACTCAAAACCAAGTACAGTGCAATGGCTACATTTCCTGGATTATGATTTTTGAATTGTGTATTTGTGCTACCCAGATATTTCTTCTAATGAACCATCAGGTGAAAAACTATTAATACCATGCAGAGCTTGGTTGTAAAGAAATTTTGGTAAAGTATTGCAGTTTGTGCTTCTGCCTCCCTGGACCATTCAGACCAGGTATTAGTAGTCACTGTGTACTTTTAGTACGTGACTGCCAATACCACTGTTACCCAAAATTTCAGTAATTATTTTTGGACTTCATTTCATCTTGACTAAACATAACTACTATTTGACAAATGAATTATTAAAGCAGCACATGTCTAAATAAATATAATAGTATGAATGAAGCTTATTTATCCTGAAATTGAAATTGAAAACCATGAACTTTTGATTTTGTAGGAATAGGAAGCATTTTTCCTCTTTCCAAGTGGGCCAGCCACAGAATTCCATGCTTGCTTATTTTTCAAATTCTTGTAGTAATTAGAGGAAACAATATCAATGACTCGGTGGGTATTTATGTTGCAAATATAATGAAGGTTTTTAGTCATCAAAATGACACCAGAGAAAGTGCTGTGTTCACAGCTGCTGTGCTGTGGCACAGGGGATGTGGGGAACTGGACGTTCTTGTCAGTCTGTAACAGCTTATCTCTGCCATTCCTTCCTCTTCACACTCTTCCCCTGCTCCAGTGTGGATGTGTGGATCCTCCATGGGCTGCAGTGGATATCTGCTCTGCTACAGAGAGCCTCCTCCTCCTCTCTCTGACCTCAGTGTTTATACTGCTGTTTCTTGCTGTTTTGTTCCTTCTTCCTTGTCTGTCATTTTCTGCACTTTCTTAAATACTTTCCCCAAGATGACACAGAGGGGCTCTGCCATGTGTGCCCTGTGGTGGGTAGGTTGGAGCAGGCTGGAACCACTGGGCAGCCCTGGCCTCTCCTCACTGGCCCCTGCAGTCCCTCCACCAACACTATTGTGCCACCTGCACTCGTAGCAGGAGGTAAATAGAATAGATATTTTCCCAGTATTTTTTTCATTTCTATTTCTTGCACTGATTTCAAGGTCCATTTTACATTATTTGGAATTTATCTTATTTTTATCTGTTTTTATTGCTTCACTACTTAGCTGTACATAGATATTTACATACATCTGGAACACTCCACCTTGCCATAAAGGTTTCTGTGTTCAGCCCCCGCTGTCCCAAAAGAGATTTTAAAAAGTGGAGGGAAGATATACATGATACATCGATTACATGATGTTTTGTTTTTAATGATAGTGCTTCACACTGAAACACCTCTGGTATTATTACGCAAATCATATTATAGAAATATATAATTAATATATCAATTCAGCAAAAATTCATTGAAGAAATGTAGATTTAATTATCTCCCAGGTGTTTATTTCAGCAAATGAAGAACACCTTGAAGGCCTGCTATGTGTAAAACTATATAGAAAATACTCAGCAGAACTCAAGGGTGTTAACCACTCTGAAATGCCAATCCTGCAAAGTTTACAGCATGAGGCACAAGGTGTTTGGGATTCTGACAAAAGGGTTTAGAAACCATAATGTATTCTCTGTAAATATACAGAATGTATTGCCTTTAGCACCTCACAATGCATACTGACACATAGTAATTCCATGTAAAGATTGTAATCAGGTCCCTGACTGACTTGTTTACTTGCCTCTGGAATGAGACTGAAAAATTCTGCAGTACTGCTAAGCCAAGCTTTGCCCTAAGTTTAAAAAAAATAAGTGTAGAAATTAAAGAGCAAATCTTTAAGCTTCCAAATTTGAGATTGACTTTCTGCAAGTGCCTGTGTAAGAAAATCTCACTCAGGATATGAATTCCTAGAGAGGCACAAGCAAGATAAAACAAAACTAAGTTTTAGATTTGAATATTCAAAAATTATGGTGCCTGTAATCAGCTACCTTAAGTACGGCTAAATGGTCCACAATTGTAAATCTGAGTAAGTCAATCCCCAAACATAACTTGCTGGTATGAACGGTGGAATAGCCTTTTTCTAGCTTGTAAGAGACAGTTGTCAAAAAGTCACCTCTCTGTGGGAAGAGAAATTTACTTTCAACAAGTTTTTAAGCAGAACAAATCATTATCACAATCCATTATCTAAAGGATCTATTGTTCCACAATCCTTTTAGATGAATCTAGATGAGATTATGTCACCTTGTTGACTCAGTTCAGTCAAGGTATAACACTCTGTAGAGTACAACACTAAGCCACACAGATAAGATGGAATAAAACTTGAAAGTGTCACAATATAAATCTTGTGATGAGTCATTCCCATTGAGAAAGAACCATGTTTATCACCTCAGAAAGATCTCTTCAGAAACACAGCTATGTTTGTTTTAGGACAAAATCACAGTCAATATACGATTCCATCTCTGTAATCACTATTTACTAGGTCATTTAGTATGCATTATCATTTACACCTAAACCAGCCTCAGATTTTATTCAGATACTACTTAGCACTGGCTGTCTTTACATGCCCTATTCGCATTGCAGCTAAGTCTAACTGACCCAAGCCCATCGCATCAAGCTTCATAACTGTTTGCTATAAAGAGAATAAACTCTAATTCTAAGAATTTAGAAGTTAAACATAGAAGAAAGAAAAAAACTGTTGAAAGGGAGAATGAACTTGTTTCTTTCTACAGAGTACATGCGCATTAGGTCATCCTTGAAAGTTTGTAATCTAAGAAGTGATCTATCTGATCTTAATAGAAACTGATACAACTTGCAAATTGATAGAAGTGCAAGAGACTGATGATCTCTTCAAGCCTCACTATATTCAACATCGTGAATGAGTTTTCTCTGAGATTCCTCTGACCTACTGATAATATATTCACTGAGATGATCCAAGAATGGAACTGTAATTAATGTCTAAAGTTTGGCATGTTAGATAATTAAACAAGTGACAGTTTCTGGCAAATCTTGCTTTGATTTAGATACTACTGCTCAACACTATGCACTTTGTTTCAGACTTCAGGAAAACCTGTTTTGATGTTAATGAATGCATTTATATATATATTGGTGATGCCCTTTCTTCTGTCTCTTCTGAGCTTTTTTCCCTGCCTTTGCTTGTTTGCCATTGCCACCAAAAACTTATGAAGGAAATTATAAAGCCCTATTTAGTCTTCTTATGATTTAACACTATTCATCATCACCCTTTTATTTTTTGCTGTGTTAATTACTTGAAATGCTTATAAAGTAATCAATGGGTGTTTGTTATTCAATTACTATCCATCTGTATCCTCAAGGAAATTGGACAAATGCATTCTTGACCATAACATTACTGTGATATCTCCAGTCAAAAATCAGTCACCTATGACCAATGAGTATAAGATGCCAATAATGAAATTCAACACGTCATATACAGGAGAACAAGAGGCCTCTGAGTTCATTATTTCTTGAAAATATCTATATTACATGATAATTGATGGTGCATCACATTCAAATTGCTAACATATCAGTAGCAAAGGTCACGGAGAGGTATTTAGAAATACATTTGGAATCCGTGACATGAAATAAGATAGCTAATATAAAGTTCAGGCTGTTCAGACTACCTACCTCATTCAGAAGACTAAAAATAGATCAGCATATTTCTTTACTATAGTAACAGGTTTTAAGTATCAAAACATGCTGGAACTGATAGAACTATTACTTATTTGGGTATAAACCCCAAAACCATAACTATAGGTAAAAATTGGAATGAAAAGATCCAGAATTTCTAACATTTGCATGCCAGCTCAAGTTAATTACAATTTTGATAATGATAAAACAGATTAGTAGCCTGCACTTTTTGATAAAGGCATGGATTATAGATAAAGTCAAATTTACTAATCACAACAAAGATTAAAGTGTACCTCTAGTTTAATCTAACATATAAGCAGCAAACAAGAGTTCCAGTACGCCATTACATACATAAAAACATAGGTCTGCACTTGTTTGTGATACTTCTGATTTCTATTAATTCCCTTTACTTGCAGAGCTCACTTAAAGCTTATATGAAACTTCAAAAGGTGGGAAACACTTTGAGCTACTCTTCAAATATGACACAGTGTGTATTCTTCATAAAAATATGAACCTCTGTGCAGTGATTGATAAATATCTTACATAAAATTAGTGCAATTCTTTGTGTAGTAAGCTGTTATTTGGCCAAATTCATGCAGCAGCATCTTCCCTAAGTAAGCAGTGTTTGTGAAGAACATTTCCAATGATGATTGGGTAAATGGAATAACCTTCAGGTAACACAGATGACCTGAATATCCCTTCCACAGCATTTTGTCCATAACCGTAAGCTTAATTAAAACTTCTTTGCTCTTCCTTGGCTCTCAGCTTGGTCCTCTAACTGTGGGATCGTGACAGGAATCACCACTGTGATTAATCCCTTGTATCCAGTGACACTGCACCCAGGTCACTGCATACAGGATTATAATGGTCCTGGGGATAATAAAATTTTCTTTTTTTTCCCCAGTAAACAAAACTGTTCTGTAAGGTAAAATTCTATTTTCTTTCTTCAGTGCTACAGGGTATAAGCCTCTGTAGGTCAGTTGAGCTACTGGGACAGAGGGTCTTTCAACTTAATTCTTCAGTTTGCCAGCTCCGCATGCTATAAGGGATTGAAAAACACTACCATTCAAAGGCTAACTAAGCTGTTGCTGGTATGAATTCATTACTTAATAAATATATATTCATTGTTACCAACAGTTGTATCTGGAGTTTTCCACATTTGACAGTGCCTCCTCCAGTCAGAGGAGGCTCCTTTGCCCAGAACCTGAGAGGATGCTGCTCATGCTAACCTCAGGATCACTTTCAGGTAAACATTTGGGTACAGGCATAAAGTAAGTGATGGACTCAGTTCACTTGTGGTAGCAAATCAAACCAAAAAAAAAAAACCTGGGGACATTAGACTTTATAGTGCACACATCCTCAGGGACGTCCAGCTCCTACCTGCTTGTTGGTGCCTGTGAAATAAACATTCAGTACACACAAAAGCCACAGGGATCAATATCTGGATGATGCAGTGGAACATGCAATACATTTTGAAATGCAATAGATCTTGAAATATCTTCTGCACCTCAATTGCTCATTTATCATTGCAAATGTCATGGATTCCAATGTGACTAATGCACTAAGAATCAGAATCATAGAATAACCAGGTTGGAAGAGACCCACCGGATCGAGTCCAACCATTCCTATCAAACACTATTTCAGTCTCCATTGAAACAAATTAAAAAAAGTTCTGTTGCCATTACACATCTCCTTGCTAAATTTAGTGAGGTTTAGATTAACCATTCAAAGGGGAAAAATAAAAAGAAAAACATTAGTGATCTATAAAATACACCTAGACTTGGGTTGCTTGGTTATTCACCCAGCTCTGCTACAGATCATTACAGATCTACTGCAGAAATAATGGTTGTGTCTAGAGTCTGTAGGTGTTGCAGACAATAAGCAACAGTGCAGAAGAAAAATCTTCTTTAAAGGAGTTTTCTTCAAAGGATTCAGCAATATTAAACTCTAAGCTCTCCATTAAATATTCTGTTTTAACTTCCTGAAGAGGAAAACAAAAATCCTTTCTTATTCCTCACCACAAATAAAAGTAAAAATTACTACACAAGTTGAATTGTGTCATTAAATGAATCTGAAATAACTGTTTCCTTTGGGTAAAAAAAGTAAGATAGCTTGTGGAATTGAAATAAAGAATTTTGACAAAACATTTCAAAATAGCAGGTATGTATGATTTCCATGAATACTCAGAAAAGCAAATGTCTTGTCAAACCCCTCCTCCCACCTGCAAAAAAAAACGACAAAAAAGTTTCAAACTGTTACTTATTTAGTTAATATAAAGAATGCCATCTACTGGCAATACCAGTAAGTAGCACTGTTTGTAAACTGGTAGGTGTGGTGAGGTTGCTACTTTCATGCACTTCAAATGATTCTAAAAGTCACTTAAGAAGTGAAATCTCTAAATCTGAAATAAGGTGTTGTGTTCCATCTTTCTCTTCAGTGTCTATTCTTAATCATTACTTGATGTTATGACTCAAGTCCCTCCTAGGAAACAACAGGGTGTGTTCATGACCCACTTAGGAAGAAGAAATTTTGTGTTTGTGTGTTCCACAGCCTTGTAAACCAACACAGTACTGATATAGTTACAAAATGGACACCTTTCACAATATAAAGAAAAGCATGTATATCAAGCAATCAACAGCATGAATTGACTCCAAATGCACAGTTCCAAATCATAAAGGAGGCAGAATATGCAGTTGAAGGATTAATGAGAAAAGTAGTGGAGACCACATTAGACTTACAGAGGTTAATGTTCAGTTCTCTGTCACACAACTTTCCAAAAACATTAATTGAATACAGTGGTGTCATTTTGAAATAGGCATTTGGGCAATGACTGATTTATGATGAGTATGTCATGTAGACAGCAATTATTTATTATAGCACAATTATAAGAAAGAAAGGGTGTTTGTATTGCACTTCATGAAAAATTAGGAACAGCATGTCTTCAGTTACTTGGCCTATAAAACTAGGAGTATGAACCATGAGGAAAAAAGCTCTAAACAACAAAAAACCCTACAAAAAAACAACGAAAAAAACCAAAAAAAAAGCGCAGATTTTAAAATGTTACAGTTTTATTAACATGTGTTTGACAGACTTTTAAAACACTAAAGAACTAATTTTCTATAGAACACCTTTTAAAGGAAATTTTTACTTAACTGCAATTCAGAACATTTTCTTTTTAATTTCCTCAGGAAAACAAAAAAATCAAATGTTACATATTTTCTTGCAGGATACTGTTATTTTTTCTCTGTGATTTGCATAATTGATCACCATGCACCTTCACACCAAATAAGCAACCTCAATAAGTAGTATTGTAAGAGTTAAAATACCCAGATCATGTTAATTTAAATTCAGCATTTACTGAATGTATTACATTCTTACAGTTACTTGGCTAAAAAAAAAAAAAGATGGACTATTGTTCCTGATAGGAAAGCCTACATACTTTGAAAATCAGATTCACTGAATTAATGTTACCTTTAGAGTGTTCTAACTCCTACAAATGCCTGCATCTCCAATGTATCAGTCACAGCTTCATCCAAAGTTGGCAAAAAACACTTAAGAAATTAACTAAAACAAAACACAGCTATTAGTATAAACATACAAGCTTACTTTTCCCTATCAGAAAAATAAAGTTTGCGTAGCTTTTTAATACTTTCCTCCTTTACAGAATTTGAGGAAGATTTTCATCTTTGTAACGACATACTTGAAATACACTTTACCAGTGTGCAGAAACCATGGGATTACTTGTGACCATCTGGTGTCCCCCAGGACTCAGTACTGTGTCCAGCCCTGTTCAATGTCTTCATCAATGACCTGGATGAAGGCATCGAGTGCACCCTTAGTAAGTTTGCGGATGACACTAAGCTGGGAGGAAGTGTCGATCTGATGGAGGGTAGGGAGGCTCTGCAAAGGGATCCGAACAGGCTGGACCACTGGGCTGAGACCAATGGCATGAGGTATAACAAGGCCAGATGCTGGGTCCTGCACTTGGGGTGCTACAGTGCTACAGACTAGGAGAAGTCTGTCTAGAAAGCTGCCTGGAGGAGAGGGACCTGGGGATATTGGTTGATAGTCGACTGAACGTGAGCCAGCAGTGTGCCCAGGTGGCCAAGAAGGCCAATAGCATCTTGGATTGTTTCAGAAACGGCGTGGCCAGCAGGTCCAGGGAGGTTATTCTCCCTCTGTACTCGGCACTGGTGAGACCGCTCCTCGAATACTGTGTTCAGTTCTGGGCCCCTCACCACAAGAAGGATGTTGAGGCTCTGGAGCGACTCCAGAGAAGAGCGATGAAGCTGGTGAAGGGACTGGAGAAAACGTCTTACAAGGAGCAGCTGAGAGAACTGGGGTTGTTTAGCCTAGAGAAAAGAAGGCTGAGGGGAGACATTATTGCTCTCTACAACTACCTGAAAGGAGGTTGTAGAGAGGAGGGAGCTGGCCTCTCCTCCCAAGTGACAGGGGACAAGACAAGAGGGAATAGCCTCAAGGTCCACCAGGGGAGGTTCAGGCTTGACATAAGAAAAAAATATTTCACAGAAAGGGTCATTGGGCACTGGAACAGGCTGCCCAGGGAGGTGGTTGAGTCACCTTCCCTGGAGGTATTTAAAAGATGGGTGGATGAGGTGCTGAATGGCACCTCTCCTAAATGCAAATTCTTGTTGGAAAATAACATGTCTTCTAGTATTCACCAAAACTCTGAATGCTTTTGATTCTCAACGGTTTTCAGCTTAAAAAATTGCTTCCATTTGAATTTTCAGGACCTTTAAGGTATTTTTAAGTAAAAATTTTCATAAAAGAAGCACAAAAGAAGAAAGTAATCAAACTACTCTGTCAATCTAGAAATCTATTAATCTTCTGTCACACTAAATAAAATCAATTTTCAGACAGCACTGGTCCATTTATTTTACACAAGATACTGTCTTCGAGAAGGCACAGAGCAGCTAACAGCTTCAGAATAGGCAATGGGTCGTTAACAGGGTGTGCTGGAAACTTTCATTTTCTGCTGTGGGCTGCGTAGATAGACACCAACCACATCGCTGAAAGAAGGTCAATCTTCATTACTATAACAACAGTACAGGTTTTGATACACATCTCTTTACTAGTCAGTTAAATGGGATTGAGACTGTTCCCTGGCACTGAGGCCCACTGGCATTGAAAAACTGGCATTTGTACTACCAAGCTGCCTTTTATGAAGGTAGCCGCATCCTGACTGCCTACTGGGACCAGTGACTAGCCCACACTAATTCCTGAACTGTAAGGAGGAACTGTTTGGAAAGAATACTAGTTGGCACAGGGCAGAAGTGTGCCAGTGACTGTTCTAACAATCTGAAATTACAGCCAAGAAAGCAGCAGTGCCTGTGCATGATCCATAGTGCTGTTTAATTTACTAGTCTAGATGTCACTGCTAATGCCACTCGAAACACCCCATAAACTACAAAAAGATATTCAGAAAAAGGACTCATCTGCATATTAACAGCACAGGATTCTTGCTCCAGCCCACACAGACTTCTATTGATTTTATGTGCGCTATTGTAAATCACTACAGCTGCGGTAAATAATTTCATAAACTGGTGGGATTCATAGAAACCAAATGCAGACATCTAAGTGTTAGCCTGATAGTAATCCCTTTTAGACAGTAGGGAAAAGTATGAATGATGACAATACCCCTTACATTAACACAGAAGTATGGAAGAAATGGACAAATTGTCTCAGATTCAGAGGTTTTATCATTCCACTGAAAATAAACACTGATGTATCTCACATTTTGATGTCTAGATAAAGTCAAGACATGAAACTCGCCCAGAATACTCTGCGATGTTTACAATGGTTAGTGTATATTTCACATGATAACTTGACTTTTCTTTTTCCTCTGTAGGCAGTTATATAGCTAAGGAAAAATATATGTTCTGCATACACCAGTCAATTCTGCATTTCCAAATGCAAGCTGACTCATGCAGTGATGTTTCAATATACAGATATTTATTATGGAAGTGAGTAAAAATTTTGGACAATACAGGCCTGCCTCTCACATTTTGCAGCAACATAGAACGTTATGACTTTCTCTCAGGTATTTGTTCTAGACAACAAACCATGAAATCTAATCAGCTCTCACATATAAGCATGTACACATACCTGAAGTATTTCCTTTTGCCCAGTAGGCATCCTTTGGAATGTCTCCTGTTACTGTGATACATATAATTCATATACCAAAGTTATGTGATACAATGTACTTAAAGGTACTTTAATTTTAAATAACTCCTATACTTCCACAAATGTAAAATGAACCTGCATTTATCTCCTGTGTTGTATGCATTGCAAAAAATGTTGCTTCATACCATTACCCTTGCATATTTGAATGAATAAATTTATAAACTTTTCGGCATTGTGAATCATTCCCATGTCTCTGCAAGTACTCAAGACATTGATAAATCCTGACTTCAGGTCAGACATAATTTCTCAAGTGTGTCAAAACAGGATGACACCTTGGAGCAGCAAAAATCTAATCTACTTTTAAACTTATTATTAATTTTAATTGGTTGTATCTTCTTTGACCGGAACAAATACCTTATGTTCTACCTCCTTACAAATTATTATTTTGGTGTACCAAAACAGCAAGATTATTTAAGGTTTGTTAGGCATTCTTTAATAGAAACTAATGAAATTTTCTGCAAACCTCCAAATATCGGAGTTACTGATCAAGTGTATGCAGTTTTTCTACCTAGAATTGACAACAATACATTCCCTTTCCCGACTCTACATGCATATATCATCCGTCAAAGGGGTTGATGTGTTGTGGGTCTATATCCAACCAAATGAAATAGACAGACTAGACAAAAGATTTAGAGGAAGTCTAGCACAAATATCATCCCATTCTTTGATTAGCTAATGGTAATTATGATAATTACAGCAATCCACTTCATGGAAATGTTCCTAAAATTGCCATCCTGCTGCAAAGTGTAGCACTTACAAGTAGCCACTTACACAACGCTTTGCCTGAACTTTTTGAATGCTAACTATGTTCTCTGTTTTTGTAAACAGAATAAGTTGGCCTGATAATTTAAGACTGTGATCTTTCACATCTTATTAATATTCGGTGCACTCTTCTAAGATATATGTATCATTTATATATACATATATCAATGGAATGTAAGAGAACAGGCACCATCAAAAGTTTAACTCAAACTCACACACAACACTATAGTAAAACTGTTGCTTCTCACATGCTACTTTTCTGGATAACAGTTTCAGTAATGAGATTTTTATATTATATAGACATATTTTTTCAGTTTCCCTTCTATGCTCTATTTTCTTCTCTGATAAACAAGAAGCTAAGCTCAAACAACTTGAAAAAAAAAAACAGGGGGCCTGAAAAAAAATGCCAGTTAAAAGACACAGTAACGGTCACAGAATATTAAAATTTAGAAAAGAGCAAGAGAGATTCCCACCAACTGAAAATGGGAAGATGGAGGTTAAGAACAATTAAGCAAGACTGGGATACAGAAGAGACCATATACAGAAGATAACTAGCTGTCAGAGGGAAGACAGTGCTGGTCTTCAAGTTCTTTCATAGATACCTTTCACAGATGAAAGAGGTCTTCTTTGTTTGCTAGAGGAAGAATTACAGTCAAAGAAAGAACAAGGAAGACTACATCACATAGAGAAGGAAACTTGCATTGTGTCCAGAGATGGTAACATTTTAGAAGCACTGACTGAGAGAATAAAAGGGATCATTCATGTGGTTAATTCTTACAGCCATCTAGAAAAACACATCTGTCCCTGAGCTTTGAAATGAGTAAGTCAAATTTTCTAGAGATTTGTGCTTTTTTTCTTTTCCATCAGATTAACCCTACCTAAATCCATGCCTCCAAATACGGCACAAAGCTCATCAGAAATAAAGCCATGCAAACTGGCTGGCTAGTGGGCTTGTGCAGACTGGCTCACCAAGTACAAAAAGTGTATTGCTGCATTTTATCTCTATTTTCACCTGTGGAGGCACAACATAGAATTGCATCTCTAATCAGCTGCCAAAAAAACCATTTGCACATTGATATCTTTTCTTCTGAAGTTCTCTGAGACAAAGGCTAAAACTGAGTGGAATGATTGGAAAAAAAGCAATGAAATACACTCCTTTACTTTTCTAACTATTAAGCAGAAAGGAACCAAAGCTGAACTATAAACATGTGCCAAGTTTAAAAATTCTGAAACAAAATGACTGGCACTAATGTGTGCAGGCGTCACTTATTTTGCAGTTATTTCCTGACAGTTAAAGCTACATGCTATGGTTTAATAGCCATTAATATGATGAAGGGGACAGACATATGGCAAAGCCAAGTGGTTGCTTTTCAAATTTTGCAGCTGTAGGTGATCTACAGCCACTCTGGGTGTTCCAGCTACTCTATGGAATTGTTTCTACTCCCTTCAGTGTAAGTATCTTGAGGCTTCCTTCAGCTGCCTCTGATCCTTTCTTGATCAGGTATTCTGTAGCAGACACCTACCACACTTACAATAAAAAATTACATATGAGTGTATCATATACGAATAATTACAGAAATATAGCACATATAAATAATTGTGTCTGGTTCTCACATATCTATTTAAATATCCAATTTGGTTTTGTCCTATACTGCCTTTCTTACTGATAAGAACAAAATTAAAGATATTTGAATCAAAAAATGCTAAATTGAAAAAGAGCATGTCAAGTTATCATCATTGCGAAGCGGTATCCATGCTTGTTGTTCTACCAGCCATAGCACGGTTTAAAGATTCTTACGTTTTTCTGGGCTTTTATCCTACAACCTTAATTCCTAAGAGTCATTCTAAAATAAATATACTACTTTTTCTCTGTTCTTTACCTCTTCTCAAACTTCTCACTGTGAAAACGAGTGGGAAACTTCAAAACAGTCACAAATTCTATTACAGATTTTTTTGTGAACTACTTCACTCTCGCAATATCACCTACCCCTCAGAAACAGACAACTTCCAACACACTCTGCTTCTACCAGAAAAGATTAAAAAAGCACTTATGCAGAAACAAAATACCTCCTGGACCATCTATTTATTACTGACTTATAAGCACTGCAAGTATGGGTCAACCACAGAAAAGAAATGTTCTCTTTATTTACAGTCCTTCCTTAGTTCCTCTATCCCAACTTGCTGTCTTCCCCAAAAGAACAGCAAAAGGCAAAAACAAGAGCCAGGAATGCTGTAGGAGGGTCACTGACAAACAAGTAGCTTTTCTCACAGAGAAATACTGAAGTATGGAGTTCCTGAACAATTTCTGATTAAAAAAAAGTAAATAGACTTTTAAACCTTGGAAATGGAAAAAGGTGAAATACTCTCAGCAGTTCCAAACTGGCTTCCCTGGCAAATGGATCTTGCTTAATTAATAGAGACATAGGCTCTTACAGGGCCTGAGTCAGAGAAGCAGTTTAAAATCACTGATGTAACCTATTGGTAGATGAATGTAATAGAAGTGTGATGTGACAGCTTCTCTTTTTTTTTTATTCTTAGGCTTCAACAGAGTACAAGTGGTGCCAGTCTAGCATATAAGGGTACACCAAATTGTAAAACAAATACTGTTATCCAGCTTATTCAGCATTAAAGTACATTTATAGTAAGAGTGCCTCTCTGCTTGAAGCACACACGTATAGCAAAGCTCAGTCGCAAAGTGTATGAAGTGAAAGCTAGAGATGTGACATGACTTGCATTTATGTTCTGTTCTTGTTACACCAGCTAATAACATTACTTGCTGCCAAGCTGTCTACTATAGTGCTTTAATTAAGACCTCCTTCAGAATGTAGAGGTCATGCAAAATGAATGAAAACAGCAGGCCAAATTCAGAAATGATGTACATTAGAGTAATTTACACTTCAATTAAACAGTGCAATTTGCATACTAAGAGGCTGCACTAAAGAGCTGGTGGCGGGGATAGTAACCTAGATTTTACCTTAGTATTGTTTACACTGTTCTGTTCTAACCCCATCCTGTCAGATATAAAGCACAGTGAATAATTCAAATGGCAATTTCCACTCTCATCTTACTTTACTAAGTCAACAAGCAATAGGCTTCAGAAACAATTAATTTCAGGTACCTCATAGAAGTAGGAAAATTTTTGGTTGCTTGGTTTTGGCAGTATCATACTAGAGGGGAAACCTGAATCCCTAATTAGTAACTGTAACTTAAAACAAAAGAACCAGAACTGTGAAGATATAAACTGTAGTAAATAAGGCTCCAGTGGTAATACAACAGACCTAGTTCTCATAATCTGGCATATGCATCATATCTACCTGTAGAAATTTACCTGTTAGAGAGAAGATCAGATTGGCATTACTATATTACAGTTTGCATAGATTTCAAATTCTTGATGATATAACAAATGATGTCATCCAAAAGTTTATATGAATGTATATTAGTTGGTGATATATACCCAGAAATTCTTTGCCAGCTGAGTATTATAACTCAAATTTATGATCACTTCTGTAAGACTTCATAAAGGTCAGAAAATAATTGCACAGTTACACCAGCTTTTAGGGATCTATTTATTATGTATGTTTTCATCTAGTTTCCATCCACTTTTTTCTGTAAACAGATTTGATTTATTCCATATGTGTTTCTCTTTCCTATCACATATCAGGATATGTGGTATCAACAGAAATTTACATTTCCTGTAGCAGCCAAGGCCTTCATGAGCAGCAGAAAGTGTATATTACATAACAGTTCAGACAAGCTATCCTCAAAAGGCTTAGGACTTTACAGCAGCAACAGACCAGTGGCACTCCTCTTTGAGGTCATCATTGACCCCTCTCCTTAAGCTTTGTTTCCAGACTTCAGGAGGTAGTATCCTGCAGGCTAGCCATATGCATTACGGAATGCAGCACTGAACACAAGTGACTGATTCACTGCCTTAGTTCACCACAAGGAATCTTTAAGACTGCATTCAGCACTGTTGTTCTTCCACTAAGTTAGTCAACATCTGATAATTTTAAATACAGAAGAAACAGCAATGATACTGTAAAGTAACTGTCAGTAAATTCAAAATGCCACACAACCATAGAACTCATTAATTTAATATTTTGAAAATAAGACTTAGGAGAGTTTGCAAAACCAGAAAAAAAACCTTCTTCAGTACAGAATAAAAAAAACCCTGCATATTTCAGATAGCCAATTCTAGAGCGCAAATGTAAGTCTTAATTTCACAGAAAAAGAAATAGTCATTCTCTCCATATGACAAATACATAAAAGCAATTATAGAAAAGAGATTAAAATGGTAAAAGACACTACCAATAAGATTTGTCATTTATCTGACTTTGGATCACTGCCATGGGATGTATACCTTCACGCAAGGTATGATCACTGAGAACAAGATTATTTAAAATCAAGTCTTTCATCTATTATTCTCAAAATATACTTTTTTACTTTCCATTTACTTTCAGTTGGCTCTTCTAGTATAACTATTTTGAAATATGCCTTTTGCAGATTTCAAGTGAGTGATGTGCATTTTAAAGTTAGACAAGTGGTTTGTCTTAGCCCTTAATCCTCAAAATGATATGGTATCCCTTTATTTCTTACCATAGGGATTTTTTGGTGTGTCTTTTCCTTTATCTCTGACACAGGTCTTGTACAAAGTGTTCTAAGAAGGGACAGATTCTCACTGAGAAAATATTACATCTATAGTGAAAAGTCATTCAGCATTTAAAGAACTATTCTCAGGAATAAAAGTAGAAAAAATTATATGGATGAGGCTAGAAACTCTCCTCCTCAACATGCTTTCTGAGGGAAAGTGATTTTTTAAAAGTACCTAGCAATAGCATATTTGAATTCTCAAATTCATATACTCCTGTTCCCCAATTATATATAACACGAACTGCTCAAGGCAAATATGGCCTAATTGCTGTAACTGAAAGAATTTATATTTGCTTTGCGTTAATAACATCATTTGAGAATGCAGAAATTCTCATTTACCGCTCAGCATGTCAATACCAAGCCTCCTTTCTCCTTCATCTACTTAAGCAGCTAAGAAATAGAAGATCATGGTGAAATACAATTTTGGCAGCATCTCTGCCCTCCCCAGATGCTGACCAGCACCCATGAAAAAACTTGTCACTCCTGTGAGTGATTGGGGAAAATCAGGAAGGGAATTACAATCTGGAATAAAATTTCACTCGATCATCTGCTTTCAAGAGAGTGAAACAATGATGGAGAAGTTGTAATCTATAGCATTTAATAGATAGTGATTATCCAGTTAGGACATGTCCTTCATAACTTCCTTTTAATTCTCTAAAATTATTAATACAAATTTTCTGTACTCCTTATACATTAAATACTTTTTACTTAGAAGAAAATTTATTTCACTGTTACTATTTTCCTGATTTTTTTTTTCTCTTGCTGAGGTTACATGGATTATTGTTGATGGAACCTGGGATTCTCAAAATCTGGCTAGCATATGACAGTTCTCTTAATTTGCACTACTGATGCTTTCACTATTTCTGCCTATGTAGGAAGATAATTTGCCTTTAAGGTAACTAATAAAAATTTTGGTACATTTATTTAAAAACCCAGTATATAATATGCAAATTTAATATTACAAGAGTACTAGGTCACTGAAGTATAAAGTATAAAATAAGTACCTTCCCAAAAATAAATTCAAAGGCAGAAGCTTTTGGTCCCTCGGACTGATAAAAAAATGTGTGAAGAGTATCATTTCACCATGATTTTTTTGCTAATACTCTAACATACAATATAAGTCGCCACTATGCCAAACCTCTGACAGAAAAACATACAGAAATATAAAAACTTTTTATTTATGAGGATTTTAAAGGATTTAGTGGCTTTGTCTAGGGTTGTTTGTTCGATTTTGGATTTTTTTTCTGATTCACCTTCTGTAATTATTATTGGAGATTTTAAGGAATGGAGCTGGGAGTTTTAAAGTTTTGCAAAATTCACAAAAAATAAAAAATGGCTAGCCAAAGCTTTGAAAGACTATTTCTTCAATGCATCCTCAGGTAGCATGGATATTTTTATTTTCTTCTGTTTAAGTGAAGTATTATCACATTTTTAAATCACACTCAACATTTCAACAAGAAAATACCGCGTAGGAAATATAATTTTTGTTAGTGTTGGGAATGGTGTATCACAACTCAAGTTTCAAACTCCTCCACCTGAAAATTTGAGCATATGTCAGCATTTAAAGAGTGACTATAGAAAGATGCAATGAATTGTAACAGTTCTATTTTTTTCTTCCTACACATTTTGTCTTTCTATGTGGCACTAAAAGTCCTAAAAATGCTTTGTGCTTCAATGTCCATCTAGGAGCATAAAAGTGATTGCAAAATAGTGCATTAGCTGTCACAACTGTTGTCTATTCTAGGAAAAAAAAAAAGGTACAGGTGAATAAATATATTCTTCAAGGCAACACCACCATGGCAAAGTCATAAAATCACGCGCCTACATCTCTGGGCTCTCCATTCTGCATCCTACTCCATACACAAACTAACTTACTAAAATATCCCATTAAATAAGGACTCAATGTCCAGCAATGCAGTGGGTTATTGACAAAGAATCACTGTCTTTGTCTCATAGCCAAAAGAATAAAAAAGAGTAACAGTACAATGAGGTTACCAAAACAATACTATTCAAAAGTAAAAGGTAACACTTCCATTTCCTTTGGAAGTTTTCCTTCCTTGTCATACAATTCTACCTATGGACTTCAGAAAAGCTGGGGCTGGTGTTACAGGTCCTTGGCCTTTGTGGCCACAGAAGAGTTGAAAGAGGTTGCATTTGATTGGAAGTCCTGATTTTGTTCCATTTGCTCATGCAATACTTCTTCCCATGACAAGCTATAATTACAAGTAGTAGTATTTTCAAATGAGGCTAAGGAAATTAACTTTGCAAGTCCAATGGAGGTTTTTCATAAGAACTAAAAACCTACATCAGGAACTACAGTTCTTACAGGAACTTTCTCATGTTTTTTATCATATTCAAAATAGGATGGAAGAAAGGGAAATCCAGAGAGTCCAGGGTAAAAACATGCAGTATTCTGTAAATTACTGATAATTAGACTAAAATCTCTTCTCTCTTTTTCTCTCCCAATTTCCCCAACAAAATTGTCCGTAGAACTGAAACAAGACACCACAATCCATTTTAAAATGACAGTTTTCATGGGAATTTTTTTCCAAATGTGGAATGTAATACCTCTTGTTCCTTCATTACAGCAGCTTTCTATCATACTGTGTTCTGGATTCATGTGTGTGTCATTTGCACTCCTCATAAACCTTGGTGATCTTTTCTTGTTTGGAAGTCAGAGGAAGTACAGTGAAAGCTGCTATCAATTAAGCCTTTTGTTCCAATAGATACCACTTGTATTTTATTTTTTTTAATTTTGACCAACAGATCATTCAGTCAAATGAATGCACTTGAAAGGGACTTATACACTGCTAGTATTTGAACAGGAGAACATTGTCAGCACTAATACTCAGGTGCTTTTTTTTGGAAGCCAAGAGGATAAAATTATTGCCATTAATATTGAATCTTTTAACTCACTCTTCTCATTACACTTAAGAAAATTTTTCAAAATTTAAAATGCAAATAGAATAGCTGGTGAAAGGGCTGGAGAACAGGCCTTATGAGGAGCGGCTGAGAGAGCTGGGGTTGTTTAGCCTGGAGAAGAGGAGGCTGAGGGGAGACCTCATTGCTCTCTACAACTACCTGAAAGGACGTTGTAGAGAGGAGGGTGCTGGCCTCTTCTCCCAAGTGACAGGGGACAGGACAAGAGGGAATGGCCTCAAGCTCCGCCAGGGGAGGTTTAGGCTAGACGTGAGGAAAAAATTCTTTACAGAAAGGGTCATTGGGCACTGGAACAGGCTGCCCAGGGAGGTGGTTGAGTCCCCTTCCCTGGAGGTGTTTAAGGCACGGGTGGATGAGGTGCTGAGGGATATGGTTTAGTGTTTGATGGGCACGGGTGGATGAGGTGCTGAGGGATATGGTTTAGTGTTTGATGGGAACGGTTGGACTCGATGATCCGGTGGGTCTCTTCCAACCTGGTTATTCTGTGATTCTGTGATTCTGTGAATAAAACGTTACATAGCTAAAGACCATATTTTTATTCAAATTAAAGTTGTTTTTATGACTGCCATTCTTTTCTCCGTTATTTGACTCTCACAGTTTTACAATGCAATTAAATCCTACATCTCCAAATGCTCAACATATACAACTCCCAGTGAATCATATGAGAGAAGAGACATTCAGCATCCAATGAGAACAGAAAAACAAGCCAGTATTAAAAAAAAAATACATCAAATGTCAAGACTCTTTTCTTTTAGCTGTAATTCTTGCAATCATGAAAAATAAAATGGAGTTAATTCTCTACAGATGCCCATAATTTACTTAACTTGTAGCCAAAATTCCTTTGAGAATTTTTAGAAAGAAAAGAGAAAGGTACTTCACCGGAAAACCATAGCCTAATTAGGAAAGCAGCAAACAACAATATGTTAATACATAGTCCTTTTAAGGTACAGCTAATGCTGCATTTACCAAGTTATGAGCTGCTACATATTTATAAGTTGAGAAAAATACAATTACGACAGTGCTAACTTGGGTGGACAGCCTACAATTTTTGACTATGTTAGACTGTAGTCGTGAAAGAAGAACTTGCAAATGAAATGACATTTAGGGTAAAATTCAGTAATTCAAGTGCAGCTTTAGTCCTTTCCCAGCTTAAGTGCGCAAAACTCATAACAACTTCAATTACCAGTTCTAGACAAAGCCTGTGTCATATTTACTTTCTCTCTTTTCTCTGCAAAAGCCACATTTCAAATAGTGACAGATGGAAATTATCAAGTCTTTTTCCTCTGAGAAAAATTTCCTTTTCTTACAATAAGTATTTCAATTCTGACTTAGTGTATTTTTTTCATCAAAAAGCCTAGAGTGTCACAAAGAAAGGCTTTCAAATGAAAAGCCATTGACTAACTAGCATCAGCACTGAAGAGCAACTGCATTTTAGAAGTCAGTCCTGCACTCTTTAGGGCAGATTCTTACGCAATGTAAATCCAAACCACTCTTATCACAATGATGCCACAATGTTTTAAACAGGCTGAAAATCTCATGCTGTATTTGTCAAAGCATAGGTTCATATTTTTAATGTACCTTTATCAAAGACTTAACTGAAGCAACCTTCAAAGCATATTTAAAAACTTCCAAAACAAATGTTTATATATGTAAAATAAAATACAGAGCAGTATATGACAGGAAAAATATGTGACCTTTGTGTTCTTCTCCTCCTTTCTCATAACTCATAAGTTATGCTGGTGTGATTCATGCACAGTAAGTCTGGACATCTGTACAAATTCTTTTAATGGCAGTACATTTTAAAGGGATGAAAATTCTTCCAGAAATTAGCTTACCTCTTCCAGAGCAAGGTAAATTAGAATCTCCTTGGCATTTCTTAGAACTTTCCTCAACTGACAATGGACAGGAACGTGGATGTTCACACTTCTTCCCAGTCCACCCTTCTTTACAGTCACATATTCCACAATTACACTGTCCATGACCTGTACAATAAATACAATTTAAGATTAGTTTCCATACTGATGGTAGCTACTAAACCCTAACTATTAGATTAACTTTATTGGATTTGTGGTTTTGTTAAATAATCAGATTGGAAAAAAATACAGTCAACCCACTATAGCTACCATTTTCTGACAACAGGTCTGGAGTATAATTCCATTTGAGCCATATTTTCTTTTTTTTTTTTTCTTTCCTTAAATGATCTTTTTCTACCTCTTTCACGCTCCTCATGAGAAAGGGTGGAATAGAGCTTGCAAATACACATTTCCTCACTATCTGGAGAAGTGGAGCTGTCATAAGGCAACATTTAATTTATCCTTGTGTTTTTCTTTTTCTGCCCCAGTTGCAGTGTATTCTACCCCAGTTGCAGTGGGACTTTGATGCATCAATACTATCTCTTATCTACTTGCAATCCATGTGAATCTCTAGAGATGAGCAATGCCACACCAATTCCAAGTCTCAAACCTGTGTCTTCTACTAAGTAGTGATATGCAAATAATAAAACACTGGACATAATCAATCCTCATTTCCAGAGGACAGGTGGATTTGATTTTGGTATCTCATTGACTCTTCCTGACTGTGTCTGAACATAACATAAACACAAGTTTCACTGCACAAGCTGAAGTGAGGAAAAAGCAACTGAACTCAATGGAAGCTATTCTGGGACATTTCTTTTAAAAAATGTGATGGTCAAAAAGTTAGGGATGGAGCTGTTACGAGAACTTAATCTGGAAAGCCAACTAACCTATTTCCTCTCTAGGAAAGCTAACATTCAGACCAGGGAATAGCAGCAAATTGCAGAGATGCCTTTATCATGAGACTAGTGTTCTTTGCATAAAGCAGGGGTAACTTGGCAACATAAAATATTTCTTGCACTGTGTGAAGAAAGCTTGAGCATCAGCAAAATCATTTCTTGACACAAAATTAAATACTTATTTGCATGATGTCTGACAGAAGGTTAGATTTTCTCTCACATAGTCATCATTAATTGGACACAGGATCCCAAAGCATTGCTCTGGTGTCCACTCTTCTATCCAGTTTCTTCTTGCAAATCATAGCAACATAGATTTTATCTCTCTTTCTAACCATACTTGCATTTTAAGACTGGCTTTTATTTCTAAAGCATATGCATTCATCAGTTCACAAGGAGAAAATGGAAGGAAGCAAGTTTTCCACAACAGAGTAGTTCCCAAAATACACTTCTTATTAATTTCAGAAGAATTAATTTTATTTATGTTAGCTGTTTTCCATGAAAAGTGTTAAAGGCTTCCTCTTGTTTAGATGGTAGATTTAGATTAGACATTACAAAGAAATTATCTACTGTGAGAGTGGTGAGAGACTGGAACATGTTGCCCAGAGAAGCTGTTGATGCCCAGTCATTGGAAGTTTTCAACGTCAGGCTGGATGGGACTTTGAGCAACCTGGTCTAGTAGAAGATGTACAAGCCCATGGCAGGGGAGATGGAACTAGATGATCTTTAAGGTCCCTTCCAACACAAACCATTCAATGATTCTATGATTCTACCCACCTTTCACATGTACCTGTTGACAGGCTGTGAATGGGGCATATGTTCCCTGATCCGGGCAGATACTTTTAAGACGATGATAGTCTTTCATACAATATTTTGTTTGCTAGAGACACAGCAAAGGAGCTAATGAGATATGTGAATGTAGGAATTTTCTTACAAAAGATTTTTTTCCTTCTAAGACAATAAATTTATTCTCTCTTTAAAGGAAGATAATCACTTGAACATTGTGAACCCCTCTGAAAGAAAATCATTCAGTAACACACTGAACAGCACTTCAGATGTTAAAAGAAGGCATTGAAGTTGCCAATATGATGTATTGCAGATTGATATTCATCGTATATGAAGCTTCTGGAGGGAGCTGCTGTTGTGTGATGTTAAATCCTCACAGCAGGGCTGCCAATTCCTATAATTTGTAGTTTATGAAATAAACATAGCATTTAATTCAGTTATAGTAAAACTCTTCACATGTAAACGTGATTCCTTATCATTTCAATCTGCTACTCAGGACAACGTGATTTCCTGTCTCTTCCTATTTAGCAGGAAAAGCAAAGCAGGAAAAGTTTTGTATCATAACTCCATTTGATGTGGGTTTTAAGAGAAATGGATTATTTTCCCTAATCTGAATAATCTCTCTTGGATTCATCCTAAATGAATTTATAAATAATTATGAGAAAAATGACAGTACTTGCAGACACACCTAATATGTGCACACTTTGTGCACTAACTAAATTTATTTCACATGAACAAATAAAAAAGCTCTCCAATTACAATTCTACTAATAAATATTTAAGTGTGATTTGGTCTGCCTACCACAATAAACCAAAATTAATACTTATGCATCTTGTCCATTTGCAAAACGGGACTAAACTGCAGGTGTGTAAGTCATTGGTCACATTTCTGCATGTGAAAATGGATAATTTTGCACAATACATTTGAGGAATGCATACTAGGATGGCTTGCTAAAGCTAAATCAGGCTTTTGTAGAACATAATGGAAAGGGAAGTGATAAGAATAAGTAGTAGTACTAAATTTTTTGCTGATTAGATAGAAAAACTAAGCTATACTTCAATCGGAGTTTTACTTACATAAAACAAGCCAAATGAGTACCTTCTTTTCTATCTCTTAAGGCTTGCTCATTTACAGCTATGTCTGTGTAATAAAGAACACTGTTCCATGTCAGATGGCAATATCTTCCTCCATTCCTTTGCGTATGCTTATACTTTCTTACGCTCTGGGTAGCAGCAGCAGCAATAGCAATAATATCCAGGAAAGAGGGAGTTCAAACTCCGTTCCGGTAATGCAGCATTAGCTACAGATGCATCAGATTTTCTTTAATCTAATTAGGTTTAAAACTCTTGTGTTCACCCTTAACTACAGAATATATTTATCATGTTTTTTAGCTTTGTATTCCTTAGCTGATGCTGATATTTTGATCAGTCTGAGTGCAAAAACACACTCAGCAGCACAATAATACATTAAAAAATTGACAACATCCCAACTCAACTCAGTCCTCCTGCTGCTCTCATGACTGCAGTTCTATATCCTTCCAGTTTATTTTTTAAACAAACCTGTACAACATTTGAGGGCAGATGAAACAGTAGGAAGCAACGAATTCATTGAGGGTTTTTAGAAACACTTTCTCTTTTTCCCTGGGTTTTATTAGCTAGTGATTCACCAATGCTTATTTAAAAAAAAACCAAACGAAGACACCAAAAACCAACAGTTGAGAAACCTTTCCCCTTTATAACAGGCAAAGAAGAGTCTATGAATTTTATGTATTGTGTTTCTTTCTGCCTTTTCTCCCTGTTACAGACAACTCCTATGGTCTTTCTATGAAGGATTTCTCATTCTAGCAATAGGGAGAGAATACACCACATTGTTTTCCTTGATTTGACTGCATTCTGCCTATTATTAACTAAGCCAAACGAGATTTTTACAGGATGCATTAGAACTGAGAGCCACTAATCTGTCAAGTCCCTTTGAAACCACCCTCACTAGTTTTTGCAAATTTCCTGTGTGTACAAATTGCATGCTTTGTATTGATCAAAGTCCTTCTCTTCTCTACAAAACTGCATGCAAGGTTTTGCTCAGAATCTCAGTTAGTGTTACTTGACACATGGAACATCAATCCAAACACTCTGCAGGCCTTGGATGGGCTTCAGCTAATTTTAATATAATGCTTTGAAGTACAAGTACAAAAAAAGAATGTTAAAGTGTCTAAGGTGACAAACACAGTCAGTGATGTCTAGCTGGACCACGCTTTCATATATTCCTTGAATTGATGCTCTGTTTGTTGTTCAGGTAAGTTGCTGTTGCCATGGTGTTGTTTTCCATTAGCTCATTAAATCACTTTTCTTTAATTTCTTCCTTTTGCTTGGCCTCAACTTGTCATATAATATGAAATAGCAAATTATTTCACAATGGAAGGATATATGAATATTTTAAAGTTTCCTCCATTCCTGAATTTATGTTAGGCTACACTGAGCACAACAGCATGGCACCTAAAAGTACCTCATGTTTACAGAATTTTGGTTAAAGGCATAGAAGAAAAGGTGTGTTTTATGAAATCTTTAGATTTGTAAACAAATATTATTTAAGAATTGTCTTTTAATTTAAACATCTAGTAAAAAACAACCAACCCAGCTAAAGTCTGGTATATTTTAATCTAGGAAAGTGAGAGTCGGAGAACAAAGGAAGAGCAAGATAAGGCCAAATGGATGCTTTTGTTACAGAGCTATGCTTAAGTTCCTTTTATACATATTCCTTACCTGAACAGAAGTCATCGGAATATCTATCGTACACTGCTTTGCAGTTTCTTTCATCACACTCACAAGTATCTCCATGAATATCTCCCCAGTCACCAGTTGGGTCCACATCATGGCATGTGCATTCCCCACACACACATGTTCCTAAGGAAATCGGGGGCAAAGCAGAGACAGATTAACTGAGCAATTTAAAGTAATAGTAGCTAGATTACAGGAATTTACACTTGTGAATTCTTTATGAATTCTTTGCTCTCTCAGGAGTAAGGTCAAAGCTGCAAGTCTTAATCAAGAGCATGTGCTCATCTTCTAAGATTTAAAACCTTCAATGATTATTTAGTAGTAATATTTTATATAAACAAGTTAGCTACCTGTTCAAGTTTCTTTCTTCTGTTGAGCCTTGTTAGGAATATGTAGTGCACAGAACAGTCATAAATCTTTCACATCACCAGTAATTTGCCTTGACACTAATGACAATAAAAATCAATGGTTTTTAAATTATTTTGGCTTGGGCACAGTGGATAACTAATGATTGTTAAAGCATAAACATTTAAACTAGAAGGAAAGCCAAATTCTAATCCAAATGAAAATGCCTAGGGGCTGATTTTTTTACCAAAGAAGAACATCAGTACAGATCTACATGAAAATAATACTTTTTCCCAAGTCAATATTGAATGTCACATCTTTTGTTTACAATAAGAAGGGAAATGTGAAATACAACAGAGATATTAAATGAGTACAACCTTACCGATATATAGACAGCATGCATCCTACCTAATTAGGAAAAGTCAGAACAGAAAAAAAGACAGTTTTCTTATTCAGAAATTCAGATATGCTTCAGGGCCAAACACTACTTTATCCAACATGCCAATGGGCACAAATAATTAACCTAACCTTACAGATGTATGGAGTTCATTTCTTGCAGAGCAGTTTCACTTTCTGCTATTCCATCAAAGCCTTTATCTTCTTATTCAGATTACTTTGAATATTATAATGTATTTGAGGACAACGGCAGAGAGTAACTAAAGAGTACATACAGATACGTGCACACTGTCTAAAAAGGGAAGGTCTACACAATCGTGCATGCATGACAATCACATAAAGCAGGAAGAGCTGCTGCCCTGTTTAGTGCTAAAGCCATCAAGACAGACCTCAAGAAATTTACAGCTAATTATTGATACTTTCAGAATTCAGTGATGTTATTGAAGGTGACAGAAGAAGAACAACAACCAAACAAGCAAACAAAAAAAAAAATCAGAAAATGAGGAAATATATCTGGAAAGTGATAAATCCTCCTAGAAAAAAACTTCAAAGTGATTTGCATCAGCTATCCTGCATATCAGTATGCAAAACACATTTCATCTCACTAAAGTTTAAAAAAATATGAAGATTTACATCTGGTCTCAGCTGGTTGACTAGACGGTGGAAAGATTTATCCATCTTAGCACTGCAGGAGGCTGGACAGCAAGGTTACCCTCTAGACTTAATTTTTAGAAGGCTCAAGACCAACAAGACGAATTGCACCTGTGTCACAAAGATGTACAAACACAGAAAACTGGATAAATAGGACTAAAGACAGTAGAAATACTGTGTTGGGAAGCAACTTTATATAGTCAAAAGCCTACAAAATATCTATGTCGATAAAATCACAGATACATGAAAGATAAAAAAATAGATGCATCCCTGTAATGTATCTTTGCATACGAGTTTGTAACTATTCAGAATATCAGCAATACTATTCATCCTCATTTCCCCCAATTAATATGTAAATATAAAAATATACTTATACCTTAAAATTCCAAATTTGAACATGATATTGCTTTGACAAGGAATTCTTTGACAAAAGTTTACTTTCTTAGTGTAAACAAAGCATCTGATCTGAAGCCACTTTAATATTTATTATTTCCAGAATTACACAAACTTTTTTACTGCCCCAAGACTAAATGAGCCTACAGGACCTCTGTATTTGAGCTGATCTTTCAATTTCCCGGTAATTAAGAGAAGTGAGTTTTCTAAATGTTCGTAGGATCATTCGATGTTCAGACTATAGCAAATATTGTCAGTAGAGAGATTATTTTAAGTTATCTATGTGACTTGCATTTATATTCTACTGTAATTATTCTGGACTACTGCTAAAACACTAGCATTTTTCCTAATCTTTGGTCAATGAAGCCAAACATAGTTAAAAGCAACCTTATTTCATGCTACTTTTTTATTCCCCAAAATAGCAAAAGACATAAATATAAAATAAAATGCAAATTCTAGAACTTTGTGCAAATAAACCACCATAAACTTAGAAATACAGTGTGAAGACTTTCTTTCTAGCTCCATATGCATTCTACTTCATTGCTACTGAAAAATTAGTTGTTTTTCATGTTGCAATGGAAATGAAAAGCTTTGTGTTTTTATTTTCCCTATTCAGTTGTGGATCCTTGGTCTTCTTTAAGAGTGAATTGACATACAGTCTTGTTGGCCTAACAGCACTGATCCCTTCAAAGTCAAAAAACCATTAATATTTTATTTTGCAGGACAGGTCTCTCAACCGAGCAGATGCACTAACAAATTATCCTGCTCAGTCTTACTACAAAATTGAAGGATGATAACAACTTGGATCAGCTTAATCTAAAAATGGGTGTAGATATGTGTAAATTTATACTTAAACATGGGTATTTACCTACTTACCTTGAAATGTACATCCAGATTTGAAATAAGTAAGAACAATCTAGAAACTATCAAACGCTACCTGTGTCCTAGTGTAGAAAATGCATATTGTAAAATAAAAGTAAGCTATATAAAAATGTGTAGAAGAAATGTGCAAATGACACACCTCTGTTGCTGCAGATTTTGCCATCTGGAGATGTGCATCTCTTCTTGATCTCCCAGGGGGTGATGTCACACTGGAATTCGCATTTATCTCCATGCCAACCAGCCTCACAGTAACAGTTTCCACAGTAACACTTTCCATGGCCTTAACCCAAAACAAGTTTTAAACAGTGAGAAAGAGGAAAGTTCTTAAAAGGCATTAACAGTTTAACTGTTTTGATCTTTTCTTCTCAAAATTTGTAGTGCTACACTCAGAATAGAACCAATTTATACATTGTATATGCCTACAGAAAATGAAATAGGTATATCTGAATTATACTTTTCCCCAAGCCTATTTTAGAACATTTTTATTTTATCACAGATATAATATAATCAATAAACACTACGAAAATACCAGCAGTATTTTTATATTTGTAAGCCTGATTTTTGAAACTTTATAGGTAAATTTGGAAGATGATAGATGTAATAGTTACAATTTACCTACAGTTTTAAACAATTGTATATTGACTCCTCAGATAATTCCAGAATAGGGATAGACCCTGATTTACTATGAACTCTCTACATTGCATATGGCTTCTCTTCTTACTTGTGGCGAAGATTTTTGAACATGGATAAACTACTTTGTTAAAGATAAGAATTAGTACAATGAGGCTTTTAGATGTCTGTTTAACAAATCACACATCTGAAAAGACAGTTGGGTCATCTGATGCTTGATGAAATCAGCTCCTGAACATTATGATCCCTAAAGGTACTTCTGCCACGAGCTTTAATACACAAAGCCTTTAAATTAAGTAGCTGCGATTTTTTCTAATCTTAGAGCCATAAATTAATTCCTTAACAGAATGATCAAGCCAGGATCTTTTCCTTTTTTTCACTCTGGGTATTGTTAAGTTTAGTAGGCTTGATTTTCTGTATGAGAGTCTAGTCAACTTAAATCCTTAACTATCAAGATTGCAAATTTAGACCTGTGGAATATAATTTTCTTTCCTGTTTTTACAATTACACATGGAATTTTCATTACAGTTGCTTAGTTACATGTCAAATAAGATAAATATACCATTCTACTTAGATAAAACAAAGACAGTCTAAAACATTGTTTATTACTAAAACATTATTCTTAACAATCCACAAGAAATAAAAGAAAAAAAAAGATGGAGTAAATTAATATGTTCTATTGGCAATTTTTGCAGATTAAAACATCACTAATTCATTCTTCCCTCACACTTGTATAGTCCCTAAACAATTTTGAAGTAAATGATACTATTTTTCACCACCTTTCACCTTTGACTGAAGACAAAATCACTCAATGCAAAAACGCATTAGATAAAAAAGATCAAGATGAGAACTGAATTTGCTAGAAACCAGATTTTATTTTAAAATAGCTGCAGCTTGATTTCAAAGTTTATGTAACCTCAAATAAAAAGTGATGCAGTCAGCTGATTGAGAAAAATCCAACTGAGGCTTGAAAAGCTTGATACATCTTCTAACCATGAACTGCCGAAGAAGCGACTTGCTTAAAAACTACAGCCTCCTTGTGCAAAGATTAAAATGCATGTGATACATATCTCAGCACAGCATTGTATGCTTTTACAGGATAAAATCTCAGCTCACAGCTGCAGGCTTAAAAACATGTTTGTAAATAGAAGCTTTTGGCTTATTCATTAGTTAGATTCTCCTCGGTTGGCTTTCTTGGAAGACAATTAAAACCTTCAAGACCTGTCTATACCTTCAAGGTAATGAAAACTGTGGTGCAACTAAGTAGGTACTATACAAACTGTGTAAATGCAACAGGCACTGATTAGGATCACCCTGTCTATGGAGAGTATCCAGGGGCCATTGTAAGCTAAACAGAACTGGGTTGGAAGACCATTTCTTTATCACTTCATAAATAAATGTAAATTATTTCTGTGGTGGAAATCCTGTAGAAGTAAACACAGATGCAGATGACACCAAGCTGAGCAGTGTAGTTGCCACATAGGAAGGATGGGATGTTATCCAGAGGGACCTGGATGGGCTGGAGAAGTGGGCCTGTGAGACCCTCATGAAGTTCAACAGGTCCAAGTGCAAGGTCCTACACCTGGGTCGGGGCAATCGCTAATTTCAACAGAGGATGGGGGATAATGTGATTGAGAGCTGCCCTGCAGAGAACGACTTGGGAGTGCTGGTCAATGAGAAGCTAAACGTGAGCTGGTAATGTGTGCTCGCAGCCCAGAAGGTCAACTGTATCCTGGGCTGCATCAAAACAAGTGTGGCCAGCAAGTCAAGGGAGGTGATTCTGCCCCTCTATTCCTCTCTTGTGAGGCCTCATCTGGAGTATTGTGTCTGGTTCTAGAATTCTCAATGTAGGAAGGACATGGAGCTGTTGGAATGGATCCAGAGGAGGGCTACAAGATGATCTGAGGGCTGGAGCACCTCCCATATGAGGACAGGCTGAGAGAGTTGGGCTTGTTCAGCCTGGAGAAGAGAAGGCTCCAAGGAGATCTTATAGCAACTTTCTAGTACCTGAAGGGGGCTACAGAAAAGCTGGAGAGGGGCTGCTTAAAAAGGCTTGTGGTGATAGGACGAGGGGGAATGGATATAAAAGGGAGAGGGGCAGATTCAGACTGGACATTAGGAAGAATTTCTTCACCATGAGAGTGGTGAGGCACTGGCACAGGCTGCCCAGGGAAGCTGTGGATGCCCAGTCCCCAGAGGTGTTCAAGGCCAGGTTGGATGGGGCCTTGGGCAGATTGATCTAGTGGGAAGTGTCCCTGTCCAAGCAGGGGGCCTGGACCTAGATGATCTTTAATGTCCCTTCCAGACAAAACAATTCTATGATTCTATGAAACACAGGACAGAGGCTACCCAGAGAGACACTGGGGTGGGATAGAGAAGCCGTAACCAGACAAGAATGTGGAATCTGCTTTTCTGTGATGAAATTGTATACCTTTGACATTCAGCTCATATGCTTTCCATTTTCTCTGCACTGGACCTAGTTCAACATATTTATTTATTTTAGATGTGTGTTAGAAATCAAAGCAAAATCTAATCCTCATAAACTACATGCATAAGCATTTCAGCTTACAACAATCTAACAAAGTCAAGACCACCATTAATTTATAGTTAGTTGCCTTAGAAAGCTCCAAAACTTGCATAAGGTATCAGAGCTTTTTGTATTGGTGAATCCCACACCCCAGAGATTTGAACCTACCAACAGGTTTGTCCTTTGTATAAGTATACTCTGATTTCTGCATACGCATACAACCAGATTTTAACAGAAGTTTATGTGATCTGTGTTGGAACATAGCACTATTGGATGAATATAAAATAAAAGAGAAATAAAAGCTATGAAAAATCCAGCAATATAAACCAACAGCAAAACACGTCAGGGAAAAATCTGACAAAAACAGCAGGAGAATTTACTGGAACTAAATAAATGGTAAATTTTTATCGTATTTGTTACAATACATATTGAATATAAGCAAATAAATATAAATGAGAGCAGTGGCATATAAAAATTATTGCCCTCCACTCATTTTATTTTAAGCAATTACTGGGAATATTGCATTCTACTGCTGGATTTGGACTTCAGAAGATCATTTTATCTTCATTTAAAATGCCTACCTAATCCATGCAAAAAAAATGTTCTTATTGCCTTCAAACACTTAGATAAATAGAATGTATTTTGTTCTCTCTTTAATGATAAAGACAGATAAAGCTATTTAATGCAAGTATTCTCTCTCTCTTTATACTCACACACATGCAGACTATAAACTATTATCAGAGCATGAATAGTCCAAGAGCAGTTCTGAATCCTTCTGTGCACATACAGACACAGTACATGTGTGCATGGCTTGAAAAATACTCCTAGCTCATCTCCCTAGTAATACAGGCAACTTCAATTGTATTACCATATATTGTGTATATTACACAGTATTAAATTTTCAAGTTCCTACCTTATAGTGAAACGAAAGCACAGTTTAAACTTTGGTTGCTTTTCTAGATATCAGCAGAGTTCACATCATCTTATTCTCTTGATTTTCTATCACAGCTGCAATTTGTCTTGATTCATTCCTTTCCCTTTTTAAGTCCTGAATTACTTTTGAGCTCTCATCCTATGATTATTCTCATTCTTTTTAATTTTAATTAATTATTAATTCTTTATAAACTATTTTTTTTTTCTTTTGCTTTTGTTATGTCCTCCACCTTGCTCTCTTCTGTGTCACAGAGCATTCACATTTCTTATATCCTACCAAAGACAGACACACTAAGCAATGAAATACCTCAGTGAATTACCTTGTATAATGCTCTTGGCAGCTCTTCCCAAAAGGGGAGGATGTCACAGGATTTCTTGATTCTTTAACCCCCTGCTTAGCTCATTTTTGCCTCTGAAATTCCCATTTACGATTTACAAGCTCAATTCTTGTAAACAGTTACATTCAAGTTATACATTCAGTAAAGATATTTTGTAGATCCATGCAATTAAATGATTTTACAACAGCCTGTATTAATTTTTGTCATTCTTCTTGTACTTACTAAAATACATACCTGTACAAATCTCTTCTGTCTCATCATCTATGCATTCTCTGTCATCACATTCACAAAATTTACCATAGACCAGTCCATTTCCTTCTGAGTTAGCACATTTACACCTGCCACAATGACATGTGCCTGTAAACATTTAAGACATTACTTAATTACTGCAGTTTATGGAAAGAGTTTCATTAGTCCATCAGAGGTGGTACATAGTTTATTTCTAAAAGGCTGAAATCTATGGATCGTCCAGCCAATTTAAAGACAGACATATGAACAATCCTTGTCAGCAAATAGCCTAATCTTAGCTGTAAATTAATATAACGTTTAAGTGGTTCATTCTTAATAAGGATCACCATATTTTCCTTAGTAAAATTCACTCCTAGAGTTGTGTGTTTGACTTATACAACTGACTTTGTCCAGTTCCATAGCCATATTACATAAAAGTAAAAGGACATGGCTACCAAGGACCTGAAAATATGTCTGCCTAAGTTCACAGAACTCCTTTGCACTCTAGTCCCTAGTCCCTTTTCTACAGCTGTCACCTGAGGATTAAGATTTTAGAAGTAAAGCCACACAGAAAAAGCCAGAAATCAAAGGAAGGAAACATTGGTGAGAAACATCTGCATGAAGATCTTATGATTAGATGTTAGGAAAATAGGACTCAACATAGAAAACAGTTACCACACCAATAAATCCATTGTACAACAGATGTTATTTGTGGATAAATAAATTTATAACACTATTAAACAAAACAGAAGTAGTATTATAGTATATCAACAATTTTACTGCAAAGAACATGTGAAAAGCACTAAATAACTAATTCCGTGATGTCTATAAAACTCTTGATAGTGTTCTTTATACACATTTTAACATAGTTTCCACCATCCCCTTGCTATGTGCACATCAATAGCTTTTTTTTTTTTTCCAGCAGTATTGATGCCCACCCTCCAAGCTAATTCATTCATTTGAAAAATTGAACTAACCTCAATAATAATACCTTGTTATTTCAGGGCTTTGACCCAATCTGTCTTGAAGTTTTTAGTGCTCATTTTTCTTCAGTTTGTGGGTAATAACTCAGAAAAGAGTAAAACTTGCAAGAAAGTAAAGAGCTATTATAAAGACACCCATTGATTTGTCACAAGAGCTATTATAAAGACATTTGCTGATTTGTCACAAGTAGGACAAGTTTTATACATGTCTGACCAGTGAGTAGTTTGACAACACGGGTCTGCCTGAGATTCTCCCTCAATGTAAGTACTCTTAGGACTCCCAAATGTTTTGGAAGTGTAAAGCTGTTTTCTTCTCACAACACAAGCCACCACAGAAAACTTTCTGACTTAAGGAAAAGCCAGAATATTCAAGCTTATTAACTAGTGCCCAGTGGTCAATAGGCTTCCACAAGCTGTTTCAGCAGTCTTTGTTGTCACTACATCAACAAGAAAAAAGTCACAAAAGAAGTCCTCCAAAACAGAAGTTTTATGCTGATATGACACAACTAGCTTGCAGAAACCATTTTACATTTTGCTATTACAAGTACAGCATAAGTTTTACTAAATATCATAGTAATCCAAACAAAAAACCAGACTTTAAAGGTTTTTGCAAGAGCTAATATAATAAAATAATAATACAACTGGTAACATAAGTAAGCTACAGAAAAAGTGCAATTTGCTACAATTACTTGTAAAATAAATAGTAATAAGAATTTTGAGAAAAGTGTCTTGCTGACAGACAACTCTCATACTGGAAAAAAAGATAAAATGATGAATTGATTCATAAATTGCACAACTAAAGAGATCAGACAGACTGTGTCCTAAATATGGCCATTTCTTCCCATTGACAGAAACTGAAGTTCTTCACACAGAGAAAGAATCTCATTTAGGTAGGATGCTCTTGTTGCTCTGACAAATGATAGGAGTCAGAGAAGTTAAATTTTAGGTGAGTCCTGATCAGTTCATGAAAAGAATTACAAAGTATGGTTAGCTGTGTGACAGCAAAGGACTGTTTTTGCAACAGCTCATGTCATCCCTTTCCATTCTTTATGGACAATTAAAAAAAAAGAAAGCTTAGATCCCAAAGACAACACTGGATGTAGACTGAAAGGTAATCCCATAAAGACAAAATATGTATGGCTACAGCTGATTAAAGTTACCCCAAACTGCCTAGAGAGTCATATTGGCATTCCGGTCAGTTTAATACCAGCAAAATATTTATTCTTTTTTAATACCAGGAAAGCATGTATTCCTCTACTGATCTCATAGACACTCCCCTCTTAGGCATTGTTAGTGGTTTCTCAGCTACGCTGGTTTTCCTGTAAAGACTCCACATGATAAACAGACTGGGGCTACTTCTAGCCAAGGAAAGAAAGAGAGATCTTAACATTCTTATATAAGTGCTCGACCGATCACAATTAATTACACATGACAGTCAGTTTCTCATTTAAGTGTCTCTCGTTTGTTAGCCAAACAGTCCTGAGTTTCTTATAATCTAAAGTATTGTCATAAATTACACTATTTACTTATTAAAATGTCAAGTTTCACTTCTTTTTGTGAAAGCCTAGCTTCTCTACAGCAAGTCTCACAAATTCTCTGGGTTCTTTGCTCATGTCAGCAATTGTCTTGTGAGAAATTTAGTTGTATGCAAATGTATGCACCCAGATAGAAATTGAAAGATTAGTAATAGTGATCAGAGTGGGGTTCTTCAAAAGTTCTCTCACTCCAAGATCAATGTAATGGAAAAAAATGGAAGGCAGTTTCTGGTTACAAAATTTGACCACAGCCCTTCAAAATTTTATAATTGTGCAGTGAAGTCTTCTAAAAAGCTGGGGATTTTTAAATTATTTTTATAAGGAAAGGACTTCCTATTTAAATTAGAATTAGTTATAAAATAAGAGCGTTACCAAATCAAAAGGGCAATCTGGAAGTACCCCACTGAATCATCATTCCATAATTGTTGTTGATAATCATTGTTACACCACAAAATTGGCTCCAAAATTACATGGTTTGTAAACAACCTGGAAAAATATTTGCAAATGCCATTTCTGCATACTATCACAAGCAAACGAACAAACAAGCAAATCCTTCTGTGTTCATGCCATTACCACAATCTTTTTATGGGTAAAATACATGACACAGCTGCAGTTTTGTCAGCTTGAAATAGCTACGGATAAACTAGAGTACTAAAGTAAGCATTCTGAATCACTGCACACTACATGTACAGGAATGGGCCTACAGGAAAATTAGGTGGTTTAGTATATATACGGTAATTTCTCAGTCTCTGGAAACATACTCTACAAAACTCTTAATTAAAGAAGAAATTACAGTGATGCTCGAGATAACACTGGGAGAACATCAAGCCATCAAAAGCAAAAAAAGACTTCTTACCTGCACCAGAACAGATGATATCTTGAGAATTCTTACACATTTCATTGCTTTTCTTCTGTGTAAGATTGCAAGTAGTTGGATACTGACAAGCTTCACCATACCAGCCTTCATCGCATTTGCACTTCCCACAGTCACACTTCCCATGGCCTAGCAATGAAAGAAAAGAGTGTCAAGTCCTTCTTTTCATTCAGAAAGTGACATTTTCTAATCCAGCTTTTAAAATAGATTCCATCTATAATAGGTTTAAATTAATATAATTAACAGATTCACCTAATATAGTTCATATGCAATTAATATTACCATGCAATAGTAGGTAATAAAGATGATCTTAAATATGAGGAGACAGCTGAAATGCCTGTGACTGAAATCTAATGTATATAATTTTGATAGGTCTACATATGAAGCCTTATTTTAAGAAGGAATATAGAATTAAAACATCCTATGTGAACAATGGGTTTTCTTACTACTTTCTTTTCTTTTTTATTCCTGCATTTGTCTACAACAAAACTCCAAGTGCAGAGACTCCATACACCTCCTTGGCCAGCTCTAGGCAGAGATCAGCTAGAAACTGCAGCATGAGGACACAGGATTGTTTATTATGGTATCAACCCTCGAAGCATGGAGAGGGCCAGCTACAGTGACAAGCAGTAACATCCTCATGCAGCAGCAGCTGCAGCTCCTGCCTCATCCAAAAGATGCAAATCCTTCTTCCTGATGCCTCCTCTGGCCACTGGTTCCTCTAGCTCTCTCCCACCCACTTAGCCACCTACTTGGCTGTTGCTGCAAACCTGAATTTTGTCATTAAATATTGACACAATATTAGCAATATAGTGCATTTTGATTCTCATAGGGCTATGCTTACTTATGGTTGTTTGCTAAGTGTGAAATACTGAAAGAACAAATACAGCTGTTCAGTTTTTTAGGATATGGCATGCTTGCCTTTTATCAGTTGAATAGCAGATGGCTTAAAATTTGAAATATATCTAATAGTGTAAAGAATTATAAAAGTAAGGCAAGGTGGTTTTTTTGAAAAAATATTTAGTTTACATTAAAATTACCCAAATATGTAGATAAGTTGACAATTTCCACCATTAATGTTGCTCATTAAGTATCATGTTCCACACTAACTTCCAGGTCCAAGTTTCTGTCACTCAATTCTTTAGCATTCCTTTACAATTTTATATAGTAAATGTGAAAACAATTGCAAATCTTTTAAACTTGAATATTCCATTTTAAAATAAATAGCATTTGAATGTACATCCGATTGACAGACTTCTTTCCACTCACATCTCAAAACCAGAATCTTATTGCAGTCAATTTCAAATGCACATGTTGACTGCAGTTAGAGTCAACTGCCTGAAAATACAAGCCCAGCCTGCTGCCCATAAGAAAGATTTCAGACAACTATTGTAAATAGAAAGTTTTAAAGAGTAAGAGTATTTTTTCGGTCAGTAAAATTTTGTTTGCCTTCCAAGATGGTCCTAAGAAAGGTTCAATTGCTAAAAACATAGGTCAAAAACATATGAGAGAATCACGTTAGATCTTATTTTAAAACAGGAGTTCCCACCTTAAAAAAGGCTGAATAACTCTGTTTGAAAAGGACAAGGAGGAAAACCAAGTCATTTATAAAATATATAATAGAAGTCTACTCTTAGGATTACTCTGCTTCACTGACAGGTGACAGCATAAGCCATTCCAGAAAGTAGTGACAAGTCCTAGGGTAGTTTAAAGAACTAAGGACAAAACTTCACTGTCTCTCCATACTTGCTTTCCTTTCAAGGATTACTCATCACAATGACTTTGAATTTTTCCATGTTAGGCACTCCTGTCATATAACGGTTTGATGTCTGCTGGTGAAGAAAAGATGCTTTAATAAAAGGCAGGATGATTTTCCTGTTACCATGTCTAAATGACAGAAAAAGGCAGAAGCCACTGCTAGTTAGTACTGGTGGTCCAGCAACACTAACCTCTCTCAGTTAGAGACGCACTAATCTATCACATGGTACATAAAAGAGAAAAATAATTTCACTTAAAATTCATACAACCTGCTTAGAGAAAATGAGTAGACGACTTCCATGAGAGTAGCCAAATAGAGCAGTTCCTTGGCCTTATTTGCAAAGAAAATTTAAAAAACCCCTGAAATTAATGGAATTAAACTGAGAGAAATAATGGAAGATACCTTGCATACAACTGGAAGCAACTGTAAAGAATTTAGCTAATATAAATTTATAAGATTGTATTAATGATTTTTACCTTGATAACCCCCTTAAAATATCTTAATTCTGCCCAGCGGGTATTTTTTAATGTGCAAGAAGTGCAAGAATTCCTTTAAGAAAAAGACCATGACTGTGAGCTGTGAAAAATTTGCAGCTTCCAACATGTGGAAAAACCTTTTATAACAAAGGGCTCCATTTCTAACTAGATGAGCAATCATCTCAGAGAGTATATCTGGTGTACGCAGAAAGCTTGTAGGGTGGAAAATGAAACTAATATGCAAGAAAATTCTGTCAGATGTCAGAAAATATATGGAGAAAGTGAGAACAGAAAATGTTAGGCAGGGTCAGATCTTGCAAAACTGCAAGTACTAAAATGCACTTTCATCATCCAAAGAAAAAGAAAACAGGAAAAAAGTGGCTTCACTAAGCAACAAAAGCAGTTAAGATTAAAGACAATTTACAGAGAGTCCAAAACAAAGTTAATATGAGATGTCGACTACAGTACAAAATGCAGTGTGGCTAATGATACAGACCGAGGAAATGAAAATTACTCATCTAAGATGAGAACAAAACAAAGACATAAAACTGTTTTTAAGAAAGTGTCTAGACCAGGAGGGCAAGACCCCAGAATCTCCACTCAAGACTACTTCTAATACTTGCACATGAACGTCCAGTTTAATAACGAAGACTTTTAATGAATCTATCAGGCTGGCAATCAAATATCTGAAAAATAAAAAACCCTTACTTTTTTTTTTTCCTTTTAAGAAGAAGGGTTGTACATGATCCAGGCAACATAAAAACAAGGGGCTCTGTCCTCATGAGCTGTGCAAGGATTTGAAACCAATTGTGAAGCATTGCATAGCTAGAGACACTGAGGTAATGAAAAGCAGAAATAATGAATATCAGCTTTATCTCAAAGCAGTCTATCATTATGCCAAATTAACCTGGCATGTCTCTTTATATTGTAACTGATATTTAAGAAAAGGAACACAAGAAATCTAGCTGATATGATCATACATATTGGATACAAAATGACTTAAGTAGAAAAAATGTATTCTGGATATTATTCTGGAAATTATTTTGGAAATTATTCTGGGTACTAGAGAAATGTAAAGGAAACACAGCTTGGTTTATGGGAGGATGACAATGTTTGGACCAAAAGGGATATTACTGGGATAGAAGGTTACTGGTGATGTTTCAAAGGATGGTTTTGGAATCAAACTTGCTTCATTGATATCTACAGAAAAAATCCAACAACACTTGCCAATGACACAAACCCATAAGCCCTCAGTAGAAAGACGAAGATGGAAAATCATTTGGAATGAATTTGACAGAAAATGTGAAGGACTGACATAATAAAAGCAAATTGAAACAAGAAATATAAAGCACAGGGACAGGGAAAGGATGCCGTAGTCTAAGGCCTCCCCAGCTGGATACTACAAGAAGAGCCTGAGTGTATATTCACAGCAGCCATGGAAAGATCTTGTGACTGTTTGTCGTTGAGAACAGTCTGAGATATGCCAGGTGAAATTATACCAGTATGGACAGAAAATGGTAACAAATCTGCATTTGAAATGCTATACACAATATATATAAATTGGACATGGGTCCAGGTTATGCTGGAAAATTACCATGAGGTCTCTAAGCTTCAGAAGAATGAATCAAGCTTTTGAGGGAAAACACAGGATTTTATCCCCTTGCAAAGCTGCAATAGGCTAGGAATTAAAAAAAATCTCAGCTGAAAGGTAGTAGTTTAAACTACAATCATTTGGCTCTGATCAAATCCTTTTGCCCTTAGGCTCCTAACTTCATTCAAATGCATTCAAAAAAATCTTTCTACTACAGGTTTGCATACCAATAGGTCCAAGAGAAAACACACAAAGGTAAAATCTCTGCCAAAAGTTCTGACTCCATAACTGAGCTGTATGTATTCAAGGCACCAATTCGGAAGCCTGATTTTGCTGGTATCCATCTGTAATCCATCATGAGAGACAGGTACTTCTGCAGAGTGACTCACATCCTGGCTGCATAGTCCTCAAATGTTGGCTCTCTTTCTTCATTAAACTATACAATGATTGAATGGGATATGCAAACTTAACTGGTAGGTCTTCAATGCAACATGCCCCTTAGCACCTCGTCCACTTGTGCCTTAAACACCTCCAGGGAAGGTGAATCAACCACCTCCCTGGACGGCCTCTGCCAGTACCCAATGACCCTTTCTGTGAAAAATTTTTTCCTAATGTCCAGCCTAAACCTCCCCTGGCGGAGCTTGAGGCCATTCCCTCTTGTCCTGTCCCCTGTCACTTGGGAGAAGAGGCCGTTGCCCTCCTCTCTACAACCTCCTTTCAGGTAGTTGTAGAGAGCAATGAGGTCTCCCCTCAGCCTCCTCTTCTCCAGGCTAAACAACCCCAGCTCTCTCAGCCGTTCCTCATAAGGCCTCATGTTTTAAGTGTTCTGACATACTCCGAATAAAAATATAGAAGGATATCCACTGACTTATAGGCTGAACTCCATCAGTCAATTAAAACAATTATTAGGTAAACCAGCAACTGAATTTGAACATTGATTCTATTTCTGTGCATCTAACGAAACTGTAGCATTCAGCAGTCCTATTGCTGTTCCTGTGCCTCCCACTGGAAAAAAAAATTCTCCACCTTTGTACCAGTTTTGGTTTAGATTCTTTTTTTTTTCATACTAATGTTCGCTGTGGCTGAAAGTTCTTCTATTTCCTAGTGGTTAGACTTCCCATAAGCAACGCGAACAGTCAAACAAATGACTTGTTCTGTTTTCTACCATGCTCTTCCCACGTAAGAGCACATGTGAAAGTATGACTTCTTATGTGCAGTGATTATCTTGTCTACTGAGCAATGGTGGCGTATGAAAATGCAGACTGCTTAGAAAGAGCGGAAAAGAAAAATAAGAAAAGACTGATCTTGAGGTTAAGACCTCAAACTTAAAGAAAGATGACTGTTGGATTTTTTCATTTTGTGGATTACACTGGCACAGGACAAAATCATCAGGACTCTGAGAAAGAAGATTAGACTCTTTTTATAAAGCCAACAGTGATTATCAACTTTGTCACAGAAATTTTGGTAAGGACAAATTTCTTGTTGTTTGAAGGCTTTCAAATGTTATGTATGATCAGAGATAGCTACCTTAAAACAAACAAACAAACAAACAATAAAGCAACACAATATCTTTAAATTTACATTTATCCTTTTTCTCAGTAAGTTGATCTATAATCATGTGTTTGTTCATTCAACTGAAAGGACTAAACTTAAATAAATCCTTGGTTCATTAAGCCAACAGTTTTGGAGATACTGCGTTTAGTAAAGTACCTATTTATGTGATTGTGCAGCATTAGTTGTAGCACAGTAACTCTCACTACAAAAGGAGAGTCTTACTGCAGTACAAAGACCCAGGCTGTTTGACCAAACATTAAAATATACTCAGATGCCGTTGCTGTCACTTGCTTTTAATAACTAAAGCCAAATTATTCTATATTTGAACACAACTGAGGGCAGTTCTCATCTTAAAATTGTAATTGAATCAATTCCATAAAGGCAGGTGAGATTTAGCATAAGGATTCCTCTCTATAGCATGAAGTCAATGATCAGAAGGAAATCAGCAACTGGCATGATAATTGAATCAGGCTTGTTATTATTCATTTTTAGCAACCACCAAGTGATTCATGAAGTGTTTTTCAAATCTAAAAAAACACTTCATGAAATAGGTAAAGAAATATGAAGAACTTGTTATTATGGTTTCCCACTTTAAATTGGGATGTTAAGTAGGAAGGATGATTGATTTTTAAGAGTTGAAAATGTTGGGAAAGTAGAAAATTGCACTTTCGACCTCGACCAGCACAGTGAAAATGTGTTTAATAATTCCTTCCAGGTGGATGACTTTCTTTCCTGTAGTTAATGAAGCAGATTCTGCTACTTCTTATCAATGTAAACTAACAAAAATATTTCAGATTTCACTAGGATAAGATAAGCAAAATGAACAGAATAATTACAATTGAGATTCTCAATAACCATGCCTTAAATTCAGCTGAAGCATATCTCTGAGTCTTTACCAGTTGCAGTTTCTGAAAAAATTCGTGTGGTTTTTGAAAAAAAACATTGTTTTTCATTACTTTTTTTTCTATGTCAGTAATGTTGACATTAATCTCACATTAAAATTGGGTTCTCAGGTACACCTCTGATGAAAGTTATCAGCCATATTCTAGACCTTTGGAATATACCCTAGTGACTGTTCCTGCTGAAATTAGGTTCAGTAATGCTGGGGTTTCCACAATAATACTGGGTCCTCATTCACATCCCAATCATTTGCACCTCTCCTTATGCTGACAGTACAAGGCTAAACGATAGATTGTTAAGAGGATTTATTTGCATTTAGAAACAACTAAAAATTAAAACAAAGGGAACCAATGCTGGGACCAGTGTTGCTTAATATTTTCCATCAATGATATTGACAGCGAGATTGAGTGCACCCTCAGCAAATTTGCAGATGAAACCAAGCTGAGTGGTGTAGTTGCCACACTGGAAGGATGGGATGTCATCCAGAAGGACCTGGACAGGCTGGAGAAGTGGGTCTGTGAAAATCTCATGAGTTTCAATAAGGTCAAGTGCAAGGTCCCACACCTGGGTTGGGGCAATCCCCAATTTCAGTACACGGTGGGGGATGATGTGATTGATAGCAGCTTTGTAGAGAAGGACTTGGGGGTGCTGGTCAATGAGAAGCTCAACATGAGCCAGCAATGTGCGCTCGCATCCCAGAAGGCCAACCATATCCTGGGCCCTGTATTCTGCCCCTCTATTCCTCTCTTGTGAGACCTTATCTGGACTGCTGTGTCCAGTTCTGGAATCCTCAACATAAGAAGGATACAGAGCTGTTGGAATGGGTCCAGAGGAGGGCTATAAAGATGATCCAAGAGCTGGAGCACCTTCCCTATGAGGACAGGCTGAGAGAGTTGGGGTTGTTCAGCCTGGAGAAGAGAAGGCTCCGAGGAGATCTTATAGTGACCTTCCAGTACCTGAAAGGAGCCTACAAGAAAGCTGGAGAGGGACTATTCATAAAAGCTTGTGGTGACAGGACAAGGGGGAATGGATATAAACTGGAGAGGGGCAGATTTATGCTAGACATTAGGAAGAATTTTTTCACCATGAGACAGGTGAGACACTAAAACAGGTTGCCCAGGGAAGTTGTGGATCCCCATTCCTGGAGATGTTTAAGGCCAGGTTGGATGGGGCCTTGGGTAACCTGGTGTAGTGGGATGTCCCTGCCTATGGCAGGGGATTGGAACTAGATGATCTTTAAGGTCCCTTCTGACCCTAATGATTCTATGATTCCATGATTCTATGAAATCTGAGGGAAAAGGTGCCTAACAATAGTAGAATATTGTAAGCCAATTTTGGCACTCTATCCCCTTTACCAACAAGCCACAACACTGGTAAGAACTATATCAGAGATTTTCAAAGCAACACAGTAAGCCCAGAGGGCTTCAAGGAAGAAAAGAAACTTAACCTCGTATGTTTCTCAAATATCTATTAAAAAGAAAAGAAAAAACAAAACTTCAAACATAGATGTTCATATATTAAACCAATTTCTCTGTGTTTATTTAGGGTGTCCAGATCTTGTAATAGTCCAAAATAACAGACATGAACATTCAGCACTGGCCTTTGGGCAGCCTGGGAGAGTGAGTAAGTCACTGTGACAAGAACACACAGGATCTGTAACACGGTTTGCATCTCAGTTCTCTTTAGTGATTGAATTCACCCCTTTGCCTTCAAGTCTATCTAAATAAATTTTCAGAGTTAAAATTAAAAAGGAGCAAGAAATCATTTCAATGTAGTTATTCCTGGATGCACTTTAGCAACAAAAACATCACAAATGGCTTAGCATGATGTTTTAGTAAACAAATATTCAATAATGTTCTGGAAGAAGAAAATCAGTTAGAACCCACACTACAATATATAAAGAAAATGTCAGGGACGGGCACGACAGAGCATGTGTCAGAGCACAACTACTGATGTTATTTAATTTTCAGGTTATAAATCAACAAACTATAACACATATTTTGAATATATGCACTCTGTAATATTAGTTCTAGCAATATCTTCTTTGTTCCATGCTGACATAAGTAACATAATACCTTGGTGTGCTCACCAACACTTGAATAAAAGTAAATACTGCAGTTTTAAAATCTTCTATCCATATCCCGATACAAGTAACACAAACAAATTAATATTAAAATACTGTTGCTAATTTAGTAGATGAAAAGTATTAATATTTGCAGAAGAATATTTTAAGAAAGAACTTAAGGTTCACATGAGTAGCATACATGATCTGTAAGTAATGTGCTCTCATTAGATAAAAACTTATTTACTACAGCAACAGAAATGAGAAACTATGGATCAGATCAAACAGTACATGAAATTCAGTAAATCAACTTCACTCTAAAAAGGCGTTTCCTGATGTTCAGAGGTAACTTCCTGTGTTCAGGTCTGTAACCATTGCATCTGGTCCTATCACTGGACAACACTGAAAAGAGCCTGGCTCAGTTTTCTTTGTATCTTCCCTTTGTGTATTTATATACATTGATGAGCCTTCTCTTTAGAGTCCCAGCTCTGTCAGACTTTTCTCATAAGAGATATGTTCCAATTCCTTCATCATATTTGAGGCACTTTGCTGGACTCTCTGGTAGCTCCATATTTCTCATGTACTGGGCACCCCAGAACTGACCACAATAAGTTTAAAACATTTTCAAGACACTATTTACTAAAGCTAAAATATTTAATTAAAATATTTCATTGAAAGAAAACTGCAAGGTTTTGAAAAATATTATTGTAGATAGTGTAGAAAAAATCAGATGATGTGAATAAGAAACAAAACTGATGAGAATTCAACATTTTCATTTCAGCTACTTTGTTTAAGTATACAGTGTTCTGCATAGTTTTCTTAGATTTCTTGAAAAACTGCAAAATAAAATACATATCTGTTTTAAAATCAAAAAGTTTCAATTGACTTAAAAGGATTTTTCATGGAAAATTGTGAAACCTTATTTGGTTATTGTTTAAAAAAATAATGTGCAAGCCATGAAATCTCCAAAACTTTGCTACTCCAATTTCATTGTTTCCAGTTGAAACACATGGCAAGGGTAATATACGGTTTCAGAACTTTCATGTACTAGAGAGTGCTCTGAGGCCAAATTGTCTTTCAGAGATTAAGTTTTTGCTTGAAGGGTATATTATGACGAAGGGTAACGTTTTTAAGCTCAAAGAGGGGAGATTTAAACTAGGTACTAGGAAGAAATTTTTAGCTCTGAGGGTGATGAGGCACTGGAACAGGTTGCCTAGAGAAGTTGTGGATGCCCCATCTGTGGAGGTGTTCAAGGCCAGTTTGCAAGAGGCTTTGAGCAACCTATTTGACCTAGTGAAAGGTGCCCCTCTGCATGGCATGGGGTTTGGAACTGGATGATCTTTAAAGTACCTTTCAATCCAAATCATTCTAATATTCTATGATAAACCCTACATATATATATGAAAAAACCATATGTGTTTAATTACTATATATATGCAATTGATATAAATAAGTTTGCGTCTATGTATACATATGCATACTTCAAGAATCAAAGACTACATGTATTTTTCCTCTACCTGCACTAAAAGGGCATAAAATCTAAGAAACTGCCCGAAATGCTGCCAATTAGTGGCATTTCCTTTTTCCCCCTATTGGCTATGAATTGAAATTCCCTGCAAAGTGAACAGACTCAATTGTAAGAAAAATCAGTTAGATATTGTGAATGATTAAAATGGATACAAGCAGTTGAATTAGCTCCAGTTTGTTACCCCAGAGGTGGCACTATTTGATATAATTTGAAATGTGATTCATGCTGTTTAGACGGATGATATATATATATATCTCAGGGAGACAGAGATCTATTACTTTATCCATCAAAACAGTCTAGAGCTAAGGTTTCCATTAATAATTCAATGGTTCTTTGCTTATTTTTAACCAAATGGTTTCTTTTTTTTTGTTTTTGGGTTTGTCTTTTTTTTAGTTCAAAAATAATCAACTTTTAATTAGGAAGATCTTTTAATAGGCATAGTGAATATTCTTTGGCTTCTCTAGAAGACTGCTTTTCTGTATGTTACTTTCCCAGTGTAGGCTTTTGTACAGACAGTGCACATACCAAATAAAATTATACCTGAGATTTGAACAATTGCTTTCAATGAAATAACTTGCAGTAAGGAAATAACTTAGTTAAATAAATCCTGTTTCCTGAGTCTGAGCTGATTTCATGCGTGCTCCAGGTACACTAATAAACATTGACCCAGATGCACTTCACTGGCTCCTTTCACAGTCCACGCTTGCCCACGACCTTTGGGTTCCATACGCCTACTGTGGGTTCGGCTGAGATAAAGTTAACTTCCTTCAGCTGGCCTGCCAACAAGAAGGTGAGGAGTGCACGGGAAGCTGGGAGGGGACACAACAAGGACAGCTGACCCAAATTGGCCAAAGGAGTATTCAACATCATATGGCATCACACTCAGCATATAAACTGGGGGAATTGTTCAGGGGGGCAGGGAGATAACTACTCAGGAATGGACCGTGCTTCAGTGTCCAGGCAGTGTACATTACTCACTTTGTATGTTCTTTTATTGTTATTACGATTATTATTTTCTCTTCCTTTGCTGTTCTGTTAAATTGTCTATATCTCAAGTCAAGGGTTTTACTTCTTTCAGGTTCTCCTCCCCACCACTCTTGGGAGAGGGAACAAGCTAGTGTCCATGCAGTACTTCACTGTCAGCTGATGCTAAACCACACCAAAGATGAAAGATGATGATACAAAATTGACTGAAGGAGATATCCTGATTGTATGTGAGATGAATCTGTTGATATTTTCCTTTCCCACCACCACCTCAAAATAACCGCAGATGCTGCAGGGCTTTATTTCCAATAAAAGCTGTACATAAATTTATTAACAACTGTGTCCCCAAAGGCCTGCCCAGCAGCTACTTGATTTAAGCCAAGCCATCAAAGGACTTCTGGACTCCCATTGACATGAAAAAGGAAATTGTGAAAACCTCTTTCACCTCTTTGTCTATCAGTAAGTCTGGAAACATTGGAAGCAGGGTTTATATCAGAGCTCTCTATTTCCATCTGTGGATCTTAGTCCCAAAGAATGATGAAGGACCCTTAATATTTCCTGTCTCAGATATCTATGGAAGTGCCCTGAAAATCTAACACTTGCTGGCTATTTTTTGAGGAAAGTTCTTTAAAATCAGTTTGAGGGGAGCTCTTTCCTTTGGGGTTTCTTTGGGGTTCAACATATGTGAAGTTTCCAATGAAATTCTGTTTGATTGAAAAATTCCCAGTAATATCAGCAAGCACTCACTGCAACAAAGTCAGAGTTTCTATACCCTGGATACTGGAAGATATTTTGTGAGAAGTGCGGCTTTTAGTTCATCACTGGGTACCTAAAGGAGGAGGAGTGTGAATGGGCAGTTTGTACTTACATCTTAATAGCTAACTCTTCTTACTAAATGAAGACTTAGCTGAAGATGATATGGATATAATATATCCATCAAAGTACAAACTAAATTCAAAAGTTACCAGTGCATCAGATCATAGAATCACAGAATCATAGAATCATAGAATCATAGCTAGTTTGGATTGGAAGGGACCTTAAAGATCATCCAGTTCCCATCCTTCTGCCATGGGCAGGGACATGTCCCACTAGACCAGGCTGCCCAAGGTCCCATCCAGGCTGGCCTTGAACACCTCCAGGGATGGGGCAGCCACAGCTTCCCTGAGCAACCTGTGCCAGTGCCTCACCACTCTCATGGTGAAGAAATTCTTCCTTATATCTAGTCTAAATCTGTCCCTCACTGGGGTATCATGATCACTGGAGGAAATAGATAATCAGAAAGTTATTTAGGGGTAAAGATGTGTTATGCACATTCAAAATGAATGCAGCTGCTACTGCAGTCCAGGCAGAGAACAGGTTGACACCACAAACTTTCCTTTTAGCTGGGTGAGTTCAGATTAACAGTAGTAATAATGATTTATTACACATGAAATATGTGGCCATGCTGACATGCAATGCCTGGCGTGGTTGTCACCTGCTTGTCTTTGCCTTTGTCTTAAAGTTCTCATGTGAAGATACTTTTGCTTGACAGTCGGCCCACAATATTTACTTCTAAGAAAATACAGTAAAAGATTTGAAGGCCGTAATGCTGGAGTAACACAGCACAGACAGGATGCAGACAGCCTGCTGTGCCCTGACTACAGTCCATCTGATTCTGCACTGATTCGACTGTCTGTGCTACCTCTTTTTCCTTCTTGTGTTATGTCCAATAAAAGGTATTTTAAATAACACCTTATGGAGACTAATTTTCTTCCTTACTGGGATCCATAACAAACACTACCAGAGGTGTGCTACAATTCTCTGTAGCTTTCTCCAAAGTAAAACGCAGACTTTCTACAGTTTGCTGCTTAGCAGCTGGTCAAACAAGCTCACAGTAAACATGCCAGTTACATAATATTACATGGAATAAGTCAGCTGGGAAAGACAGCTCCACAGAGTACAAAAATGAGTCTTAGATATTATTCACAGCATGTCAAACCTAATGCCTAAGAGGCCAAAATAACAAGCCAGACAAAATCTGTACATGAGGGGCACACAGGAGAATCTACGTTCAGTTCAAGCAGACTCATGACCCATACTCTGTTTGATGACTATGAAGTCACCATTTAGTCAGAAGCTAATAAATTTATGCTACATCTCCTTTGCATAGTGGGCTGGAGGGGAGAAAAAGGGGACATATAAAGCAGCTATAAGAATCCCACAATGATTACTCTTAAGTGAAATTGAGTAGCATCATGAAGTTACCATTACTCAGTAATTGTGCTTGAGGAATGACTGACTCGTAATCTAAGGACTTTTTTCAAACCTACATATACTTTCTTATCCAAAATAACTGCACGCAGAGTTAACTATTTATGATACATAATTTTTTAATATCTTTATCAAAGTTGTGTATATACTTTACAAAACATAATTTCTCCATAACTTCATGATAAGTATAGTTAGATAATTGGAATGTATAACAATCTTATTTAATAGTGTTTTTACATATCTAGCAAATTCATGGATGTACTCAGACATTATTCCTACAGATTTTGTTGGAAATCTTTTTTTAAATTCTTTGTGGGTGTGGTTTGCATGGCAGCATCTCAACAAGAAAGCATAGACAAAGTTAATAAGTTTCATCAGATTTAAATCAAAGACACGTTTTTCAGTATTTTGGTTAAACAAGAAAGTTCTCTAGTAATCTGTGAATCCCTAAGTCAGGATCATAAGTATCACTAACTGTCTCCTTTAGAGTTCTCGCTGGTAGGAAATCTGATTCCTCTCTCTCCAAAGCAATGCAGATGTTCGCTTGACACAGAAAATATAAATGAAAAACAACTGTTGCAGAGCTTGTCACATCAAACATTTAAATTGTTAAATACCAGCTAGAAATCTCTAAAACTGAGTCACTAACCACTCTGTAACGTTTGTTAGCATATAGGGAAAATTCATTACAAAAAGAAAAGGAGTACACAACTGGAGTGTTCAGTCATGTGCTGGCCACCAGTAATGTTTAAAAACAAACTGAGCATTGCGTGTGATTTCAACAGTCCATTAAAGGGAGGAAAAACACAGGTGCATTAAAATCTCAATTTAGAAAGTTTTGAAAATATTGTACCACCAAGAGCACATAAGAGGGGCATACCTAAGCACTCGAATAAAGAGCATGGGTCACAAGTGAAAAATAATTCTGAGCAAATTAAGTTGTGCCCACATTTATCCAGTCAGTGCCAAATGTTAAACAAATGATTCTTGAGATTTATTTTGGCTATACTTTTCCCCCACTGTACTGCTTGGTATTAGATTTTTCTTCCCCTGCTTTTTGAACAGTAATCATTTCTTAATAATGCGTATTTTTTTTCCTTGCACTTTTATAAGATATAAACATTTGCAAACTCTTAATAGAAATTACGGTGTTCTTTATAAGCTTTAAGAAGAATATAAAGTTCAGGAAAATAAAGATGGATACCATTTCCTAGAACATGCCTCAGGTTGACAGTTTCTTTTACAGTCCAAATGAACCTCCTGCAGCGCCTCCTCTTGTTACCACAGTCTCCAAAGTAGTCTTGCCAATTTACCAAGTTATGCACTTGCTCCTTCATGAAACAAAACATGCTGTATGTTATTTGAGAAATTTTATACCTAACCTAACAGAGATGGAAGGCTAAAATACATTGCAATTGCAGTCAGTCTTCAAAAAAGGTCAGGTCTGCATCAGTAGCGTTCTGACTTCTGAAAATGCGTGAAGTCCAGGGATTCGAATCAGTCAGGAGGCCTCAGCAAGTAGAAAAACAGGAGAATGTGGAAGAAATAAGGTATTAAAAATAGGATTCCTTAACAAATCCTTACACCTCCTTTGCAAATAGGAAGGCTGGCAGAGAGAAGGAGGGGATGACAATGCTTTTTTTTCCTCCCTTTTTTTCCAATTACGTATTTAGAAAGGATTATGAAAGCATTCTAGATTATCCTGGTATCTAAATATTATCAATTCTTACCAGGTTTTTCGGTTTTTCCCATGGAAAAAATGCACTTGATTCCTTGGCTAAGTTATAAGCTCAATCACCCTAAGCTTGTCTATCTTCAAAGAGAGAGAGTTAGGCAGCTTGAGCAAGTGACTTGGTTTAATTCGGATCTTAAGTAGGCCTGCTTATATCCCAGAGAAAAGAAGCCTACACCAGAATGAACACAGTTCTTGCTTTACAGACCCCCAGGCGTCTTCTGGCTAACATGTTGTTCTTTTCAGAAAAATAACCTCATTTTGTTAAATGTATCTTAGAAACTGATTTCTTCAGTTATGTTTTTGTGAAAACTTTACATGTAGTTCATGGCCCCCTGCAGATTTGCACAGCACAGTCTGAAAACCAATGTAGGCATTTTAGCAAGATGTACATCACCAAAACTGAGTGGGTGAATACGCTCAGAGCTTTCTGTATAAAAAAAGTCAGACAATGTATGGAGAGGCAAAGTGATGCAAAACGTTTGCAGAGTAGGCACTATTATATTATTTATTCTTTGTTTCAGATAATTTAAAGAGCAAAATGAAAAACTACTTGCCCACAGACACAGTGAGAAAATAGCTGGCAGGTGGAAACAGGGCTCCAACTGCAACAGTATGTGCAGATTAACATCCTTTTAAACAAAGAATAATCAGCACAGTATTTTGCCTTTTAAAATACCAGAGACTGCAATTCATGGCAAAGTGAAATTAACTCTATTTTTATTCCTTGGTTTGAAATAAATCGGAGAAATCACTTAAACTAGAAGAACATAATGGATAAAAGGTGAACATATTGTTTTCTTTACTCTCCAAACATTATGTTTCAGATTCCTAGTATAAAAAAGATTATTTCTAGGTGTGGGTGGTTTAATTGAACTAATCATTCCTTTTATGTTGTTATTCTCCTTGATGCACATTTAAATCTACTGTTATAAGTACTGAATTCAGAAAAAAACAACAGTCCAAACAATTGAACAACATTTTCCATTTCTGACAAAGTATAGAGCACAAGGAAGAACAGTTTGCAAAGTTGTGAAGTAATTTCATGTGGACTCCTGAATTCTTTTAATTTCAGACATTTATGTAGTTCCATTGCCAGACTATCTTAGCGGATTTCAATCTAATGTTGGCTGGTTGTGTAGCCATTTACATTCATAATGCCAAAAATTGCAGGGAAAAATATTACCTATGCTTTACAGACAGGGAATAAAATGTACTGGAAAACATGCAAACCAAGTGAATTTAGTTAATGTTCCTAAGGTTTTCAAATGACAGAGTGAGACAGGTCCTGTCTTCAAACTCAGGTCACCTAAGTCAGTGGTCTTGTCCTTACACTTTGAACTGTGCACTTCCTTCTTAGATTAGGCAGCCAGCAATGAAACAAAGAGAATACGCAGAATGAATTCTGAAAACAGAAAAAAAATCAGAAGAGGTCTGCTGAAGTCAATGGCAAAGCGTGCATAGACATTCACTCATTTGGTTTCAAATTCAAGGCTAATCATTCTGCTCATGACACAGAAATTATCTCATCTAATGAAATGATTGGGGCATCTTCAAAAGTTCAACTGCAAAAGCAGAAAGGAAGGCTGTTCTAATAAAGGATTTTAGGCAGTTTTCTTCAACAAATCTTACACATACACAGACAAAAAGGTTGATTGTCAGATATCAAAACAAGATTTGTAAGAACTTTAGTGGCAATAAATGAAAAAAGAACCAAATCCCCCCCCAAACTCTTAAATTAGGGATTCAGTAAACAAGACTCTTAGTGCTCTTCTAAGTTTGACTTTGAGATGAAGATGATGAACCTTTTACAGAGACAATAGTAAAAGGAGTCAACAGTTAAGGATGTTTCACCAACCTGACTTGATAATAGAATGGTCTTGTTTATCTTTCTTTTTTCCCCTAGACCTTCTCTTAACTGTACATTTTAGAAATATTTTTAGGGGAAGTATAGGGGTGGAAGGTCTAGAAAGACTAAAAGGTGCCTATAAGGAAAGTTCAGAAATCAAGTACAAAAACAAGGCACTTCTGCTTCTGACTGAGACACACACTAATAGGCACTCTAACACAATGTGTATTGCACT